>NC_133622.1:169442596-169780096 GCF_048593235.1 Sminthopsis crassicaudata | reverse complement strand
GGGGATAATTTGGAAAAATGAATAAAAGGGATAATGTTATAAAAATATATAATAAAAAATTATTTAAAAAAATTAAAAAAATAAAATAAAATAAAAAAATAAAACACTTTTACACAAATACAGATATAAACATTTTTAAAAATATTATTTGCTCATAGGAAGACTGAGCCAATATATTAAAAATGAGAATCTTATTAAAATTAATTCACTTATTTAAATACATGTTTATCGAGTATTAATTTCCTGGAGCTAGGAAAAAAAAAAAAAAACTTAAGTTTATCTGGAAAAACTATATATCAAGGAGAGAATCAATGGGAAAATATGAAGGAAGGCAGCCTAGTAGTATCAGATTTCAAACTTTATTACCAGTCATTAAATTAAAATTGTGAAATTAATCTGGTATTATCTAAGAAAGAGTTTCAGTGAAATAATTTAGGTAAACAATACACAGTAAATGTCCATACTAATCCCAAATATCCAACCTTTTACAGTAAAAACTAACCATTTGACAAAAATTGTTGGGAAAGTAGTTTGACTAAAATGAGGAATTGAATGAAATTTCACAGTGTATAGCTAAATAAGGTGAAGATTAAACATAAATTTCATAGGGAATCATGAATCAATCATGAATCATGAAAAATATTATCTTTCAGATCTATTGATAAGGGAAGATTTTTGTGACCAAATGAGAAACAGAGAGGATCACAGGAAGTAAAATGAATTATGATTATACCAAAATGAAAAAAAATCTTGTACAAATAAAAATAATATATCCAAAATAAGAAGGAAAGAAGGAAGTCAGAGAAATCCTGTACAACAGATTTTTCTGGTACAGACATTATTTTTCAAATATCTCAACTATATAGGAAACGGAACTAAATTTACAAAAATAAGTTCCATCTCCATATTGATTAATGGCCATAGGATTTAAGCAGAGATCCTTTTCAGAAGAAAAAAAAAATACAAGGTATCAGAAGTCACACACAGAAGAAAAATTCTCTAAATCATTATCAGAGAAATGTAAATTAAAATGATTTCAAGACACTATCTTCTATATATCAATTTTGTTAACATTACTAAAATGAAAAATGAAAATTTTTAACGTGGATACGAAAATATAGATATAGTAATACACTATTGGTGATGTGAATTGATCTAACTATTCTGGGGAATAATTTGGAACTATGATCAAAGAGTTATAAAATTGTGGTATCCTTTCACCCAGCAATGCGGTTACTATGTCTGTCTCCCAAAAAGATAAAAAACATGAACCTACATGAACCCCCCCAAAAAAAAATCAATAGTTATTTATGTGCTAGCAAAATAGTGGAAATTGAGAAAAAGCTCATTAGTTGGGAAATAACTGAACAACTTGTAGTATATGACTGTGATCGAATCCCATTGTGAGCAGTATCTTTCAGAAAAACCTGGGTAATTTTATATGTGTTGATGGTAAGTGAAGTGAGCTGAACCAGAACATTGTACAAAATAATAATAAATATTGTAATTATGGTCAACTGTGAAAGACTTGTTTACTCTGATAAAGAGAATGATCTAAGACAATCCCAAAAGACAAGTATGAAATATGTTAAATACTTTCTACAAAAGAAGTGATGAACTTTGAGTGATTAAAGATTACTTTTTAATATTTTAAAATTTATTTTACCTGTGTTTTCTTTTTCAATGTGGCAAATGAGGAAAAATATTTCACATGACTTCATGATGTTTTTTTTCCCTAAAATCTTACATATTTAACAAAAATAATTCTATAATTATATAAAGGATACATACATATATATATATATATATATATATATATATATATATATATATATATATATATACATATATATAAAGTAATCTGACATAAATTAGTCAGACAAGTTTATACATCATATATCACAATAAAATTGAAATAGTAATGTTGTCTGAATATTAAAACCCATGACATAGGAAAATTAAACTCTGGATCAGATATCTTTCATATCTATCATTGGGAGGGTAAACTAATCTCATTGTATGAATTAAAAAAAAGCTTTTACATGGAAAAAATTGATGCAACTAGGAAAAAGAAAAAATTGTGATAAGTAACTGAAACCAAGGTATACAAACAACTAGTAGAAATATACAAGACCAAAAACCATTCACTAGTAGATAAGATGTCAAAAGATATGAGGAAACTTTTTTTTTAATCCTATTTTATTAAACATCATACTTAAAAATTCTCCAACCAATAATAATTAAAATGCAAATTAGATTAAATCTAAGATTTCACTCTTAAACCAACTAAAATGTTAAAGATTCTAAAAGTTCAAAATAGTAAATTTTGGAATTGTGGAAATATGGGCACCCTAATTTACTTTTGGTTTAACTGTAAATGATTCTGACCACTTTGGAAAGAAATTTTGAATTTGATAATGGGAGTGACTAAAATTTCCATTCATTCTGTACCAGAGATATAACTCTTACCCATATATTTCAAGAACATTGATGACAAAACCAAAAATCTTAATTATCAAAATATTGAATTAATAGGAACACATTTTTGTAGTTACAAAAAAAAAAATAGAAGCAGCATGAAGGTCCATCAACTTGGGAATGCATGATCAAATTATAAGTTGTTTATGAACATAATGGACAATTACTATATATTAGAAATAGTGAATATTTTGAACATGGAAAAGGCATGGGGAAACAAATATTAACTGATTCAAAAGAATCAAGAAAACAACATATACACCATGACTACAAAAATATGAATAGAAAGAACATTTAACAACACCAAAATGGAAAAATTATACAGGTGAAAGTGTGATGACTATGCTTGGCCCCAAAAATAAATATAAAAGGACCATTTCCTTCACTTCTCCATGTTCTCCCATACACACTTTTTAATAGAAGTTGGGTATTATGGATAAGGAATATTACACATATCAGATATTTTCCAAATATTGTTGGCTTTACTGACGTTTTCCCTCTCCTTTTTTTGTTTTGTAAAATAGTTCTCTGAAACAGGGATGAGGAACATACTAAAATATAGAAGTGATGTAAAAAATAGTAGGGCAGCTAAGTAACACAGTGGATAGAGAACCAGTCCTTGAGTCAGAAGTACCTGAAATTGAATCTGGCATCAAATACTTCACTTACTAGCTGAGATTGTGGATGACTCATTTAACCCTAATTGCCTCTCAAAAAAATGAAGAAGGTAATGATTTCTAAAGATCTACTAATCAAGATTCAAAGAAAACACAGCTTGGGCATAAAGTTCAACAAGAATAACTGGAAGAGATGAAACAAGAGTTAAAAGATAACCTCAAAATTATTATTTTTAAACAAAGTACTACATTTCTTGTTCTTAAGAAAATTACATTATATCATAATGACAAATTGGTTATTGTAGAAATATCCAGTCTAAATATGGGGAATCACATTTCTTACAATAGGTTGCATGGTGTCTTCTGAGTGATTTTCAGTTTTTATTTCCATCAATGAGGTACAATCTCTCATTCAGTAACAAAGAATTTTCTCTCATTAAAAGGAACTATTTACCCCCTACTGATTTAATTCTTTCCTATGGTTGTCAGATGATTTCATTAGAAATTCATTGACCTCCTAATTTACTCCTACAAGTTCACAATATTTTATTTATTATTTTTAAAGTAATGATATGCACATATTTCATTGATAATAAAACCACAGCTTCCTCTCTATACTTGTGATTTTCTTCCCCCACTTCACAACTCAGGCTGTCTCTATGGACTCAACTTTTTGTCACAGCATGAAGTGAAGCAAGATTAAGTAACTGGACAAAGCTTCCAGACTGTGGTGAGTAGTATTTAGAATTTGGCAAATGAGGCCTAGTGTCTTGCTGTGGGGACTGCACAGCTAGTGATGCATGCCTGAGTATGTTACTCATTCCCAACCTATTCTTTTGTCATTGCATGGCAGTAACACCATCTAATTTGTTTATCCCTCAAGATATGATTTCTTCAAATATTTAAAATGTTTATTCATAAAAACTTAATTTTCAATGGTGATAACTTTCTGAAAGAATTAGCCTTCCCAATAAATAAAAAAAACATTCATTCTCCAGGAACTTTAGTAAGAGTTACTCAGAGCACTTCTACTATCATAGAAAAAGATGAGATATCCAAATAGATGTTAATTCTCCTGACAAATAAAAGAAAGGCTAAACATTTTATCTCTACAGAAATATTATACCTTTGATTTTCTACAGCTGTTACTACTTATATGACAAATAATATATCAGCAATACTATTTTTTTTCCTTTTCCTTACATATGGGCAATTAAGGGAAATGAGTAGAGTAGGTTATCTTTGGAAAATTGCTCAGTTCTTTCAATGATCTCAACTATCTCACTAAAAGAGTGGCTTTTCTTAAAATCAAACAAAAATTAATGTTTTCTCATGAAGTTACATGATACAAGTCATAGAATTTAATCATCTTTGAAAAAATAAAGCTGAATGGTCCCTAGATATCTGGGTAGAGGCATTATTTGGGTATGATATGGCACATTATAAATGGGTTGTGTATGAGAAATGCAGGAAAGAATGTCATTATAGGAGTATATACCTGGATTAAAAAATAGGGTGCCATATTGTGAAAGGTAATAATAGTCAATGGACAATCCATGAACTCTAATTATATGCACATGATGTCAAGATAATATATATAAGGACCCCAGATTGTCAAGCAAATCCATGTGATTAATATTTAGGAAGATGGAGAAGAATCACCTAGGATGCACAAACATAAATAGGTAAGAGTGTACATTAGCCTACATCTCAAAGGTTACTGAACACTAAGGTATTGGCTCTGACTAGGATGCTAAGGGGATTTAGAAGATTTACATGTATATAAAAAATGAAAGAAACAAACATTTCTAACTGATTGTTATGGGTCACACACATGGCAAGTTGCATCTCATTTAATCCTTCCAGTACCCCTGGTAGGTGTTATTATTTTTATCTTTAGTTTAATACTTGAGGAAAATTGTTGAAACTAGATTAAAACTTCCCTGTGCTAGGAAGGTTAAGAGATCTAAGGGGTAAGTCACAAGTATGTTGGGTAATCATCTATGGTGTCTTTTATTAGACATTGTGGACAATTATTTCACAAGACTAGGAGGTACTGATAAGAGTCTAAGTCCATAAAAGTCTCATTTATTAGATGTCCTTCAAAAATGCAATTGGAGGAGGCAGCTAGATGATGCGGTCGATAGAGTGCTGGCCTTAAAGTCAGGAGGACCTGAGTTAAAATATGACATCAGATACTTAATACTTCCTAGTTGTGTGACCTCAGGTAAGTCCCTTAACCCCAACTGTTTCAGCCAAAAAAAAATGCAAGTGGAAATATTTTCATTGAAGACTTTTTTGTAATCTATTCAGAAGCTGCATATTGGAAATCAAAAGAGAAAAATGAATTTAAAATGATTTATAATTTATATATTCTTGCAAACCACAAATTTCTAGGCATGGCATTAGTGTTAATTAGCATTAATAGTGAGAATGGCTACTATAGTTATCATGCACTTCAACAATAAAGGAACAGAATTGAATTGTAAGTTCATTGCTATAAGGGAAGTCTTTGATGAAAAAACTCTCTTTCCAATATAGATTGACACCTAAATAACAACTTTTTAGTTTAGAGACATGCATTGTACACTGAGAAGTTAAAGCTTTAAATGGTATAAGATCAGTATGTATCAGAGATGTACCTTGAAACTTCTCTATTCAATACATTGTACTTCCAGGCAGCTAAGTGGCACAGTGGATAGAGCACCAGCCTTGAATTCAGGAGGACCAGAGTTCAAATCTGGTCTCAGACACTTAACACTTACTGGCTGTGTGACCCTAGGCAAGTCACTTAACCCCAGCCTCAAAAAAAATTGTACTTCAAAACAATAAACAAACAAACAAAAAAAAATGTGAACTAGAAATTGAATTGAATTGAACTTACAAAATAGTGTTTCTCATTCATAAAAATTCCTCGGCTCAAAAATGGTTCTACAAAGATATAAAATTATGCAGTCCCTATTATTTAGACTTAGCTTCTATAAGTTTAAGGTGATGCACAAAGCATAAAATAGTTAAAAAGTGATGTCTCAGGAGCCAAGATGACAAAGAAGGCTCAGGCGACTTTCTGAGCCTCTCTCATACCCTCACAACCAATCATTAAATTCAGCCTGAAAAATAGAGCTTGACTGGTAAAATTCACGAAGATTAGAAGTACAATAACTCACCAGCCTAAGATAGTCTAGAAGACCACCAGAAAAGGTTTATCCTGAGGGGCTGGAGCAGATCAGCACAAGCAGGGAGTTAAGAGAAGCTAGTGTCAATAGCAGACCAGGAGCTGGGGTGACCTCTGTGGCTAGAATAGTTATAGAGACGACTCTGCCACAGACTGACTGTTCTTCCTTGATTGCAAAGCAGTAGACTAGCAGAGAAACTAAAGCCAAAGGTAGAGGTTACTCTAAAAAATGCCAAAACTTAACAAGATCTAGCTATACCCATCCAAAACTGGAAGTGACTCAGTACAGCTCACAGAACAGCTGTGCAGTTGCAACCTGCAGCAGAAAGCTCTAGGCCAGTCACTAATCTGAATGGCAGGAGGATGCAGCCTGGGGCAGCTTCTAATCTGCACAGTGAGGGGCTTGGCCTGGGGCAATAAAACTTCTGCAGCATGACTGTGCTTCCCTAGGCAGAGCCACTTCCAGTGCCTTGTGGGAATTCACTGGGCAACTGCTAATACCCACAGCCCCATAGCAGGCTTTGGCTTGGGGTAGTGACACTTTCACTACTCAGCTTCTAGCCTCAAGGCAGTTGTTAATCTGCACAGCAGGGTTCTTTCCTGCTCACTTCCACAGCTTGGCAGTGCAGACTTGAATCACTTTCAGTGGGGAACACTTTCCAAGCACTCCCGTACCTCACCACTCTTTGTAGCTGGTTGGCACCTATCCCTGCTTTGCAGAAGAAACTGGTAACCTCCTGGCTCTGAAGGCAGACCCTACAGGCTTTAAAAAATGAGTAAAAAAAATAAAAAGGACGATTGATAGCTTCTATACAAAAATGAGCAGGTTTTCAACCCCAAGGAAACTAATAGCAGAAAGTCTCCAAACAATTGTTGGTACCCAATACAAAAGACTCTGCTAGAAGAGATTAGTAAAAACCTTAAAAGAGAACTAGAAGAAAAATGGGGAAAGGAAAGAGAAGTTATGCAAGAGAGTAACAACTTCCTGAAATGTGAATTGGAAAAGGTTAAAAAACTCCCAGGAAGTGCAAGGAAACAGAATTTGTGAATTGAAAAGGTAAAGAGCTCTCAGGAAATTAGGATTTTTGAACTGGAAAAAGAAAATAACTCATTAAAAAATTAATAATTAGTGAAATGGAAAAAATTCCATAGAGCAAAACAACTCATTTAAAAACTCAATTGGACATATACAAAAAGAAATAAAAAAGCTAATGAAGAAAATAACTCATTAAAAATCAGAACTGAACAAATCATTGAGGCATCAAGAATCAGTCAAGCAAAACCAAAAAAATGAAAAATTAGAAAAAATGTCAAATATCTACTTGGAAAAAGAACAGACCTGGAAAACAGATCTAGAAGAGATAATCTGAGGATTATTGGACTTCCCAAAAAATATGATAAAAAAAATAGAACCTAGATGCTACTTTACATGAAATCATCAAAGAGAACTGCCCAGATGTAATAGAACCAGAAGGTAAAATAGACATTGAAAGAATTCATCAAATACATTATTAAAAAGATCCTAAAATAAAATCTCCAAGGGATATAGTGGCCAAATTTCATAACTATCAGACTAAGGAAAAATATTACAAGCATCAAGGAAAAATTAAAATACCGAGGTGCCACAATAAGGATCACTGAAGTTCTGGCTGCCTCCACATTAAAAGATCGAAGGGCCTGGAATCTTATATCCTGAAAGTCAAAAGAACTTGGAATGCAGCCAAGAATAAACTAAGCTGAGCATTTTCTTCCATGGAATAAGATACTCATTTAATGAAACAGATGAATTCCATTTGTTTCTAAGGAAAAAAAAAAACACATCTAAACAAAAAATTTGGTCTCCAACCATAGGACTCAAGAGAAGCAGAAAAAGGTAAAAGGAGCTCTTGAGAACTGTATTTCTGTTGTGGATATACATAAAGATCACGTGTATAATTTGATTTTATTGATATAAAAAAGGAAGTAGAAATGGAAAGGGGATGATTTCAGAAAAAAAGGAAACAGGGAGATAAAAAAGGGAAACTATATCCCACGAAGAGCAAAAAAAACCCTAACATATCTGAGGGAATTCAGAGAGGGGAAGGAACATTGTGTGAATCTTACTCTCATTAGAGTTGGCTCAAAGAGAAAATAATTGACATATTTGTTTTACACAGAATCTTCTCTCACCTCATTAAAAAGTGACAGAGGAAAAGGGAAAAGGGAAAGAGTAATACAGGAAGGGTACAATAAAGGAGAAGGAATTCAAAGGGAGGAGGGAGAGATCCTAAAGAGGGATAGCTGCATGATGCAAGTGGAGCCTATAAGTTTAATACTGGAGAAGGTGGGAAGTGGGGGCAAGAAAAAAAAACACAACATAATATGGGGATAATATGATGGCAGAAAATACAGAATTAATCATTTTAACCATAAATGTGAATGGGATGAACTCTCCCATAAAGTGGAGACAGATAGCAGACTGGATCAAAAGTCAGAACGCTACAATATGTTGTTTACAGGAAACACATTTAAAACAGGGAGATACATACAGAGTAAAAGTAAAAGGCTAGAGCAGAATCTATTATGCTTCAGGTGAAGTCAGAAAAGCAGAGGTAGCCATCCTTATCTCAGAACAAGCAAAAACAAAAATTGTTCTAATTAAAAGAGATAAGGAAGGAAACTATATCTTGCTAAATATTAGCAGAGACAATGAAGCAATATCAATATTAAACATATATGCACCAAGTGGTATAGCATCTAACTTCCTAAAGGAGAAGTTAAGAGAGTTTCAAGAAGAAATAGACAGCAAAACTATAATAATGGGAGATCTCAACTTTGCACTCTCAGAATTAGATAAATCAAACCACAAAACAAATAAAAAAGAAATTAAAGAGGTAAATAGAATATTGGGAAAATTAGATATGATAGATCTTTGGAGAAAACTGAATGGTGACAAAAAGGAATATACTTTCTTCTCAGCAGTTCATGGAACCTATACAAAAATTGACCATATATTAGGGCATAATGACCTCAAAAGGGAGAAATAGTAAATGCTTTCTTTTCAGATTATGATGCAGTAAAGAGTACATTCAACAAAAAAGTTAGGGGTAAATAGACCAAAAAGTAATTGGAAACTAAATAATCTCATCTTAAAGAATGATTCGGTGAAACAGCAAATTATAGACACAATTAATAATTCCACTCAAGATAATGACAATGAGGAGACCTCATACCAAAATTTGTGGGATGCAGCCAAATCAGTAATAAAGGGGAATTTTATATCTGTAGAGGATTACTTGAATAAAACAGAGAAAGAGAAGATCAATGAATTGGAGCTGCAACTTAAAAAGCTAGAAAAAGACCAAATTGATAACCCCCAATCAAATACTAAACTTGAAATTCTAAAATTAAAAGGAGAAATTAATAATATTGAAAGTAAAAAAAAAAACTATTGAATTAATAAATAAAACTGAGTTGATTTTATGAAAAAAAAAAAACCTTTGATAAATCTGATTAGAAAAAGGAGAGAGGAAAATCAAATTGTTAGTTTTAAAAATTAAAAGGGGGAACTTTCCACCAATGAAGAGGAAATTAGAGCAATAATTAGTTACTTTGCCCAACTTTATGTCAATAAATTTGATAACCTAAGTAAAAGGGATGACTACCTCCAAAAATATAGGCTTCTCAGATTAACAGAGAAGGAATTAAATTGCTTAAATAGTCCCATTTCAGAAAAAAAGAAATAGAACAAGCTATTAATCAACTCTCTAAAAAAAATCTCCAGGACCAGATGGATTTACATGTGAATTCTACCAAACATTCAAAGAACAATTAGCTCCAATGCTATATAAACTATTTGAAAAAATAGGGAATGAAGGAGTCCTACCAAATTCCTTTTATGACATAGACATGCTACTGATATCCAAACTAGGTAGGTTGAAAATGGAGAAAGAAAACTATAGACCAATCTCCCTAATGAATATTGATGCTAAAATCTTAAATAAGATATTAACAAAAAGACTACAAAAATCATCTCTAGGATATTACATCATGATGAAGTAGGATTTATACCAGGAATGCAGGGCTGGTTCAATATTAGGAAAACTATAATTGGCCATATTAATAACCAAATTAACAAAAACTATATGATCATCTCAATAGATACAGAAAAAGCACTTGATAAAATCCAGCATCCATTCCTATTACAATCACTTGAGAGTATAAGAATAAATGGACTTTTCCTTAAAATAATCAGTAGCATCTATTTAAAAGCATCAGTAAGCATCATATGTAAAGGAGATAAATTGCAACCATTCCTAATTTAGTTTCCAATTACTTTTTGTTCTATTTACCCCTAACTTTTTGTTGAATGTAGTTTTTGTTGAATAGTGATCTGAAAAGAAAGCATTTACTATTTCAGCCTTCCTGCATTTAATTTTGAGGTCATTATGGCCTAATATATGGTCAATTTTTGTATAGGTTCTACGAACTTCTGAGAAGAAAGTATATTCCTTTTTGTCACCATTCAGTTTTCTCCAAAAAACTATCATAACTAATTTTTCCCAATTTAGTGAAACTACATTGTCCACTGTCACCATTACTATTCAATATTGTGTTAGAAATGCTAGCTTTGGCAATAAGAGTGGAGAAAGAGATTAAAGAAATTAGAGTAGGTAATGAGGAAACCAAATTATCACTCTTTGCTGATGAGATGATGGTATACTTAAAGAACCCCAGAGATTTTACAAAAAAGCTATTAGAAATAATCCACACCTTTAGCAAAGTTGAAGGATACAAAATAAACCCACATACGTCATCAGTATTCTTATATGTCACTAACAAAATCCAAAAGTTAGAGTTACAAAGGGAAATTCCATTTAAAATAACTACAGATAATATAAAATATTTAGGAATTTATCTGTCAAGAGAAAATCAGAACATATATGAGCAAAACTACAAACTTTCCACACAAATAAGTCGATCTAACCAATTGGAAAAATATTAAATGTTCTTGGAATGGGGGAACAAATATAATAAAAATGACAATATTATCTAAACTAATCTATTTATTTAGTGCTATACCAATCAGACTCCCAAAAAACTATTTTAATGACCTAGAAAAAATAGCAATGAAGTTCATATGGAAAAAAAAAGGTGAAGATTTCAAGGGAATTAATAAAAAAAAATCAAATGGAGGTGGCCTAGCTATACTAAATCTAAAGTATATTATAAAGCAACAGTTATCAAAACTATTTGGTATTAGCTAAGAAATAGACTAATTGATCAGTGGAATAAGTTAGGTTCAAAGGACAAAACAGCCAATAATATTAATAATCTAGTGTTTGACAGACCCAAAGACCCAAGATTTTATGATAAGAACTCACTGACAAAAATTGTTGGGAAAATTGGAAATTAGTATGGCAGAAACTAGGCATTGACCCACACTTAACACCATACAACAAGATAAGGTCAAAATGGGTTCATGACCTAAGCATAAAGAATGAGTTTATAAATAAATTAGAAGAACATAGAATATTTTACCTCTCAGACCTGTGGAGGAGGAAGGAATTTATGACCAAAGAAGAACTAGAGATCATTATTGATCACAAAATAGAAAATTTGATTATATCAAATTGAAAAAGTTTTTGCACAAACAAAACTAAAGCAGACAAGATCAGAAGGGAAGCAATAAACTGGGAAAATATTTTTACAGTCAAAGGTTCTGATAAAGGCCTCATTTCCAAAATATATAGAGAATTAACTCTAATATATAAGAAATCAAGCCATTCTTCAATTGATAATTGGTCAAAGGATATGAACAGACAATTCTCAGATAAAGCCATATGAAAAAACGTTCCAAGTCATTATTAATCAGAGAAATGCACATTAAGACAACTCTGAGATACCACTATATACCTGTCAGATTGGCTGGAATGATGGGGAAGGGTAATGCATAATGTTGGAGGGGATGTGGGGAAACTGGCTCACTGATACATTATTTGTGGAATTGTGAATATAATCAAACATTCTGGAGAGCAGTTTGGAACTATGCTCAACAAGTTATCAAACTGTGCATACCCTTTGATCCAGCAGTGTTACTGCTAGGCTTATATCCCAAAGAGATTTTAAAGAAGGGAAATGGACCTGTATGTGCAAGAATGTTTGCGATTGCCCTCTTTATAGTGGCCAGAAACTGGAAACTGAGTGGATGCCCACCAATTGAAGAATGGCTGAATAAATTGTGGTATATGAATGTTATGGAATATTACTGTTCTGTAAGAAACGACCAGCAGGATGATTTCAGAAAGATCTGGAGATACATATACGAACTTTTGCTGAGTGAAATGTGCAGGACCAGAATATCATTATATACTTCAACAACAATACTATATGATGATCAATTCAGATGGATGTGTCCCTCTTCCACAATGAGATTAATCAAATCAGTTCCAATAGAGCAGTAATGAACTGATCCAACTACACCCAGGGAAAGATGGCTCTCTGGGAGATGAGTATAAACCACTACATAGAATTCCCAGTCCCTGTATTTTTGTCTACTTGCATTTTTGATTTCCTTCACAGGCTCATTGTACATTATTTCAAAGACTGATTATTTTTGTACAGCAAAATAACTGTTTGGACATATATACATATATTGTTCTTATCTTATACTTTAACATATTTAACATGAATTGATCAACCTGCCATCTGGGGGAAGGGGTGGGGGGAAGGAGGGGGAAAGTTGAAACAAAAGGTTTTGCAATTGTCAATGCTGAAAAATTACCTATACATATATCTTGTAAATAAAAAGCTGTAATAATAAAGAAAAAATATATTAAAAATGTGATGGGCTCATAAAAATGATTCAGTCACAGCTTTAAGAAAATTGGAGGAGGGAAAACACTTTCAGTTGGGGCAAACAGTAAACAGCAGATCTATTTTGAGTTTCACACAAGTCTTTTATGACAAAAGAACTATGGAGCTTTTAAAACCTTGGCTGCCATCCAGAAAATATAACTTTTTTTTTTTTTTCTTTTTCCACCTATACAAATTATGGTACATGACTGATAGATTATATCTACTGTCATTTTGAATTTTCTTTTAAAAAAGTCACAAGTAAGTTTAATATACTAGTTAATAAAATTCTTTAGATAAAATAAACATTAATTTTCACCCAAAGTATAATTTGTTGATGTTATAACTTCAGCTGTCTTGGAGGCTGCTACATGAAAGGTGAAAATTCCAACACTTCAATGGAAGTTCTGAAACAGTCTGAAAATAAATTAAGATAGAATAATAACTTACTTTTTCCATAAAATTTAATTTTTGTAAACTCATATACAAAACAACTCTGAGGAGCTAGTAGAAATATTCTCAATTAATAAGGAAACTGAGGATCTCAGAGAGAAAGAGAAAAGAGGTCTTACTCCATTCCAAGACTCTCCTACCTCTACCTTTTTCAGAATTCCAAGGGGGCCTGTTGCATCCCTTACAGAATGGAGTGTTTAAACTTTTTATTTTATTTTATTTTATGACTGTCACAAATTATTTTGGGTTTGAAAAGGAGCAACATAATGATTTGAGCACTAACCATTGCATTACTATGGCCCTTTACAAAATGGCCTTAGATGGTTTTGGGATCCCACCTCTCTATATAATCCTTATTGTGCCCCAGGTTGAATATTCTGAACACATTTAAATGACTCCAAGAAAAAAAGAAAAAAAAAGAAAGAAAAAGAAAAAAAAAACATGGAGTCATTAAATAAGATTGGATTTAAATAGAATAATGGATAAATAAAATGAAATAGAAAAAGCCCATCAATTTAATCTCTCTATGTCTCTTTGTGTCTTATTCTTCCCTCTCTCTGTCTTCCTATTTCTCTATCCCTTTCATACTCTTAAATTTAACCATAGTTTTGTTCTTGAGTTTAAAATTTAGATTTTTATTTTTCTATTTTTCTTTTATTTTTTTTTACTTAGTAGTATTTTATTTTATCAAATGACATGTAAAGATATTTTCCAACATTCATTTTTATAAGATTTTACTTCTAAATATTTCTCACATTTTCCCTTTCTTCCTTTCTCCTCAAGACTTTAAGTAATCTAACATAGGTACATTGGATATACAATCATTTTAAACATATTTCTATGTTAGTTATGTTGTGAAAGAAAAATCAAAACAAAAAGGCAAAACCACAAGTAAGACAATAACAACAAAACCCAGTAAAAATAGTAGTTTTAAATTTAGGCATAAAGGATGATACTTTAAGCAAATTAGGAGAACAATGGATAGTCTACCTCTCAGATCTGTGGAGAAGAAAGGGATTTATATTCAAAGAAGAAGTAGACAATGTTATGAAATGCAAAATGGATAATTTTGATTATGTTAAATTGAAAAGGTTTTGTACAAACAAAACCAATATAGCTAAGATTAGAAAGGAAGCAGAACAATGGGAAAATAATTTTATATCCAAGGATTCTGATAAAGGCCTCATTTCTAAAATATAATAGAGAATCAATTTAAATGTATAAGAATAAAAAACATTCTCCAATTGATAAATGATCAAAGATATGAACAGACAATTTTAAACAAAGAAATTAAAACCATTTCTAGTCAAGTGAAAAAAAATTCTAAATCACTATTGATCAGAGAATTAAGAATAACAAATTAACAAATTAAGAAAACTTTGAGACAGCACTACACACCTCTCAAATTGACTAAGAAAGCAGGAAAAGGTAATGATAAATGTTGGAGAAGATGTTGGAAAACTGGAACACTAATATATTGTTGGTGGAGTTGTGAACTGATCCAACCATTCTGGAGAGCAATTAGGAACCAAGCCCAAAGGACTATCAAATTGTACATACCCTTTGATACAGCAATGCCTCCACTGGGTCTTTATCCCAAAGAGATCAGAAAAAAAGAAAATGATCCACATGTGCAAAAATGTTTGTAGTAGCCCCCCTTTTATAATGTCAAGGAACTGGAAACTGAAAGGATGCCCATCAGATGAGGAATGACTGAATAAGAATATAATAGAATATTATTGTTCTTTAAGAAACTATCAGCTATATGATTTTAGAAAGACTTGGAGAGACTTATGAAGTGATGAAGTGAGTAGAACCAAGGGAACATTATACACAGCAACAAGATTATACAATGATCAATTCTGATCTATTTGGATTTTTTCAACTATGAGATGATTCAGAGCAATTCCAATAGACTTGTGAAGGTGAGAGCCATCTGCTTCAAGAGAAAGGAGTATGAGGACTGAGATTGGAGTATTTTCACCTTTTTTGTTGTTGTTTGCTAGTTTTTTTCTTTCCCATTTTTTTCTTTTTTGATTTTATTTTTCTTGTACATCATGACAAATGTGTAAATATGTATAAAATAATTTTATATGTTTAATATATATTGGATTACTTGATATCTAGGTGAGAGGTGGGAGAAAGGAAGGAAGATAAATTAGGATAAAAAAGATAAAAATGGTTTTGCAATGGTAAATGTTGAAAATTATCTTTGCATATATTCTGAAAATAAAACTATTATTTAAAAGGAAAGAAAAGAAAAGAGTATGCTTTAATCTGCAATCAATCTCCATAGTTCTTAACCTAAATATAGATAGCATTTTCCTTACCAAGTCTACTGGAAGTGTCTTGGATCACTGTGTTGCTGAGAAGAGCTAAGTCTATTATAGTTGATCATCACACAGTCTTGCTGCTATTATATAAAATGTTCTCTTGGATCTGCTCATTTCACTCAGCATCATTTCATATAAATATTTCCAGGCTTTTCTGAAATCAGCCTGATCATCACTCCTTATAGAACCATTATATTCCATTAAATTCCAACACCACGACTCATTTAGACATTCCCCAGTTGTTGGACATCCCCTCAATCTCCAATTTTTTGTCACCACAGAAAGAGCTCCTATAAACATTTCTGAACAAGTATCCTTTTGACTCTTTTATGATATTGTTGGAATACAGTTCCAGTAGTGGCACTCCTGGATCAAAAAATAGGCACAGTTTTATAGACATTTGGGCATAATTTCAAATTGCTCTCTAGAATGATTGGATGATTTTATAATGCCAACAATGTATTAGTGCCCTAATTTTCTCCCATTCTCTCCAATATTTATCAATACCTTTTCCTATCATCTTATTCAATCTGATAATTATGAAGTGGTACTTCAGAGTGTTTTAATTTGCTAATAACTTAATTTACTAATCAATAGTAGTTTAGAGCATTTTTCATATGATTATAGATAGCTTTGATTTCTTAATTGGAAAAATATTTGTTCATATTATTTAACTATTTATCAATTGGGGAAAGGGTTCTACTATAAATTTGAATCAGTTCATAGTACAATTTAGAAATGAGGCCTTTAACAGAAATGCTGACTATCCAAATTGTTTCCCAAATTTCTGCTTTTTTTCCAAACCTGGTAGCATTGGTTTTGTTTGTACAAAACCAAAAATTATCCTTCATAATATTCTCTATCTCTTGTGTGATCATAAATTCTTCATTGTTTTGATGAACTGGTAGATAAACTCTCCCTTGCGCTCCTAATTTGCTTCTGTAATCTCCCTTTATGTCTAATTCATATACCAATTTCATTCTTATCTTGTTATGTATTGTGAAGTATTGGTCATTATGTAGTATCTGCCATACTATTTTGCAGTTTCCCCAGAACTATTTTGTCAAATAATGAGTTCTTATCCCAAAAGTGGGAATCTTTGTGTTTATCAAATATAGTTTGCTATCGTCATTTACTACTGTATCTTGTGCACATAATCTATTACACTGATTCACTATTCTACTTTTTAATAAGTACCAAATAATTTTGATGATTGCCACTTTGTGAAACAGTTTCAAATCTGATATAGTTAGGCCATCTTATCTTTCTTTTTTCCCCAATTAATTTCACTGATATGTTTGACCTTTTGTTCTTCCAGATGAATTTTGTTGTTATTGTGCTATAAATGTGCTATAAAATAATTTTGGTATTTTGATTGGTATGACATTGAATAAGTAAATTGATTTTGATAAAAAATATTATAAATTTTGAAATAGATTGCATTCAACAAATTAAAAAGAATTTTTTTTTTGTTTTTTTTGGTTTTGTTTTTGTTTTTGGTTTTTGGGTTTTTTTTTTTTTTGTTTTTTTTTTTGCTAGAAGGTAACTATAACCCAAGATCATTATTTTTCACCTTAACACAGAATGTATGTTGAAATTCTATAAACTCCTTCATTTGTCTCCTTAGGAAGAAGTTATGAACCATCCTTATATTTAACTATATATTTTTTTTCTGTCTACTGATTTCTCTTCTAGCAAAAACACTAATAGATATGTGATTTTTCTCTCAACAGTGTTGAGATATTGGACCAGGAGCACATTTTAATAATACAAATGAATAAGTTCAGGTTTTCAGTGGTCTAAAGATTTTGTGATTCTTTCCAATTTCTGAACCCTTTTTCCTTTCCTTCTACAGAATTAGAGGCTTGAGGGCATTTTGGCATTTTATCAATTTCTTTGCCATTATTACTTTTTTTTAAAAATTTTTATTTATTTATAATTTTTTTGACAGTATATATGCATGAGTAATTATTTTAAACATTATCCCTTGTATTCATTTTTCCAAATTATCCCCTCCCTCCCTCTACTCTCTCCCCTTGATGACAGGCAATCCCATACATTTTACATGTGTTACAGTATAACCTAGATACAATATATGTGTGTAAATACCATTTTCTTGTTGCACATTAAGTATTAGATTCCGAAGGTACATGCAACCTGGGTAGACAGATATTAGTGCTAACAATTTACATTCACTTCCCAGTGTTTCTTCTCTGGGTGTAGCTACTTCTGTCCATCATTGATCAACTGGAAGTGAGTTGGTTTTTCTTTATGTTGAAGATTTCCACTTCCATCAGAATACATCCTCATACAGTATTGTTGTTGAAGTGTACAGTTATCTTCTGGTTCTGCTCATTTCACTCAGCATCAGTTGATTTAAGTCTCTCCAGGCCTCTCTGTATTCCTCCTGCTGGTCATTTCTTACAGAGCAATAATATTCCATAACCTTCATATACCATAATTTACCCAAACATTCTCCAACTGATGGACATCCATTCATCTTCCAGTTTCTAGCTACTACAAAAAGAGCTGCCACAAACATTTTGGCACATATATGTCTCTTTCTGCTCTTTAGTATTTCTTTGGGATATAATCCCAGTAGTAGCGCTGCTGGGTCAAAGGGTATGCACAGTTTGATAACTTTTGGGGCATAATTCCAGATTGCTCTCCAGAATGGCTGGATTCTTTCGCAACTCCACCAGCAATGTATTAATGTCCCAGTTTCCCCACATCCCCTCCAACATTCATCATTATTTGTTCCTGTCATCTTAGCCAATCTGACAGGTGTGTAGTGGTATCTCAGAGTTGTCTTAATTTGCATTTCTATGATCAATAGTGATTTGGAACACTCTTTCATGTGAGTGGATATAGTTTCAATTTCTTCCTCTGAGAATTGTCTGTTCATATACTTTGACCATTTATCAATTGGAGAATGGTTCGGTTTCTTATAAATTAGGGTCAGTTCTCTATATATTTTGGAAATGAGACCTTTGTCAGAACCTTTGTTTTTAAAAATATTTTCCCAATTTGATACTTCCCTTCTAATCTTGTTTGCATTAGTATTATTTGTACAGAAACTTTTTAGTTTAATGTAATCAAAATCTTCTATTTTGTGATCAATCATGATCTCTAGTTCTCCTCTAGTCATAAATTCCTTCTTCCTCCACAGGTCTGAGAGATAGATTATCCTCTGTTCCTCTAATCTATTTATTATCTCCCTCTTTATGCCTAAATCATGGACCCATTTTGATCTTATCTTGGTATATGGTGTTGTGTGGATCCATATCTAATTTTTGCCATACTAATTTCCAGTTTTCCCAACAGTTTTTTTCCAAATAATGAATATTTATCCCTAATGTTAGTATCCTTGGTTTTGTCAAAGACTAGATTGCTATAGATGTACCCTTTTTTGTCCTTTGTATCTAATCTGTTCCACTGATGGACCAGTCTATTTCTTAGTCTTGGTTTTGGTGATTGCTGCTATATAATATAGCTTTAGATCAGGTACACTTAGACCACCTTCTTCTGACTTATTTTTCATTAATTCCCTTGAAATTCTCGACATTTTATTCTTCCATATAAACTTTTTTGTTATTTTTTCTAGGTCACTAAAATAGTCTCTTGGGAGTCTGATTGGTATAGACTAAATAAATAGATTAGTTTGGGGAGTATTGTGATCTTTATTATATTCGCTCAGCCTATCCAAGAGCACTGAATGTCTTTCCAATTATTTAAATCTGACTTTATTTTTGTGGCAAGTGTTTTGTAATTTTGCTCATATAATTCCTGACTATTCTTTGGTTGATGGATTCCCAAATACTTTATACTCTCAACATTTGTTTGGAATGGAATTTCTCTTTGTATCTCTTGCTGTTGCATTTTGTTAGTGATATATAAAAATGCTGAGGCTTTATGTGGATTTATTTTGTATCCTGCAACTTTGCTAAAATTCTGAATTATTTCTAATAGCTTTTTTTAAATTTTATGATATATTTTTTATAATATTATCCCTTGTATTCATTTTTCCAAATTATCCCCCTTTCCCTCCACTCCCTCCCCCCGATGACAGGCAATCCCATACATTTTACATGTGTTACAATATAACCTAGATACAATACATGTGTGTAAATACCATTTTCTTGTTGCACAATAAGCATTAGATTCCAAAGGTACAGGTAACCTGGTCAGACAGATATTAGTGCTAACAATTTACATTCACTTCCCAGTGTTTCTTCTCTGGGTGTAGCTACCTCTGTCCATCATTGATCAATTGGGAGTGAGTTGGCTCTTCTTTATGTTGAAGGTTTCCACTTCCATCAGAATACATCCTCATACAGTATTGTTGTTGAAGTGTACAGTGATCTTCTGGTTCTGCTCATTTCACTCAGCATCAGTTGAGGTTAGTCTCTCCAAGCCTCTCTGTATTCCTCCTGCTGGTCATTTTTTACAGAGCAATAATATTCCATAACCTTCATATACCATAATTTACCCAACCATTCTCCAACTGATGGACATCCATTCATCTTCCAGTTTCTAGCTACAACAAAAAGAGCTGCCACAAACATATTGGCACATATAGGTCTCTTTCCACTCTTTAGTATTTCTTTGGGATATAAGCCCAGTAGTAGTACTGCTGGGTCAAAGGGTATGCACAGTTTGATAACTTTTTGGGCATAATTCCAAATTGCTCTCCAGAATGGTTGGATTATTTCACAACTCCACCAGCAATGTATTAGTGTCCCAGTTTCTCCACATCCCCTCCAACATTCATCATTATTTGTTCCTGTCATCTTAGCCAATCTGACAGGTGTGTAGTGGTATCTCAGAGTGGTCTTAATTTGCATTTCTCTGATCAGTAGTGATTTGGAACACTCTTTCATATGAGTGGATATAGTTTCAATTTCTTTATCTGAGAATTGTCTGTTCATATCCTTTGACCATTTATTAATTGGAGAATGGTTTGGTTTCTTATAAATTAGGGTCACTTCTCTATATATTTTGGAAATGAGACCTTTGTCAGAACCTTTGCTTTTAAAAATATTTTTCCAATTTGTTACTTCCCTTCTAATCTTGTTTGCATTAGTATTGTTTGTACAGAAACTTTTTAGTTTGATGTAATCAAAATCTTCTATTTGGTGATCAGTAATGATCTCTAGTTCTCCTCTGGTCATAAATTCCTTCTTCCTCCACAAGTCTGAGAGGTAGACTATCCTCTGTTCCTCTAATCTATTTATTATCTCACTCTTTATGCCTAAATCATGGACCCATTTTGATCTATCATGGTATATGGTGTTAAGTGTGGATCCATATCTAATTTCTGCCATATTAATTTCCAGTTTTCCCAACAGTTTTTTCCAAATAATGAATTTTTGTCCCTAATGTTAGTATCTTTGGGTTTGTCAAAGATTAGATTGCTATAGATGTACCCTTTTTTGTCCTTTGTATCTAATCTGTTCCACTGATCTACCGGTCTATTTCTTAGCCAATACCAAATGGTTTTGGTGACTGCTGCTATATAATATAGCTTTAGATCAGGTACACTTAGACCACCTTCCTCTGAGTTTTTTTTTTCATTAATTCCCTTGAAATTCTCGACCTTTTATTCTTCCTTATGAATTTTGTTGTTATTTTTTCTAGGTCATTGAAATAGTTTCTTGGGAGTCTGATTGGTATAGCACTAAATAGATAGATTAGTTTGGGGAGTATTGTCATCTTTATTATATTCGCTCGGCCTATCCAAGAGCACTGAATGTCTTTCCAATTATTTAAATCTGACTTTATTTTTATGGCAAGTGTTTTGTAATTTTTCTCATATAATTCCTGACTTTTCTTTGGTAGATGGATTCCCAAATACTTTATACTCTCAACATTTGTTTGGAATGGAATTTCTCTTTGTATCTCTTGCTGTTGCATTTTGTTAGTGATATATAAAAATGCTGAGGATTTATGTGGATTTATTTTGTATCCTGCCACTTTGCTGAAATTTTGAATTCTTTCTAATAACTTTTTAGCAGAGTCTTTCTGGTTCTCTAAGTATACCATCATGTCATCTGCAAAGAGTGATAGTTTGATTTCCTCATTTCCTACTCTAATTCCTTGAATCTCTTTCTTGGCTCTTATTGCAGAGGCTAGCGTTTCTAGTACTATATTGAATAGTCATGGTGATAGTGGGCAGCCTTGTTTCACTCCTGATCTTATTGGGAAAGGTTGCAGTTTATTTCTATTGCATATTATGCTTACTGACAGTCGCAAATATATGCTCCTGATTATTCTAAGGAATACTCCATTTATTCCTATACTCTCAAGAGTTTTTAGTAGGAATGGATGTTGGATTTTGTCAAATGCTTTTTCTGCATCTATTGAGATGATCATATGGTTTTTATTAATTTGATTATTAATATGGTCAATTATACTAATAGTTTTCCTAATATTAATCCAGCCCTGCATTCCTGGAATAAATCCTACTTGATCATAGTGTATTATCCTGGGGATGATTTTCTGAAGTCATTTTGCTAATATCTTATTTAAGATTTTAGCATCAATATTCATTAAGGAAATTGGTCTATAATTTTCTTTCTCAGTTTTCAATCGACCTGGTTTAGGTATCAGTACCATGTCTGTGTCATAAATGGAGTTTGGTAGGACTCCTTCATTCCCTATTTTTTCAAATAGTTTATATAGCATTGGGGCTAATTGTTCTTTAAATGTTTGGTAGAACTCACATGTAAATCCAGCTGGTCCTGGGGAATTTATCCTGGGGAGTTGATTAATAGCTTGTTATATTTCTTTTTCTGAAATGGGACTATTTAACCAATTTGTCTCCTCCTCTGTTAATCTAGGAAGCCTATGTTTTTGGAGAAAGTCATCCCCCCCACTCCTCCCAAATGGCAAATAATCCAGTGTATGATAAAAATGGCAAAATATATGTAAATCCAATATAGGCATACATATTTATACAATTATCTTGCTGCATAAGGAAAATCAGATCAAAAAGAAAAAGTGAGAAATAAAAAATTCAAGTAAACAACAACGAAGAAGTAAGAATACTATGTTGTAATTCACACTCAGTTCCCACAGACCTGTCTCTGATAGATGGCTGTCATCATCATAAGATCACTGGAACTGGTCTGATTTATATCATTGTTAAAAACAGCCATGTCCATCAGAATTGATCATCATAAAATCTTTCTGTTGCAATGTGCAGTGATCTGCTGGTTCTGCTCATTTCACTATGTATCAGTTCATGTAAATCTCTCCAGCCCTCTCTGAAATCATCCTGCTGATTGTTTCTTATAGAACAATAATATTCCATAACATTCATATACCATAACTTAATCATTCTCCAATTGATGGGCATCCACTCAGTTTCCAGTTTCTTGCCACTATAAAAAGGTCTGCTACAAACGTTTTGCACATGTGGGTCCCTTTCCCTCCTTTAAGATCTCTTTGGGAGATAATACCAGTAGTAACACTGCTGGATCAAAGGGAATGCACAGTTTGATAGCCCTTTGAGCATAGTTCCAAATTACTCTCCAGAATGTTTGGATCAGTTCACAACTCCACCAATAATGCATTAATATCCTAGTTTTCCCACATCCCCTCCAACATTCATTGTTATCTCTTCCTGTCATTTTAGCTAATCTGAGAGGTATGTGGTGGTACCTCAGAGTTGTCTTAATTTGCATTTATTTGATCAATAATGATTTAGACCATCTTTTTATATGACTAGAAATGTTTTCAATTTCTTCATATAAAAATTATCTGTCCACATCCTTTGACCATTATGAATTGGAGAATGGCTTGAATACTTATAAATTTAGTTCATTTTCTATATATTTTCGAAATAGGGCTTTTATCAGAACCTTAAGTCTCTTTTTAAAAAAAGGGTGAACAATGATATCAAATAGATAGCATATAACTGAAATTTAATCTTGAATTATTAAAATAATGAATTACAAATAAAAAATAAGAAATGAACAATAGAAATGGCATCCACATCAACTATAATCTCCACCAAAAGTTTAAGCAGTGAAAATGAAAACAGAATAAAAGAG
The DNA here is from genome assembly GCF_048593235.1 of Sminthopsis crassicaudata. Lineage (NCBI taxonomy): Eukaryota > Metazoa > Chordata > Mammalia > Dasyuromorphia > Dasyuridae > Sminthopsis > Sminthopsis crassicaudata. The sequence continues at coordinate 169,756,152 of NC_133622.1, read as the reverse complement.
AGCAGAAAGCAACTTAGTCAACAAGGATCTGATATATTTGAGAAATGCTAAGAGATGGCTGCCAAAAACATTGGATAAACTTAGCATTTCATTTATAAAATCTTATGGTGAAGAAGGATGGATGAATATTAGATAACCTCATTTTATAAAGCAGCCAAAGTCAATGGGGCATACAATCAATTTAAAGGGACCTGGTTGAGATACTCACTTAAGCATTCACCCTGGAGTATTCATTGATGAAAATGAATGAATAAGTGAATGAATGAGTAAATGAATAAATAAAAATTTTAAAAAAATTAATGAATTAAAAAAAAAAAACAAACAAACATTTATCCAATGCTTACACTGTTCCAATCACTCTGCTCCATGTTATGGAAGAAAAAAAAAAAAGACAAAGCATTTCTCTTTCTCCAAGAATACTATTTTCTAACTTGGGAAAACAAGACACAAAGGGATAGTTTGGTCTGGTAAATCATAGAAATAGTGAGTTGACATTGTTCCAGTCATTTGTATTCACAGTGGGTAGCACAGTGCCTAGGACATAGTGAATTTTAAGAAATGCATATTGATTGGCCATTTTATATCTTTATGAAATCTTTGCCTTTTTAAATTAATTAATAAAACATAAGTCACCATGGCTTGGATGAAAGAGAATACCAAAAATACTGGAGTGTTTTGTCATTTCTTTACTCAGCTCATTTTACAGATGAGCAAAGTGAGACAAACAGGATTAATTAGGTTGCCAAGGGTCACACAGCTAGTGTCTGGTGCTGAATTTGAAATCAAGTCCCTCTGAAAGTATTTATTATACCACCAAAATGTCCTTTAGATAACTATATTCAATCATTATCCATATATTTAGCATTCTAAAATTTACTGAGAGATGTAGAAAATATAAAATTCTGTTGTTTTCATTTTTAATTAATAAAAAAAAAATTACTTGATTTGATAGACCAAAAGGCTGCTTTTCTGTCTTCTTAAAAAAGAAGGTTTCTCCTATACGTGCATCAAGATTATTTAAAATTCCCTGGAAGATATGAAAATAATACTCTGGAAGATATTATGAAAATAATAATTATCCACTTATAATAGTTGGAGATATATAAAAAGGGAATATGCATGTTCATCATAACTATAGTTATTGTGATGGTTGTGATACAAGGAAATGAAGCATTGTCTACAAATAATAGTTAAAATAGACAATTTGATTACATAAAATTGTATTTTTTCCCTTCAGGAAAATCAATGCTGAGTGTTGAAGGGGATGTGGGAAAACTGGGACACTAATTGGTGGAATTGTGAACTGATCCAACCATTTTGGAGAGCAATTTGCAACTATGCCCAAAAGGCTATCAAACTGTGCACAACCTTTGGTTCAGCAGTATCACTAGTGGGTTTATAACCCAAAGAGATAATAAAAAGGGAAAGGGACCCACATGTTAAAAAAAAAGGTTGTAGCAGCCCTTTTTTGTAGTGGCAAGGAAATAAAAACTAAGTGGATGCCCATTACCTGGAGAATGCTTAAATAAGTTACGGTATATGAATGTAAAGAAATATTATTGTTTTATAAGAAAGGATCAGAAGAATGATTTCAGAGAGTCCTAGAGAGACTTACTTGATGTTAAATGAAGTGAGTAGAACCAAGAAAACTCTATACACAACAACAGCAAGATTATATGATGACAAATTCTGACAAACATGGCTCTATTCAACAGTACGGTGATTTAGGCCTGTTTCAATGGTGTTGTAATGAAAAGAGCCATCTATACCCAGAGAGAGGATTGTGGGAACTGAGTGTGGATCACAACAAAATATTTTTCTTGTGTAGAATGATAATTGAAAATATGTATATAAGAATTGCACATGTTTAACATATACTAGATTGTTTACCATCAAGGGAAGGGAAGTGGGGAGAATATGGGAAAAATGAGGAACACAAGGTTTTTCAAGGTTAAATGTTGAAAATTATTTTTTATATGTTTTGAACTTAAGAAAAGAAATATAATGAAAAATTAGAAGGGAATCTGGAAACTGTAAAATCATCTTTGTGATAAATTTCTCTGAAAAATCTGCTATGTAAGACATATAGAGAATAGAATATAAGAAAAAAACAATTTTCCAACATGTCAAAATTCATTTAAGGCATTTTTATGGAAGAAATCTAAATTATCAAAAAACATATGATAAAAGTTCTAAATCTATAATAATAAGAGAAACTCTTAGGTTTCCATTTCATACATTTCAGATTGACAAAGAATATAGAGAGAAATAACAACTGTTGGAAATCATGTGGAAAGTTGGCAATAAAGGTACTATTAAGATAACAGTGCAATTGTCCAGCTATTCTGGAAAGTAACTTGGAATTGTTTCCAAAAAAAATCACTAAAATGTACATAACTTCTAATTTTACTGTATCATTACTAAGCATATATTCAAAAGAGATATAAAAAAAGAAAGATGGGGGGCAGAGCCAAGATGGCAGAGAAGATACACAGGACTCTGAGAACGTCCTTACTCCCCCACAACCAATTAGATAAATCAGCCTCAAAAATAGCGCTGGACTGATAGATACCACAAGGACTGGAAGCATGACTTACCAGCTGAAGAGAATCTGGAGTTTCAACAGAAAATGTCAGTTCCCAGGGGAGGAAGAAGAGAGTCCAGCACGGACAGCTGGGTGCTAGCATACTGCGCTGATCGCGCTGGGGAGGGCTCTGGGATCAGAGAAGCCACTGAGATAGAGGAATCTGGCACAGGCTGTTAGCTCTTCTCTGCTTATAATACAGCAGTTCAGAGGAGAAATCTAAACTACTTTAAAAATTCAAAGATAGATTAGATCTTCCTGGATCCTGGGGGTGACTCAGCAGATCTCGGCACTGGGGGTGTGGCCCCTAGCTCCCACCTGAGACTAGTTAATAGATTGAGAAGTGGGCAGATACGGCCCAAGGCAACACACACTGCCTGGCTCAGCTGAAGGCTGTGGAAATCAGCCCCAGAAGTCCCAGAGAAGCAGAACCTTTGAACTAGGGACTGCAGTTTCTGGCAGACACTTCCAGTTTCAGTGCAGGGGCTTTTCACGTCACCTGCTACTGACATCCACGCCCCACCGGGACACACAGGCTGGGCTTTGTGTTGCCTTTACTGTTCAGTCTCAAACCTCAGGGAAGCCACTAGAGCACAGCACCCTCAAAGCACAGCAGTGCTAGTCACCTGTGAGGCACTTCCAGGCAGGCGGAGGGGAACTCTCTCCCAGAGCTCTCTCTTAGCTCATGCACAGGAGCCGCTGCATCAATCCAGTCTGGGAGGAAGCTGGTAAATAAATAAATAAATAATTTCCTGCCCCAGGGACAGACCCCAAAAGATTTTTTAAGTATGAGTAAGAAGCCAAAAAGAACCATTGACTCATTCTACACAGAGAAAGAGCAGGTATCCAACCCTGAGGAAGTTAACAGCAGAGAGTCAGCAGATAACAACCTAAAGGGGAATGATTCCTGCCCCCCATCACATAACTCTCTCCTAGAAGAGACTATTAAAAAGTTAAGAGAGTTTGAAGAAAAATGGGGAAAGGAAAGGGAAGCTATGATAGAGAATAACAACGTGCTGAAATTGGAGTTGGAAAAAATAAAGAATTCACAGGAGAGCAGGGAAACAAAATTTGTGAATTAGAAAAGGTTAAAATATCACAGGAAAGTAGGATTTCTGAATTGGAAAAGATAAAAAAGTCTCAAGAAAATAGAATTTCTGAATTGGAAAAAGAAAATAATTCTCAAAAAAAAAATAGGGAAATGGAAAAAAAATTCAATAGAGCAAAATAATTCATTTAAAAATGAAATTGGGCATTTACAAAAAGAACTAAAAACTGTGAAAGAAGAAAATAACTCCTTAAAATTCAGAATGGAACAAATAGAAATGAATGATTCACAGAGAACACAAGAATCAGTCAAACAAAACAAAAAAAAAAAAAAAAAAGAGAAGCTGGAGAACAACGTCAAATACTTACTGGGAAAATCTATAGACCTGGAAAATAGATCTAGGAGAGATAATCTGCAGATCATTGGACTTCCAGAAAACTATGACCAAAAAAAGAGCCTAGATTCTATTTTACAGGAAATTATCAAACAGAACTGTCCAGAGATAATAAAACAGAAGGGAAAGTAGATGTAGAAAGAATTCATCGAACTCCTAGACCCTAAAAAAAGAACACCACGGAATATTGTGGCTAAGCTGCAGAATTACCACACAAAGGAGAAAATCTTGCAAGCAGCTAGAAAAAAAACAATTTAAATACCAAGGTGCCACAATAAGGGTCACTCAAGATCTGGCAGCCTCCACATTAAAAGATAGAAGGGCCTGGAACCTGATATTCTGTAAGGCAAAAGATCAAGGACTGCAACCAAGAATGAACTACCCAGCTAAGTTTAGCATCTTTTTCCATGGAAGAAGATGGTCACTCAATGAAATAGAGGAATTCTATATGTTTCTAAGAAAAAAATCAGACTTAAACAAAAAATTTGATCTACATCCACAAGACTGAAGAGAAACAGAAAAAGGTACACAGACCCTTGAGAACTGTAACTCTGTTGTGGGTATATAAAAAGTACCCATGGATAATTTGATTTTACTGATATAAAAGAAAAAAATGGGGGTGTAGTACAGGGAAGGAGGTCATTTCAGAAAAAGGGGAAGGAGTGATAAAAAGAGGGAAACTACATCCCAGGAAGAAGCATAGAAAATACATTATATCTGAGGGAATTTAGTGAGGGGGAGAATCATTGTGTGAATCTTACTCTCATCAGAAGAGGCTCAAAGAGTAAATAATTGACATATTTGTTTTTCGGAGAATTTTCTCTTACCTCATTAAAAGGGGGGAGAGGAAAAGGGAAAAGGAAAAGGAGAATAAGTGAAAGGACTTGGAGGGAGGGGGGAGGGATACTAAAAAAAGGGAGGGCTGTGCATCACAAGGGGGGTCTGTAAATTAAATATCAGGGAGGGGGATCAGGGAGGTCAAGGGAAAAAGCATAATCTGGGGATAATATGATGGCAGGAAATACAGAATTAGTAATTTTAACTGTAAATGTGAATGGGATGAACGCTCCCATCAAATGGATCAAAAATCAGAACCCTACAATATGTTGTCTGCAGGAAACACAATTAAAGCAGGGAGATACATACAGAGTAAAGGTAAAAGGTTGGAACAGAATCTATTATGCTTCAGGTAAAGCCAAAAAAGCAGGGGTAGCTATCCTTATCTCAGATCAAGCAAAAGCAGAAGTTGATCTAGTTAAAAAAGATAAGGAAGGAAACTATATCCTGCTGAAAGGTAGCATAAATAATGAAGCCATATCAATACTAAACATATATGCAACAAGTGGTATAGCATCTAACTTTCTAAAGGAAAAGTTAAGAGAATTGCAAGAAGAAATAGACAGTAAAACTATAATAGTGGGAGATCTTAACCTTGCACTCTCAGATTTAGACAAATCAAACCACAAAACAAATAAGAAAGAAATTAAAAAAGTAAATAGAACATTAGAAACACTAGGTATGATAGACCTTTGGAGAAAACTGAATGGCAATAGAAAGGAATATACTTTCTTCTCAGCAGTTCATGGATCCTATACAAAAATTGACCATATATTAGGACATAAAGATCTCAAAATTAAATGTAGGAAGGCAGAAATAATAAATGCCTTCTTCTCAGACCACAATGCAATAAGAGCTACATTCAGTAAAAAGTTAGGAGTAAATAGACCAAAAAGTAATTGGAAAATGAACAATCTCATCTTAAAGAATGACTGGGTGAAAGAGCAAATTATAGAAACAATTAATAATTTCACCCAAGATAATGACAATGATGAGACATCATACCAAAATCTGTGGGATGCTGCTAAAGCAGTAATAAGGGGAAATTTTATATCTTTAGAGGCTTATTTGAAGAAAATAGAGAAAGAGAAAATTAACGAATTGGGTCTGCAACTTAAAAAGCTAGAAAAACACTAAATTAAAAACCCCCAACCAAAAATTAAATTTGAAATACAAAAATTAAAAGGAGAAATCAATATTATTGAAAGTAAAAAAACTATTGAATTAATAAATAAAACCAAGAGTTGGTTTTATGAAAAAGCCAATAAAATAAATAAACTTTTGGTAAATTTGATCAGAAAAAAGAAATAGAAAAATCAAATTGTTAGTCTTACAACTGAAAAGGGGGATCTTTCCACCAATGAAGAGGAAATAAGAGAAATAATAAGGAGTTACTTTGCCCAACTTTATGCCAATAAATTTGATAACTTAAGTGAAATGGATGACTTCCTCCAAAATTATAGGCTCCCTAGATTAACAGAGGAGGAGATAAATTGCTTAAATAGTCCCATTTCAGAAAAAGAAATAGAAGAAGCTATTAATCAACTCCCCAGGAAAAAATCCCCAGGGCCAGATGGATTCACATGTGAATTCTACCAAACATTTAAAGAACAATTAGCCCCAATGTTATATAAATTATTTGAAAAAATAGGGGATGAAGGAGTCCTACCAAACTCCTTTTATGACACAGACATGGTACTGATACCTAAACCAGGTCGATTGAAAACTGAGAAAGAAAATTATAGACCAATTTCCTTAATGAATATTGATGCTAAAATCTTAAATAAGATATTAGGAAAAAGATTTCAGAAAATCATATCCAGGATAATATACTATGATCAAGTAGGATTTATTCCAGGAATGCAGGGCTGGATTAATATTAGGAAAACTATTAATATAATTGACCATATTAATAATCAAATTAATAAAAACCATATGATCATCTCAATAGATGCAGAAAAAGCATTTGACAAAATCCAACATCCATTCCTACTAAAAACTCTTGAGAGTATAGGAATAAATGGAGTATTCCTTAGAATAATCAGGAGCATATATTTAAGACCTTCAGGAAGCATAATATGCAATAGAAATAAACTGCAACCTTTCCCAATAAGATCAGGAGTGAAACAAGGCTGCCCACTATCACCATGACTATTCAATATAGTACTAGAAACGCTAGCCTCTGCAATAAGAGCCAAGAAAGAGATTCAAGGAATTAGAGTAGGAAATGAGGAAATCAAACTATCACTCTTTGCAGATGACATGATGGTATACTTAGAGAACCAGAAAGACTCTGCTAAAATGTTATTAGAAATAATTCAAAATTTCAGCAAAGCGGCAGGATACAAAATAAATCCACATAAATCCTCAGCATTTTTATATATCACTAACCAAATGCAACAGCAAGAGATACAAAGAGAAATTCCATTCCAAACAAATGTTCAGAATATAAAGTATTTGGGAATCCATCTACCAAGGAAAAGTCAGGTATTATATGAGAAAAATTACAAAACACTTGCCACAAAAATAAAGTCAGATTTAAATAATTGGAAAGACATTCAGTGCTCTTGGATAGGCCGAGCGAATATAATAAAGATGACAATACTCCCCAAACTAATCTATCTATTTAGTGCTATACCAATCAGACTCCCAAGAAACTATTTCAATGACCTAGAAAAAGTAACAACAAAATTCATAAGGAAGAATAAAAGGTCAAGAATTGCAAGGGAACTAATGAAAAAAAACTCAGAGGAAGGTGGTCTAAGTGTACCTGATCTAAAGCTATATTATATAGCAGCAGTCACCAAAACCATTTGGTATTGGCTAAGAAATAGACCGGTATATCAGTGGAACAGATTAGATACAAAGGACAAAAAAGGGTACATCTATAGCAATCTAATCTTTGACAAACCCAAAGATACTAACATTAGGGACAATAATTCATTATTTGGAAAAAACTGTTGGGAAAACTGGAAATTAATATGGCAATAATTAGATATGGATCCACACTTAACACCATATACCATGATAGATCAAAATGGGTCCATGATTTAGGCATAAAGAGTGAGATAATAAATAGATTAGAGGAACAGAGGATAGTCTACCTCTCAGACTTGTGGAGGAGGAAGGAATTTATGACCAGAGGAGAACTAAAGATCATTATTGATCACAAAATAGAAGATTTTGATTACATCAAACTAAAAAGTTTCTCATTTCCAAAATATATGGAGAACTGACCCTAATTTATAAGAAACCGAACCATTCTCCAATTGATAAATGGTCAAAGGATATGAACAGACAATTCTCAGATGAAGAAATTGAAACTATATCCACTCATATGAAAGAGTGTTCCAAATCACTACTGATCAGAGAATTGCAAATTAAGACAACTCTGAGATACCACTACACACCTGTTAGATTGGCTAAGATGACAGGAACAAATAATGATGAATGTTGGAGGGGATGTGGGAAAACTGGGACACTAATATATTGCTGGTGGAGTTGTGAAAGAATCCAACCATTCTGGAGAGCAATTTGGAATTATGCCCAAAAAGTTATCAAACTGTGCATACCCTTTGACCCAGCAGTACTACTACTGGGCTTATATCCCAAAGAAATACTAAAGAGTGGAAAGAGACCTATATGTGCCAATATGTTTGTGGCAGCTCTTTTTGTTGTAGCTAGAAACTGGAAGATGAATGGATGTCCATCAGTTGGAGAATGGTTGGGTAAATTATGGTATATGAAGGTTATGGAATATTATTGCTCTGTAAAAAATGACCAGCAGGAGGAATACAGAGAGGCTTGGAGAGACTTATATCAACTGATGCTGAGTGAAATGAGCAGAACCAGAAGATCACTGTACACTTCAACAACAATACTGTATGAGGATGTATTCTGATGGAAGTGGATACCTTCTACATAAAGAAGAGCCAACTCACTCCCAATTGATCAATGATGGACAGAGGTAGCTACACCCACAGAAGAAACACTGGGAAGTGAATGTAAATTGTTAGCACTAATATCTGTCTGACCAGGTTACCTGTACCTTTGGAATCTAATGCTTATTGTGCAACAAGAAAATGGTATTTACACACATGTATTGTATCTAGGTTATATTGTAACACATGTAAAATGTATGGGATTGCCTGTCATCGGGGGGAGGGAGTAGAAAGAGGGGAGTATAATTTGGAAAAATGAATACAAGCGATAATATTATTAAAATATATATAATAAAAAAAAGAAAGAAAAAGTAGGTTTTTTAGAACCATGGGGAACAATTAAGAATACAGCTACAGGAATGTAGTGAGACTATTTAACTGCAGAAGGAAAAATTTGGCCAGTAGGAGCAAGACAAGATTATTGTCTTTTGAAAAACAATATGGAAGAGAGATTAGATTTATTATGTTGGATTCCAGAAGGAAAAATTAAGAAAGCTTAAAACTATAGGAAGGCCAATTTTAGTTCACTAGCTAGTATTTAAGGGCAGTTAGATGGTGCAGTAGAGGACATGCTCATCCTGAATTAAGGAGGACTTCAAATGCAGTCTCAAACACTTAACACTTCTTATCTGTGTAACTCTGGGCAAGTCACTTAATCCCAATTGCTTCAAAGAAAAGTCAAACTAAATAGTGTTTTATTTTTCCCAATTATGTGTAAAGATAGTTTTCAACATTCATTTTTTTTCTTTAAGATTTTGAATTACATTTTTTTTTCTCCTTCCCTCTCCAAGACAGCAAACAATCTGATAAAAATGATACATGTACAATCATGTTAAACATTTTTATATTGGTCTCCTTGTGAGAGAAAAAAACAGAACAAAGGGAAAAACTGTGGAAAAACAAGGAAAATAATGTGTTTTGATTTGCATTCAGACTCCAGAGTTATTTCTCTGGATATGGATAGCATTCACCATCATGAATCTTTTGGAATTGTCTTAGATCATTGTAATGCTGAGGAGAGCTAAATTTATCATAGCTGATTGTCATATAATCTTGCTGTTATTGTGTACAATTTTGTCATGGTTCTGCTTGCTTCACTCAGTTTCAATTCATGTAAGTCTTTCCAGGTTTTTTTCAGAAATCTTCCTGCTTATCATTTTTTTGGTAGCATAATAGCATTTTATTATATCTATATAACATAACTTGTCCCACTATTCCCCAATTAACGTGGAATGAATTTCTAATTCTTTGTCACCACAAAAAAAGTTTTAGTTTACTTTAAAGTAAAACCTTCTAACAACAAGAACTGCCCCAAATTGAAATGTAAAATGTTTCCTAACAATGGAATATTTTAAGGAATAGCTGCAGAAGCAGGATTATTGTGGAAATATGTATGCATATATTGAATTTAGCATGTATTTTTGCCATGTTTAACATATATTGGATTACTTGCCATCTAGGGGGAAGGGGGGAATGGAATATAAGATTTTGCAAGGGTTAATGTTGAGAAATTATCCATGCATATGTTTTGAAATAAAAAACTTTACAAAAAAAAAAAAAGAAAGACCTCTATGCATCAAATTATTTATAGCAGTACTATTTTTTGGAGCAAAGAACAAGAACAAATGGAAACTCATCAAAAGGGGAGTGGTTAAATAAATTATCACATATGGATATGATGTAGTATTTTAAATTTGTATTTATTACATTTACACATAGGTTATTCAGTGAAAAGCACTAAGGCTGGAGTCAAGAATATCAGAATATCAAATCTAGTCTCAGACACTTTGTTTGCTATGTGTTATTTAACCTCTTTCTCAGTTTCCTCAGCTCTAATGTAGGCATAATTTCTATTGCACAAGGTTATAATAAAAATCAAATGAGGAAATATTTATAAAACACTTAGCACAGTATTTCACAAAATAAATTCTACTTCCTTCCATCTTCTTCCTTTCCCTTCATAAGAACTGTTTAAAAGGTTCAGAGAGAGAAACCTAGAAATACTTTGAATGCGAATAGGGTGAAGTGTGCAAAACCAGCTAAACAAATTACATGATGGCCCAAATTATGAAAAAAAAATAAATATTTTAATCAATACAATGACCAGTCATGACTCTAGAAGACTTGCAATGAAGCACTTTCCCCACATCTTGGAAGAGAGATAATAGATTAGATGTAGAGAAAAAAAAAAAGATGCATTTAAAGTAATTTTATTTTTCCTTATTTTGTTTTTATCTACTTATTGTTTATAGGGAAGATATTTTATTAGAAGTGGAGGGAGTTTAAAGGTTATATGAGTAATGAAAAAAATAGCCTTAATGAAATTATATTAAAAATAAAATATCATAAGGAATTCAGAATGACATAGAAAACAAGAAGAATTTCAGCATTATGTTACATTTAATGTACATTTACAGAAATTTCACATTGTTAATATCCTGGCTCATATCAAGTATGGAAAAATGCATAATATTACTAATACTCATGCTAATTATTAATTACTAAATAATTATATTAATATAATATTAATACAACACTAATAAAAGGATAATAATGATGACATTAATATAATTCAAAATGGTGATGTACCATTAAAATGTAATTATTTAGTATCCAGCTTTATAATTATTTATGTCTAGTTAAAATACTGACAATAATAATATTTATATATTTATTAATGTTAGGGATTTGGAATTAGATATTATTTTATGAATATATGATCTTCTGGTTGGGAAAAATCCCACTAGCAATGCAGGTTACCTTTTTTTGCAATTTAGAGATTTGAATACAACAGTGAGAGGTTGAGTTAAATTAACAGTAAAACTTAATATTCAACATAGATGAAATTTGTACCCAGGCCTTTGTATTTGTAAGATGTACTTACTTCCCTTCTATTATGTTACACTATCTGTTCATTATTATTAAATTTCTATGAGTAGTAATTATGAATAATCTCTAAAATGGAAAAAATTCATGGTTGACTTCAAAATAGGATAGAAAAATAAAATGTTTTGTCACTGAGATAATTCATGATAGATGAGAATTAATGTTATAATGCTCCCCATTGAGTGAACAGCTTTTAGAAGATTAAACATGAACCTGTAAATTGAGTTTGGAAATTTAATATTTCTAGTGATTTTTTTTATCAAGAGAGGAAATGCTTACATATATAGTGATCACAGATCCATTGGTGTTTTGATGTAATAGAAATGTATATTTCATTTGTTCTTCAATTTTGTCTTTTCTATGGGAAATAATAGGATGCAAGGTAAAGAAAAATAGTAGACATTTATATAATGCTTTGATATATGTAAATACTTTGCACACATTTACTTTCCCATTTCATTCTTAAAACATCTCCTTAGAAGTGACTGCCATACTTTACAGATTAGAAAACTGAAGGGCATTGAGGTTGAGTGACATATACAAAGTCACAAGGTAATACATGTTAGAGGCAATACTTCAGTTCTCTGTGTCTTCACGTTCAACACCCTATTTACAAAATCATTCAGGAATGATTTGTCATTAGAAGCTAGTCACCAAAATGAAATAGGAAGACTTTCTAGATCTTCTGAAAACTTTGGAAAAGACCAGAGCTGTGACAGATCACTCATAAAGATCAGAAAACCATTAGCCTGAGTAACTTTTTACATGAATGATTCTTTTCATTTCAGTTTCTTTACCTGACAACAGAGTTCAGGTCAATGAATGTTGAGGAATCTCATTAGTGTTCAATCCCAGACTGTGAGCACACTCCACAGAGGAAATAACTCATCAATTTGCTCAAACATTCAATCAATTATGCATTCATTTGGCTTCCTCTGAGATAAACTGACATGACTGAAACAACCAAATTTTCTGACAAAATTGATTTAATTGGTCTGATAATTTGTTTTTTTAGATGTGTTTAATTTTGATTTCACTGATAATTAAAAAAAATAGTAGCATAAGAATTTTTTCTTTCTAAGTGATTAATCAAGTGGCATTATTTAATTGCCTCTTTTAAAATATATCTATACATGTATCCTGTCACCCCTTTTTCCTTCCAAGATTCATATTAGCTTTTACTTAAAGTGGACACAGAGATAGAGAGAAAGAAAGGCAGAAGCAGAGAAAATGAGAGAGACAGAAAGAGAGCCAGTGGCAGAGAAAGGAGAAAGACACAGAGAGCCAGACACAATCAGACAGAGACAGAAGGACAGAGACAGAGACAGAGAGACACACAGAGAAAAAGGCAGACAGAAACAGAGACAGACAGATGAACATAGAGATAGAGATACACAGAGTCAAAGAGAGAAACAGAGATAGAGAGACAGAGAAATGCACACTGTTAACAACTTTAATGAACTCAATTAAGCAGAAGTACTTATTTTGTTGTTCTTTGTTTATTTTTGGAAATGCCTTGCTTTTTTCCAGAATTCAGCAAGTGTTGACTATTCATTTTCTGGTTCCATTGCCTCTTGAAAACCAGCTGCTCAAAGGATAATCATAAATGTTGGAGGGAATGTGGGAAAACTGGGACACCAATATATTGTTAGTGGTATTGTGAACTGATCCAATCATTTTGGAGAGCAATTTAGAACTATGCCCAAAGAGCTATCAAACTAGGAATACCCTATCATCCAGTGCTATCTTTAATATGTCTGTATTCCAAAGAGATCATATAAAAAGAGGACTCATATGTGCAAGAATGCTTGTAGCAGTCCTTTTTAGCAGTGGCAACAAACTGGAAACTGAGTAGATGCCCATCAGTTGGGGAATGACTGAATATGTTACAGTATATGGATGTTATGAAATATTATAGTTCTATGAGACATGAACATCAGGATGATTTTCAAAAGGCCTGGAGAGATTTACATGAACTGATGATAACTCAAATGAGTGGAACCAAAAGAACATTGTACATATAGCAACAAGAAAATTACATGATGATCAATTGACTCTTTTCAATAATGAGATGATTCAGGTCATTCATAATAGACTTGTGTTGGAAAGAGCTATTTGCATCCAGAAAGTGGACTATGGGAACTGAATGTGGATCACAACATATTTTCACCTTTTTGTTATGGTTGTTGCTTGCCTGCTTGTTGTTGTTGTTGTTGTTGTTGTTGTTGTTGTTGTTGTTGTTGTTTTCCTTTTTGATCTGAGTTTTCTTGTGCAGCAAGATAAATGTGGAAATATGTTTAGAAGAATTGCACACATTTAACCTATATTGGATTACTTGCTATGTAGGAGATGGGGGGGAGGAAGTGGGGGGATGTGGAACACAAAGTTTTGCAAGGCTGAACATTGAAAATTATCTTTGCATGTATTTGGAAAAATAAAAAAAAAGTTAATATTAAAAATGAAGAAAAAAAAAACAGTCTGCTTTTCTAGTAATTCTTGGTTCACATATAGCAGAATACTACTTTACAGAGTCTAAAGTATAATCTTGTTGGTGTGTGAAATGAGTTCAACTATTTAGTAATTTGAACATTCTTAGGCATTGACCTTATTTAATATTTGGGAAGTAAATTAATATTTTCTAATTCAGTGGCCATTGTTGTATTTTCCAAATTTGCTGGCATGTTGAATAGCATTTTAATTACATAATCTCTTAGGATTTTTAGTAGATGAGCTGGAATTCCATCACCCTTCCACCAGTCGTATTGTTAACAGTGTTTCTTAAGGCCCATTTTACTTCATTTTCCTAGATCCCTAGTCCTACATTAGTAATCACATCATTGGGTTATTAGCGATGTTAGAATCCTTCTCATATAATTATTTGATATGTTTGCTTAATTTTTTTCCATTTCTATTAAATCCTTATTATTTTGTCTTTCATCATACCCAAATTTTTTGGCATGAAATTTTCCCTTAATATCATTAATTTTCTTAAAGAAATCTCTTTTCTTATTTCTCCTTTTGTTTTCTCCTATATCTTTGCTTTGCCCCTTTAAGAAAACCTTTTTTATCTCTCTCTATTTTCTATTATTCTGCATTCAATTGGATACATCTTTCTTTTTTCTTTCCTCAACCATTTGTAAAATCTAGTCAGACAACTAATCTCATCTTTATTATTATTATTATTATTATTATTATCTTTTCTGGAAGGAAAATAACTACTCAAATCTTTGAGAGAATCTAGATTTGGACTATCCCTAATTTGTTATTTTGGAAATTTTCCATAAAGGGATGTAAGATAGTGTAAAGGGCTGAAACTCTTGAGTTAATGTACTGAGGTCGGACAATCGAGCACTTGAGGATAATTACCGATAGGACAATACTGTATAAGAATATGCTTGGAAAATGGCCCTTTCCACTATCCTGTATTGGCCCAATCATTTGGTGTATACAGAGAATTGTGGGAGGGACTAGGAGGTGGAGTGAGACTATCCAGGGTCACTTCTGGACAGGAGAGGAAGAGGTGAGATCGTGGAGATCCTACATGACCATTCCCCTTGACTTTACTGCTAAAGACCAAGAATAAAGACTTTTGCTTATCCTGACTCCAGCTGATTCAAAGGTATCCAGGGTGCTAACATGGTCATCACAGAATAGGTAGGGAAAGAGAAGACAGAAAGAAAACTAGTGACAAAAAGAGTAAATAAATGTGAAATACAGAGAAAGAGGAAGGCAGATAAGAGACAGTCACAGATAAAACAGAAAAAGAAAGAGAAGAAAACTGAAACTGTCTCCTACTTAAACTTTTTCACGTTTGATCCAATACATGATAATAGAAAGTGACTTTCTGAGTGGATTTTTTCCCTCATTAATTTTCTCTTTATAGTTTACTAAGCTTTCCCTGTCAATACTATCCATTGTCTGAGACCACTCAAAGTTATGGATATTTTTAGAAACTGAAAGAGGGGTATATGATGGGTGCCCACAGATTTTTTTTTTCTTGAGGCTGGGGTTAAGTGACTTGCCCAGTGTCACACAGCTAAGAAGTGTTAAGTGTCTGAGACCAGATTTGAACTCGGGTCTCCTGAATTCAAGGCTGATGCTCTATTCACTGTGCCACCTAGCTGCCCCCTGCCCACAGATTTTAATACATTAGAAATGAGGCATTATGTAGAAAAAAGCATTATAAAATTGTGTTATTATCTAGTCACATGGTTAAAAAAAAGAGAATAAATAATGGCCAGTTTTCATGGATGTTGGCCTTCAGGTAATAGAAAAAGAATGTGATAAATCCTGTAGGGAGGATTTATCATAAAATGTAATGTTTGGGCTAGCTTTTTAGAGGTCCTCCAGAAGGACCTTGGTCTCAGCAGGATAGACACCATGAAAATGATCAAGAATAGAGTCTAGATTCTTTTTTTTTTCTTTTTCTTTCTTTTTTTTTTTTTTTTTTGAGTCTAGATTCTTTATTCTGGCCCAGTCTTGATCTTAATGCAGGAGGCATGAGAGCCACCGCTATGAGGCTGGTCAAAGATAGAATGTTTCTCTTCCAGTCCTTCTTAACCTTTATATCCTTATTGTAATTACATCATTACAGAATACTGATTATGTCTGAAATTAGAGAATCATTACATCACCATATTAAGTACTAAGTATATGTGTGAACTAGAGAATAATCATCAATTCCAATAAGTTAACACCTTGTTTCAAGTATACTTATTTCAAATATAATTCTCCACAGTTCCAGCCCTCTACAATAGAATATGGACTAGAATTATGAAGAATAAATAGGTATGGATGGGCTATTACCTACCCTATAGGAAGTAGATCCCAGATCTACTCCACTATTGTAGTATTTGTTTTCCTTCTTCTAAAGAAATTATCTATGTGTATGAAAAATTGGGTTTAACATTCTTCCCCCCAAAAAATCAATGCCAATATTTTTTTGAGTGGCATTGCTGTACCTTTAGGAAAATTCCTTTCTTTAAAATTTAGAGTTTTTATGAAGCCAACTATTATTTAAAATGAACTAGGGAGTGGGAGAGAAAGTGAATCTTTGAGAAAATAAAATCCAATTCCCCCCCCCCTCCCCAAAGCTGGGGTTAAGTGACTTGCTCAGGGTCACACAGCTAGGAAGTGTTAAGTGTCTGAGACCAAATTTCAACTTGGGTCCTCCTGAATTCAGGGCTGGTGCTCTATCCACTGCGCCACCTAGCTGCCCCTAAAATCCAATTTTTAAAAAGTTTCCCTGTATTATAAAGTCTAGCTCATTCAATTCTTAAAGTTCATTCAATAAATATTTATGAACTATCTACTATATCCTAGCCACCCTGCTTGGTACTGTGGACAGAAAAGCAGAACATCCGCTTCCTCAGCAAACTTACATCCTCCTTTAATGATTCTAATAGAGCAAAAAGATGGGTTGCTCACATTGGGAGGGAGGTTCGGCAGATGTGGCATTACCACAATAAAGAGTGAAATCAAGGAAGACCTGTAACATTTGGGGTTGATCTCCCAATGATGATATTTGGAAAGATAATGCAAGAGAGTCCTGTAAGATGGAAAGTATAATTAGATTGAGATCCACTGCTTAAAGAGGAATATCTAAATCAAATCACTGAGATTCCAGAATAACCTCCAACAAATTCTTATTTCAATACTTTGTCATGGATTGGAACCAGTACTGGGTTCTTGAGCAGAAAGCAAACCCTGGAAAGTTTTATAGAATTCAACAGATTTTGAGTATGAACTTCATAATGCCCTTTATGCTTTTTATTTGAGGATCCATCCTCACATTAACAACAAAAAGGGATGGATTTTTTTTTTCATCCTGATGAATAATATGGGGAACTAGATAGCAAAACAGATGGAATATTAAAATTGAAATCCAGAAGATGTAAATTAAAATCCCATTTTTTATTTTATTTTATTTTTTTATATCTCATTATTTATTTTTTAGGAACTAGTAAGGTTCCTAAGTGAGTCATTCACGTTTTTTTTTTTTGTTTGTTTTTGTTTTTTTTTTGGTCTCAGCTTCCTCATTTGCAAAATGGAGTCAAATATAGAATCTATTTCTATAGTTGTTGTGAGAATGATGAGAACTAGATAAGGGGTGCCCAAATGAAATTAGGTTTAATTGAGGTCTAGTGGCAGATTTGTGGTACAGGGAGTCAAATAGAGCTCCCCTGCAACTCCTCTGGATTTGGTGCAAGGATACAGAGTTAAATGAGGTTTAGTAGCGGTACAAAAGAGTCCTCTGTAAAGGAATTTACAGACCTGAAAGTTTATTATGGGGTTTAGAAATAAGGTTAAAAGGTATTAGGTAAAGAGAGGAAAACACCAGAGCCAGGGTGTTTCTGGTAGGCAGGAATCCTTGGCATGGCCTAGGTAAGGATGTCATGTTTGGGACCTCTGCAAAGAGTTTGGCTCTTTTTATAATAGGGGCTTTGGATAATCTGAAGGGGCTCATGGATGGAGTCCCAGGTTGGCTTCCTGCTTGAGTTTCAGCCAGGATTAGAATTTCAATGGATTTTTAGATAAGGATGAAACTGTTTGTGCTTGGGGTGGAGTCCCTTCCCTGAGGCAGAGTCCAAGAAGGTTTTAAGAGTTTTGGGGTTTCCTCATCATTCATACAATGAGATAATACTTTCTAATACTTTGTAAACTTCAAAGATCATATATGCTAGCTATGGTGAGAGTGATAAAAATGGAACTATTGTTCAAATTTTTTTAAAACAAGTTCTATATTTCTTCTTTTGTTCACAGGTTCGAGATTTTTTTTCTTTATCCCATTTTAAAAGACTGATGATTTACTTTACAGAATGAATACTGGTCTGAATGCAGATTGGATCTGGCTGTATGGGTCTACTCCAAATGAACTTCAGTGAAGCCTGGAACAGTCATTCTCAACCTCTTAAATCAGGTTATTGTTTATATTTAAGTTAATGATTGTCTGGCCTCAGGGAATGAAAAAAGCGTGTTACAATCTCAGTGGCCACTGGTGTGGGTTTCAACCACAAGGACACTTTATAACCAAATGAAGAGGAGAATGAAAAAAGCAGACCTGGCTGATGGTCAGACTGTTTATATCTAAACTGCTCCATAAAGCCTCACAAGTATATAACAGTTCCTTCTGTGCTGCCTAGTTGGCTGCAGTTCCTACTCAAGGTTAGTTGCTGTTTTATGCTTTTTGCTCCTGCAGGCTTGAGTTTACAGTGATTGACTCATTCAAAAAACTACATCATTGCCCGTCACTTTCAGAGATTAAAATACTGGATTTGTTGCAGAGATAGCTTGCCAATTCTTAAAAGATGTATTCTCAAAGACATTAATTGAAGGATTTAGGGAAAGAATAAGATTTGAAAGCCCCACTTAATATTTCCTTTTGTCCATTCTTTTTAAAGTTCTCTCTCTGTCTCTCTTTGTCCCTTTGTTTCTGTCTGTCTCTGTTCTCTTTTCTATCTCTGTCTCTGTTCTGTCTCTGTGTCTACTTCTTTCTGTCTTTGACTCTGTCTCTCTGTCTCTGTATCTCTGTCTGTAGAGGGCTGAAACTCCAAAAAGGTATCCTTGAAGCAGACAACCCAGCACTTAAGGCTAATTACCTATTTGATGTGAGACACTGAGTCTATTAGCATATATTTGAATAAATGGCTCTTCTCACCAGGGTGCTTACTGAATGTTTGTTGTTAAGATAATCATAGGTAAGGATTAGAGGGCTGAGGGAGAGAGGCAGAGTCACTTGGTGTCAGGACAAGAAGAGAGGATGGTGACTCTGGACTCCAGAATCCAGGATTTTGCTCTTCTGCCTCCTTCACTTTTCCCCTTAAAGACCAAGGACTTTAATTTATCCTGACTCTGGCTCACCCTGAGGCTCTCCAGGGAGCAAGCCTGTATTCTACATCTGTCTATCTCTGTCTCTCTGTCTCTCTTTGTCTTTCTGTCTTTGTCTGTCTCTTTGTCTATCTCTGTCTGTTTCTGTTCTCTCTGTCTGTCAACCTGTCTCTCTCTGTGTCTCTGTCTCTGTCACTGTTTCTCTCTCTGTTTCTGTCTCTGTATCTCTCTGTCTCTCTCTCTCTCTCAAAATTAAACATTCAAAGAAGTTCAGCTTTGACTCATGGATTTTTACCAGAATGGGGAATTTATTGTGAGGAAATTCTTCTAAATTTCCTCATAATGCAAAACAACAAATCTTCAGTAGTTTATAGCATCAGAAGTTTCATAAGAACAACCTGGGAAGATGTCATACTATAAAGCGGTTTAAAAGAATAATAATGTTTCATGTTTATAAATCAAATTATAAAATACTTAATACAATGGTAAGAAATAGAACATTTTAAGAGTTAACATTCAAATGATTTTATTTTTTTTAATCACTATATTTCTATTTACTGAAACCGAACATAAGAGAGCCCTTTATCTATAAAAGTTATATATTATCCAAAAGATAGCCGCTTTACTTATTCCATTTTCAATCTGATCATGATTTGGATTTAGGCTAATCCAGGATATATTTGAATATTTTTTCTCATTAATTACTCAATTTCTACATCTCCCTCAATAATTAACTAAACTCAGACTCAAAGAAATTGCTTTTCTCAAAAACAATATTTCTCTATAAATATTAGATCTTTTATTCTTAAAGGGATAAGACAATATTAAATTTGTTGGCCTTTACAATTAACATTTTGAGTACTAATTATAAAAAGATAATAATAATGACAAAAATAATAAAACACCTACTATTTATGCTTTGTCAAGCACTTTACATGTGTTGTCCTCTTTGATTCACTGAACAACTCTGGGAGATGATTACTATTTTTATTGCTATTTAACAGAGAGAAAACTGAGATTAGTAATGATCAAGTGACTTATCCAGGATCAAAAAAAAAAAAAAAAAAAAACAGGATTTAAAGTCAATTCTTTATGTCTCCAAATCCATAATTTTATCCACTTTGTCACTTAAATGACTAAAACTGTACATAATATGGTATCTGTCAGACAGGCAATAGCACACTTTTAATCATTTTTTTTACATCAGTTGACTTTATAATTCTTGAGAAAGAGTTCTACACCATATACTTCATTCAGGATTATAAGTGAAGTAATTTTTTCAAGAATTCGCTTCGTGTTTTTTGTAACATGAAGGTTAAAACTAGAACAATGTTTATTAGCAACACCATGTTCCTAAAATCATTGTAACAACTGTGATAGTTTAGAATGAATTTTAAATATTGGTCAGATATTCTCTAGTAATACATCGATTGGATTAGCACTTTGGCAAGAGTCTTGTGATTAATGCATGAATACAAGAAGTAGATTAAATTCCTATGTAAGACCATCATAATTAGCTTGTCAACAATCACTGAGACTAGTACATTATTTTATTAATGATAGCCTCACCTCCCAGATTCAGAACAATGTATTACAGTAGAATTCATAGATTTTAAAGAAAAATTTCATCACTAAATTCATATTGGGTTAAATACAAGAAGAAATTGAATAGATGCTTAATTTATATGGGAAGAACTCTGAAATAAAGAAATATATTGAAAAACTGCAACCAAAACTCTAGAGTAGTTGGGGAAGAGAAAATAATCCTTATGTTTTGAAAGGCTTTGAAAAGGAAATAATTAAACTTATATTGGAATTTCAAAATCAAAAATCATGTTTGAATTTGGTGGCATGAATCCAACTAATAAACTACAAATAAAACTTTAGCAATATATTCTGATATAATGATCATGACCAACCATATTCAATCATAATATTTGATATAAAACACAAAAATATTTTAGGATCTATAAACAACATATGTTGTGGCTCTTGTCCATGAGTAAGGACCATGTCAAAGCATTCATAATTTGAATCAATCTCTAAACAATTAAAAGAAAATATTTTGAGGGACAAAGTGAATACTCTAAAGAAATCTCAGAGATAAAATCTGAAATTATTTATTAACTTATTGTAGAATTAGTCACTAAAAATATCTTAACTTCTAATGATGATATAAAGTCTTTCTTTCAATAAATTAATTTAAAGTCTATTTGTATTATGGTATATCACTAAGATATATCGTATTATCTTTTTATTTCAAGTAAGTTTATTTATTTATTTTGGTGAGGCAATTGGGGTTAAATGGCTTGCCTAGTGTCACAAGCTCGTAATTGTTAAAAAACTGAAGCTGGATTTGAGCTCAATTTCTCCTGATCTTAGGAGGAATTCTCTATCTGCTGCACCACCCAGCTATACCCTTCTATAAATTTAAATAATTTTAAAATAAATTTTTAAAAGTCTTCTAGACAAAGTCACTATACTGGTAATGCAGGGAAATACCACTGGATCATAAAGTGAACTTTTTGAAGGTATCCCATGTAGATTCTCATCTTCATGATGTCACTCCTTTTCCATATTCAGATCTCATTGGTGTCACTAGAGCCAAACATACAGCTGAATCTTAGTGTTCTATTTTGACTTCAGAAAAAACAGCTTGATTCTTGAGATACCATTTTGTAGCAGAATATGCTACATTTTATCTGAACTTCAAATCATTCATTGTGTAGGAGACTGTAGGTACAGAACGGAGGTGCTTTAGAGAAGGTGGAGATGTTGATTTCAGGTGATTTAATACTCTCATGTTCTCTATGATCTACTCATCTATTGGCAAATAGTTTAAATAGACAAGGGAAAATCCCTGCTCTTATTTGGAATTGAAACTTTATTCTTTACATGCCACTTTTTTTTTTTTAGATGTTATACACTTATTCTCATTTATGTAATGTAAATATAGGAAACACATCTAAGTATAGTGAGGATTCCAGAGTATTTGATGTTCACATGGAGGGGAAAAAAAAAAAAAAAGTTTTCTCTATTTAAAATACACCACCACTTCAATAACATCAAGTGCAATTTATATGTGTGGAATTTTTCCAGAATATAAAATAATCCCATTATGTTTTGGTTTAACTTTAAATTCATTATTCTCCCTCCTAAATTAAATTAGGCATGGTTTCTAAGTTTAAAAAAATGTCACTCTTTTACTTTTATTTGATGATTTTAAATTCACAAAGTCTTGAATTTTAAAGTTGAAAGGCTCCTTAGTGATAATTTAGTCTGAGCCATATTCTAAAAGAATAATTACAATAATATACCCAGCAACTACTCATGTATAATGCTTCAAGAACTTTCAGGCAAATCTCTCCAAACAGATCATTGCATTTTTTATGGCTCTAGCAAAATTTTCCTGATATCAAACTTTAATCAGGATCTTTACACTTTCATCTCAGTAATCCTGGTTCAACACTGAAGGTTCAATCATTCATCCTCAAGTCAATTCTTCAATTAGGTGAAGATAGCTATTTTATCCCTACTGAGCCTCCTCACTCTAGGTTAAACATATCCATGCTAATTCAAGGTCCTTCCCTATAATACTTGCCAGCTTATCAATACCCTTCTTAAATGTTTAATATAATATGTACTCAATATATGCTTACAATTGAATGAAAACAGTACATAAAGTCTGATGCAAGCAGTGGCCAGTTAGACTATCATCTCTCAAGTCCTAGGAAATTATTGTTCATTTATTTCTATTGTAGCCACCTCTTTGTAAACCCTTTGGAATTTTTTTTGGTAAAGATACTAGACTAGTTTGTCTGACACTCTATCTATTGTGCTATTTAGTTGCCCTGGAAAATTTTACCTCTCTAAATTCAGCTAATAATTAAATCATATAACCTGATAACTCATAAAGATTGCAATAGACTAAAATTCCTAAGTTAAATTGAACAGGGATAGGAATCGGAATTATAATTTCATTGCATAAGAGTGTTCTCAGTATTAGAACTTCCTCCACCAAAGATGGCAATATCTTCTCTACAATTTATGGGTTTAGAAAGTTTCTCAGGACACTGAGCAATTAAATGATTTGCCCAGTGTAAAAGAAGCAGTATATATGAGACAAAAATTTAATCCAGGTATATCTGGTTTCATGCAAGGTCTCTAATCTCTATCACATTGACTCTAAAGTTTTATGATTCTATTTAAAATCATAAACGTGGTTGAATAAATTTAAGTGCGCATCAAAGTGCCTCTTTTACTGCTTCAAAAATCTATATCTTCCTCTTTAATCATTTTTATAAGTGGTAGTAAGATGGGATTTATTTTTATTTTTGCTTTTTCAGAAATCAGAATTACTATCCCTGCTTTTTGTTTTGTTTTGTTTTATTTTTTTGTTTTGTTTTTTTAACTTTATCTAAAGCATAATAAATTCTGGTCCATCCTTTTACCTTTACTCTATGTGTGTCTCTCTGTATCAAATATGCTTCTTATAAAAAACATATTGTAGCATCCTGTTTTTTAATCCACTCTACTATTCATTTGTGTTTTATGGGACAGTTCATCTCATTCATATTCACAGTTGATTACCAGCTATGTGTTTCCCTCCATCTTATTTTCTCCCCTGTATATACTTTTGTTCTCTCTTTCCACCTTGTCCTTACTAGTGTGTTTTTTTTAATCTACCCCATATACCACTTTATCTCTTAATAGTGCTTTTAACCCATGACACCCACCACCTTATCTTCTATCACCTCTTTGCCCCTCTCTTACTTTTTTCTCTAGTGTTTTTACTCTTCCTTCTACTCTGCTCTTCCCTTTTCTCTTCTCCTACTTCTTTATAAGGATAGATAAATTTCTATACCCAACTGAATGATTGAGTTATTTGACAGATACAGTTCTCAAGAGTTAGAAATATAATTTTCCCATCTAACGATGTAAACAGGTTGACCATTAAATAATATATATTTTCCCCCATTTACATTTCTATGCTTCAGTTGAGTCCTTAAATTTTCAGTTGAGTCCATTAAATTTTCTATTTTGTTGTAGTTTTTACAGTAGAAATGATGGAAAATACCTTACTTCATTAAAGATCCATCACCTTGGAGCATAGTTCCAAATTGCTCTCCGGAATGGTTGGATCTGTCCACAGTTCCACTAACAATGTTCCCAGTTTTCCCACATCCAGTCCAACATTCGTCATTATCTTTTCCTGTCATCTTAGCAAATGTGAGAGGTGTGTCATGGTATCTCAGAGTTGTCTTACTTCACCTTTCTCTAATTAATAGTTATTTAGAGTATCTTTTCATATGACTAGAAATAGTTTCAATTTCCTTATCTGAAAATTGTCTGTTCATATCATTTGATCATTTATCAGTTGGAGAATGGGTTGAATTCTTGTAAATTTGAGTCCCTCCCTCTTTCTTATATTTTTCCCTTACTACTTCTGATTTCCCTTTATTAGCCTTCCCCATTCCTTTCCCTTTTCCCTCCCACTTCCTTATAGGGTGAGACAAGTTTCTCTGTGAAGCCCAATATTCTCTCTTTGAGCTAAATCTGATAAGAGTAAGATTCATACAATGCTCAACTCCGTCCCTTCTTTCCCTCAATTACAATTTCCCTTATGTATAGTAGGTCTTTTTTGCTTCTTCATGAGGTGTAATTTCCCTTATTTTACCTCTATTTTCTTTTTTTTTTCAGTAAAATCTCCTTTCTACTCTCTAAGTATACTTTTAACAGAGATACAGTTCTCAAGAATTTTTTCCTTGTAATCTTTTTATACTTCTCTTCAGTTCTGTATTTGATGATAAATCATTTTTTTTTTTTTTTTATTCAGCTCTGGTCTTTTCATCAGAAATAAATGAAATCCACCTGTATCGTTGAATATCCATCTTCTTCCCTGAAAGATAATGCTCAATTTTGCTGGATAGTTGATTATTACTTTTTAGTTTGCTATTTACAAGACATATGAATGGATAATTTTTTAACATTGACCCTTTCGAAACCTTCTATTCCAACTTTTTTCCTCCTTCCCCCCACCCCCTATCCTGGATGGCAGGTAGGCCAATACATGTTAAATATGTTAAATACAGTATATGCATACATTTTTATACAGTTATCTTACTGCACAAGAAAAATCAGATTTAGAAATAAAGTAAAAATAGCCTGAGAAGGAAAACAAAAATGCAAGTGGACAATAACAGGAGTGGAAATGCTATGTTGTGGTCCACACTAATTTCCCATAGTTCTTTCGCTGGATGTAGCTAGTTCTCTTCATTACTGAGCAATTGGAACTGATTTGGTTCATCACATTGTTGAAGAAAGCCATGTCCATCAGAATTGATCATCATATAGTATTGTTATTGAAGTGTATAATGATCTCCTGATTCTGGTCATTTCACTTTGCATCAGTTTATATAAAACTCTCCAGGTCTTTCTGAAGTCATTCTGCTAATCATTTCTTACAAAATAATAATATTCAATAACATTCATATATCACAATTTATTCAGCCATTATCCAATTGATAGATATCCATTCAACTTCCAGTTTCTAGTCCCCACAAAAAGGGCTGCCACAAATATTTTTGTACATATGGGTCCCTTTCCCTTCTTTAAGATCTCTTTGGGATATAAGCCCAGCAGTAACACTGCTGGATCAAAGGGTATGCACAGTTTGAAAACTTTTTGAGCATAATTCCAAATTGCTCTCCAGAATAATTGGATGCATTCACAATTCCACCAACAATGTATCAGTGTCCCAGGTTTCCCACATCCCCCTCCAACATTCTGCATTATCTTTTTCTGTCATCCTAGCCAATCTAAGAGGTGTGTAGTAGTATCTCAGAGTTGTCTTAATTTGCCTTTCTCTGTTCAATAATGATATGGAGCATCTTTTCATATGGCTAAAAATAGTTTCAATTTCTTCATCTGAAAATTGTTTGTTCATATTCTTAGACCAATTATCAATTGGAGAGTGGCTTGATTTCTTATAAATTAGAGTCAATTCTCTCTCTCTCTCTCTCTCTCTCTCTCTCTCTCTCTATATATATATATATATATATTGGAAATGAGGCCTTTATTAGAACTTTTGATATAAAAAATGTTTTCCCAGTCAACATTTTGTCTACATTCGATTTGTTTGTATAAAAATTTTTAACTTGACATAATCAAAATGTTCTATTTTGTGATTAATAATGATCTCTAGTTCTTTTGTCACAAATTCCTTCATCCTCCACAGGTCTGAGAGTTAAACTAGTCTATGTTCTTCAAATTTATTTATAATCTCATTCTTTATGCCTAGATCATAAACCCATTTTGACATTATCTTGGTGTATGGTGTCAAGTGTGGGTCAATGCCTAGTTTCTGCCATACTAGTTTCCAATTTTCCCAGAAGTTTTTGTCAAACAGTGAATTCTAATCACCAAAGCTGGGATCTTTGGGTTTGTCAAACACTAGATTATTATATTTATTGACTATTTTGTCCTGTGAACACTATTCTACTGATCAACTAGTCTATTTCTTAGCCAATACTAATTGGAGTTCATTGTTCTTTAAATGTTTGGTAGAATCCATATATAAATCCATCTGATCCTGGGGATTTTTTTTAGAGAGTTGATTAATATGTTGTTCTATTTCTTTTTCTAAAATGAGACTATTTAATCAATTTATTTCCTCCTTTGTTAATCTGGGCAGCCTATATTTTTGAAGGTATTCTTCCATTTCACTTTGGTTATCAAATTTATTGGCATAAAGTTGGGCAAAGTAATTCCTAATTATTGCTCTAATTTCCTTTTCATTAGTGGAGAGTTCTCCCTTTTCATTTTTTAAGACTAACAATTTGATTTTCCTCTTTCCTTTTTCTAATCAAATTTTCCAAAGGTTTATCTATTTTCTTGTTTTTTTCATAAAACCAACTCTTAGTTTTATTTATTAATTCAGTATAGTTTTTTTACTATCAATTTTATTAATTTCTCCTTTTACTTTTAGAATTTCAAGTTTAACATTTGATTGGAGATTTTTAATCTGCTCTTTTTCTAGCTTTTTAAATTGCAAGCCCAATTCATTGATTTTCCCTTTCTCTATTTTATGCATGTAAGCCTCTAGAGATATAAAATTCCCTCTTATTACTTCTTTGGCTGCATCCCACAAATTTTGGTATGTTGTCTCATTATTGTCATTGTCTTGGGTGAAATTATTAATTGTGTCTATGATTTGTTGTTTCACCCATTCATTCTTTAGGGTGAAATTATTTAGTTTCCAATTACTTTTTGGTCTATTTTCCCCTGGCTTTTTGTTGAATGTAGCTTTTATTGCATTATGATCTGAAAAGAATGCATTTACTATTTTTGCCTTTCTGCATTTAATTTTGAGGTCTTTATGTCCTGATATGTTGTCAAGTTTTGTGTAGGTTGCATGAATGGCTGAAAAAGAAAGTGTACTCCTTTCTATCTCCATTCACTGTTCTTCAAAGATCTATCATACCTAACTTTTCTAATATTCTATTTACCTCTTTAACTTCTTTCTTAATTGTTTTGTGGTTTGATTTATCTAATTCTGAGAGTGCAAGGTTGAAATCTCTCACTATTATAGTTTTGCTATCTATTTCTTCTTGAAACTCTCTTAATTTCTCCTTTAAGAATTTAGATGCTATACAACTTGGTGCATATGTGTTTAGTGTTGATATTGCTTCATTATCTATGCTACCCTTCAGCAAGATATAGTTTCCTTCCTTATCTCTTTTAATTAGATCAATGTTTGCTTTTGCTTGATCTGAGATAAGGATGGCTACCTCTGTTTTTTTGTTTGTTTGTTTTATTTTTTTTTAACTTCACCTGAAGCATAATAGATTATGCTCCAGCCTTTTACCTTTACTCTGTATGTATCATTCTGATTTAAATATATTTCCTGTAAATAACATAGTGTAGGATTCTGGCTCCTATCCACCTCTACTCTTTGGGAGAGTTCATCCCATTCACATTTATGGTTACAACGACTAATTCTGTATTTCTTGCCATTTTATTATCCCCAATTATGCCATTATTTTATTATACTTTTCTCTTTCCTTTCCCCCTTACCCCCCTCCCCAGTATTAAATTTATGGGCACCACTTGCCTCATGAAGTTTTCCCTCTTTAGAATCCCTCACTCCCCCTTAGAGATCCTCCCCATTTCTTATGCCTTTCTCTTACTATTTCTATATTGCCTTTCCTTTTCCCTTTTCCTCTCCCACTTTTCAATGAGGTGAGAGAAGTTTCTCTGTAAACCAAATATGACTAATATTTTCTTTTTGAGCTAAATCTGATGAGAAATTTACACAATGTCCCTCCCTATTCCCTCAGATAAGATAGGTTTCCTTTGCCTCTTCATGAGATGTAATTTAATTTTTTTAAACTCCCCTTTTCCCTTTTTCTGCTACAATTCCCTTTCACTTCTAATTATTTTTTATATTATAACAGTAAAATCTAATTATACATGCATTCTTTATGTATGCCCCTAACAGAAATACAGTTATCAAGAGTTCTTTTTTACCTTTTTATGCTTCTCTTGAGTCCTATATTTGGAGGTCAATTTTTTTTTTCTTTAAAAACAAATGGAATTCACCTGTTTCATTCAATGTCCACCTTCTCTTGAAGAAAATGCTCAGCTTAGCTGGATAGTTTATTCTTGGCTGTATTCCAAGTTCCTTTGCTTTTTGGAATATCAGATTCCAGACCCTTCAGTCCTTTAAAGTGGAAGCTGCTAGATCCTGAGTCATCCTTATTGTGGCTCCTCAGTATTTGAATTATTATTATTTTTTTTTCTGGCTGCTTGTAATATTTTTTTCCTTAGTCTGATAGTTCTGAAATTTAGCCACAATATTTCTTGGAATTTTTATTTTGGAGTCTTTTTCAAAAGGTGTTAGATGAATTCTTTTAATGGCTATTTTACCTTCTGATTCTATAACATCTGGGCAGTTTTCTTTGATGATTTCCTGAATAATAGTGTCTAGGCTCTTTTTTTAATCATGATTTTCAGGGATCCCAATAATCCTTAGATTATCTCTACTAGATCTATTTTCCAGGTCTGTTGTTCTTCCAAGTAGATATTTAGATATTTTTTCCTATTTTTTAATGTTTTTGGTTTTGCTTAACTGATTTTTGATGTCTCATTGAATCATTCATTTGCATTTGTTAAGTTATGATTTTTAATGAGTTATTTTCTTTATTTACTTTTTTTTTTTTTTTTTTTTGCTTCTTTTTGTATATGTCCAATCGAGTTTTTAAATGTTTTGTTCTATGGAATTTTTTTTTTTCCATTTCACAATTTTTTAAGGAGTTACTTTTTTCTCCAATTCATAAATCTTGCTTTTCAGGGAGTTCTTTATATTTTCCAATTCACAAATTCTGTTTCCCTGGGATTTCTTTCCCTTTTCCATTTCACATTTCAGGGAGTTGTTTTCTTTTTAAAATCTTTCTTTTAATCAGTTATATGCTTTTTTCATACTCTCTTGCTGAGCTTCTCTTTCTTTCCCCATTTTCTTCTAACTCTCTTTTACGATTCTTTTTAATTTCTTCTAGGAGAGTCTTGTGTGGTGGGAAGCAGGTTATATTCCCCTTTGGGGTTTTGTCTGGAGACTGTCTGCTATTAGTCTCTTCAGTATAGAGAAATCTGTTATTTTAGTATAGAAGCTATCTATAGTTAGAGCTTGCTTTTCTGTTTTACTCATTTCTTTAAAAAAAAAAACACCTTGGGGTCTGCCTTTGGGGCAAGGAGGTTCAAAGCTTCCTCTATAGAACAGGGAGGAACAATGTCTTCCCTGTGAACAGGCTGTGAACAGGTTGCGGGAGAGTGGCTACTCTGTAGAAGACCAACTGCCCTGTGGAAGAGTGGCTGCCTTTTTGGAAAAGCAGCTGGGTTGTGATCATGCTGAATCACTCCCGATTCTGGATAGGTGTGGCCAGGTCCTATGAAACTCTGGTGTTTTGGGGTACATTCTACCTTTTGTGTTTGTGTAACTTCTCTGCTGATCTACTGCTTTATCTTTCTATTCATATAATTTTTGACTTGAAGCCTGCTGACTTGCATTTTCCTGTCATCTAGAATGGATAGTTACTTCAACTTATCAGAAGATTTATTGATTATTATCTGGTCTAATATTAAATTTTATGTTCCTACTGGATTGAGTAGAATCCTCCATTCAAGAATACATTTTAGCAAGAAGTCTTTGACACAAAGCAATTAGCTTGACTTCCTCTATGACAGGTAATGCCTGCTAAAAGTGAATGTCACCCAGTATTGTCCTGCACCCTCTTCTCCCCCATGATGCTTAATTTCATGATCTTATTAGCTCCCATTATTAACATTATTATTATTTCCATGCCAATGTTTCTCAGATCTCTTTACTAAGATCTAACTTGTATCAAACTGTGCATACCCTTTGATCTAGCAGTGTTATTACTGGGCTTTTATCCCAAAGAGATTTTAAAGAAGGGAAAGGGACCTGTATGTGCAAGAATGTTTGTGGCTGCCTTTTTTATAGTGGCCACAAACTGGAAACTGGGTGGATGTCCACCAATTGGAGAATGGCTGAATAAATTGTGGTATATGAATATTATTGAATATGATTGCTTTGTAAGAAATGACCAGCTGGATGATTTCAGAAAGGCCTGGAGAGACTTTCATGAACTGATGCCGAGTGGAATGAGCAGGTCCAGGAAATTATTTATATACTTCAACAACAATACTATATGATGACAAATTTTGATGGATGTGGCCACCAATAGAGCAGTGACATGAATTGAACCAGCCACACCCAGGGAAAGAACTCTAGGAGATGACTATGAACCACTACATAGAATTCTCAATCCCTCTATTTTTGTCCACCTGCATTTTTGATTTCCTTCACAGGCTAATTGTACACTATTTCAAAGTTCGATTCTTTTGTACAGCAAAATAGTTTGGACATGTATACATATATTATATTTAACTTAACGCTAACATATTTAACATGCATTGGTCAACTTGCCATCTGGGGAAAGGGGTAGGGGAAAGGAGGGGAAAAGTTGGAACAAAAGGTTTTGCAATTGTCAATGCTGAAAAATTACCTATGCATATATCTTGTATTAAAAAAAATAAACTAAAAAACAAACAAACAACAAACAAAAAAACTAAGACCTAACTTGTCTCCTAATCTGTAGACTTAACACCCCAACTGACTATTAGGTATCTAAAATGGATGTCTCATAGAAATCTAAACCTCAGCAAAACCAAAACTGAACTCACTATCTTCATCTGTCACAATTCTGTCTCATTCTGAATTTTCCTGTTGTTTGTGAGGACATTATTATCCTACCAATCACTCAGACTTGTCATTTTCAGCTACTTACCCTCTATTATCTTCCATATCCAATCTATTTACAAAGCCTGATAATTTTTCCTTCATAACATCTTTTGGATATGGTGCATTCTCTCCTCTAACACCATGACCACCCTGGTACGAACCCTCATCATCTCACATCAGGACTATTCCAATAAAGTGTTGGTAGGTCTTCCTGCTGTAATTCTTCCAATTACAATCAATCCTTCATCTTGTTAATATTCCTAAAATGTATTTTACCATATCTCTCTCTCTCTGTCTTTCTATCTCTCTGCTTCTTTCTGTCTCTATCTCTGTCTTTCTGTCTTCCTCTCTCTCTGTCTCTCTCTGTCTCTCTCATACACACACACACACACACACACACACACACACAAGCACATATACACACTATCTAACAGACTCTAATTCTATAATATCACCTTCAGGTTGGACAGTACTCTGTTCCAAGTTTTAGGGGTTTATGCAGTTGCTTTCAGAGATACTTCCAGGGACCTGTAACTTTTCAGTTCTTCCAAGTTACCATGATGTAAGGAGAGGTGTTTCCTTTTCTCCTGGCCTGTAAGCACTCTCTTCTGCCCTGGAAACAGGAAAAGGATTCCCTGTGGCCATAAGCTGTTGTGCTCCTCTTTGTTCTGGGACTGCTACCCAGGACTGTGACCAGGATTCAAGCATAGGCAAACCAACAGAGTTCTTTCTTACAAATAGAGCCCTATAATCTCCTTGTGATCAGTTGTTGAACCTCATTATTATCTGGAATGAGAGGTCCAGAAGCTACCACTGTTGATTCAATGGCTCTTAAAACCTGCTCCTTGGTTACTGGGGTTATGTTTGCTCCACCTGTGATGGACTGTGCTCCACTCTTACCTAGGTGCACTAAACCTTCTCTACAGATCATCTAAGTTTTCTTTAGCATCTGTGCTTTAGAGGTCTGGAAACTTACATTGCTATCTCTGATTAATTTGCCACATGGTCTGTTCTTAGTTTGCTAGGGTAGGGGCTGTGCTGGTGAGGCCTGAGCCAGACTGTACTCCATTCTCATCCTGGTGTGACAGGCTCCTCTTGCTGAAGTTCCAAGTTGTCCTACGTTGGGGAAATTGCCTTACTATCTTTCTGTGGGTTCTGACAATCTGAAATGTGTTTGGAGTCATTATTTAAAGGTAGTTGCAAAACTTCTGGGGAAGACATTGGGACCATATTTGGAATTTTTTCTAGTAAATTTATATATATATATATATATATATATATATATATATAGCTTTATGAATCATGTTGGGAGAGAAAAATCAGAACAAAAGGGAAAAACATGGAAGAAATTAAAAAAAATACAGAAAAAGCAAGTGAACATAGCATATGCTGATTTACATACATTTAGATACAGAAGACATTTTCTATCTAAAATCCATTGGATTGCTTTGGATCACTGAACTACTGAGAAGAACCAAGTCTTTCATAATTGATTATCACACATTCTTGTTGTTATTGTTTACAATATATTCTTGGTTCTCCCTGTTTCACTTAGCATCAGTTCATGTAAATTTTCCTAGGCCTTTATAAAATCATCTTTCTCATCATTTTTTATAGAAAAATAATATTCAATTACCATTATATACCATAACTTGTTCAGCCATTCCCCAATGCCCAAATTATGAGCATTTACTCATTTTTATATTTTTTGCTACTACAAAAAGAGTTGTCACAGCATTTTTGTACATATTAGTCATTTTCCCTCTTTTATGATTTCCTTGGGATACAGATTCAGGAATGGCACTTCTGTGTCAAAAGTTATGCAGTTTTATAGCCTTTTGAGCATAGTTCCAAATTGCTCTCCAGAATGGTTGTATCATTTCACAACTCCACCAAAAATGCATTAGTGTCCCAATTTTCCCACATCTCCTCCAACATTTATTGTTATCTTTTCTTGTCATCTTAGTCAGTTTGAGAAGTAAGAGGTGTTACCTTAGAGTTCTTTTACAATATATTCCTCTAATCAGTAGCGGTTTATGTAATGTTATTCTCTAAAATATAATCTTCTCTGAGAGCAGATTTCTTGTGAGGCTTCTGGAGGCAGCCTTCATTTCAGTTCAGTGTAATCACCCCAAATACAGCCAGGAGTTAAAGTCCAAATCCTTTACTCTCTCTTTTCAAATCTTATCTCCTTCACTTGGGGCTCAGCTAGTTTTCTGGAGGCTTTTCAGATCTTGGTTTCAGTGTTCTCCACCGGACAGCCTGCCACCACTTCTCTGTCTTCCTTTGTTCTGCCCGACTGCCTCTTCTGGCTTGTGAATCTCCTCAACTGAATCCTAGCTTCTGAATCTCCTGCAGTCAATCCTGATTGAGGCTCCTAGTTTATATATGCTCTCTTAAAGGTGTGAATCTTGTGGAACTTTAGTAAGTACTAAGTACATTAGTGAACTAGAGAACTGTTAAGTACCATGAGATAATTATTGTCTCTATCAATTCCAGTGACTTAGCACCTTGGAAGAATTCTAACAGGTTTAGAGCATTTTTCATATGACTATAGATTACTTTAATTTCATCGTCTGAAAATTGTCTGTTCATATCCTGTGACCATTTATCAATTGGGGATGGAATTGAATTCTTATAAATTTGACACAATTATGTATTTTAGAAATGAAAACACTGTCTGTTAAGATTTTTCCTAGCTTTGTATTTCCCTTTTACTCTTGTTTCTGTTGGTTTTGTTTGTACAAACTATTCTCTAGTTCTTCTTTGGTTATAAATTCCTCTCTTCGCCAAAGGTCTGAAAAGTAAATTATCCCTTTTTCTCCTAAATTGTTTTTGCTATCTTCCTTTATACCCAATTCATATACCCATTTTGACCTTATTTTGGTATGGAATGTGAGATATGGCTCTATGCTGAGTTTCTGACACATTATTTTCCAGTTATACTAGCAAGTTTTGTCAAACAGCAAATTCTTATTCCAAAAGCTGGTGTTTAGGGGTTTATTAAACAGTAGATTGCTACAGGCCTTAATTATTGTGTCATTTGCATCTAATCTTTTCCATTGATCCACCATTCTATTTCTTAGCTAGTACCAAATGGTTTTGATGAATGTTGCTTCATAATAAAATTCTAGATTTAAGTCACCACCCTTTGTATTTTTTTTCATTAATTTCCTTGATATTCTTGACCTGTTGTTCTTCCAGATGAATTGTTATTATTTTTTTCTAGTTTTATAAAATAATGTCTTGGCAGTTTCATTTGTATGACATTAAGCAAATAGACCAATTTAGGAAGAATTATAATTTTTATTATATGAGTTTAGCCTAGCCATGAACAATTGATATTTTTCCAATTGTTTAGATTGACTTTATTTGTGAGAAGTGTTTCGTAATTATGTTCATATAGTTCTTGGGGGTTTGTCTTAGCAGAAAGGCCTCAGTATTTTATTTTGTCTATAATAATTTCAAATGGAATTACTCTTTCTATCTTTTATTTATGAGGTTTATCAGAAACATAGAAATGCTGATGATTTGTGTGATTTTAATTTACATCCTACAACTTTGTAAAAAACTGTTAATTGTTTCAAGTATGTCTTTGGATGATTTTTTAGGAATTTAAATATATCATCATATCACTTACAAAGAATGAAAGTTTTCTCTCTTTATTGCCTATTCTAATTCCTTTAATCTTTTTTTTTTCTTTTCTTATTGCTAAAGCCAACAATTCTAGTACAATGTTGAATAATAATAGTGATAATGGGTATCCTTGTTTCACCCCTGATATGAATGCATTTAACTTCTCTCCATTACAAATATTGCTTGCCTTTGGTTTTAGATAGGTACTGCTTATTATTTTAAGGAAAGCTCCCTTTATTCCTATTCCTATACTCTTTAGTGTTTTTAATATGAATAAGTACTATATTTTGTCAAAAAGCTTTTTCTGCATCTATTAAGATTGTCATATCATTTCTGTTGGGTATTGATATGTTCAATTATGGTAATAGTGTTCCTGTTTATTGAACCAGCCCTGTATTCTAATATAAATCACACTTGAACATAATATATTATCCTGCTGATAATTTGTTGTAAACTCTTTGCTAATATTTTATTTAATTCATTAAGGAGATTGGTCTATAATTTTCTTTCTCTTTTTTGACTATTTCTGGTTTAAGGAATTTGTGTCATAGAAGGAATTTGGCAGTACTCCTTCTTTGCCTACTTTTCTAAATAGTTTGCATAGTATTGGAATTAATTGGTCTTTAAATGTTTGGAAGAATTCACTTGTGAATCCATCTGACCATAGAGATTTGTTCCTAGGAAGCTTATTAATAACATTTTCAATTTCTATTTCTAAAATGGGACTGTTTAAGTAATTTATTTCTTCTTCTGCTAATCTGGAAATTTTTTTTTTGTAAATATTATTTTATTTTTGTAAATATTTTTATTTTATTTTGTAAATATTCATCCATTTTGGCTAAATTGTCACACTTGCTGTCATAAAATTGGGCAAAATAGTCTAATTATTGCTTTAATTTCTTTTTCACTGGTGGTAAGTTTGCTTTTTTCATTTTTGATGCAAGTGATTTGATTTTTTCTTTCCTTTTTCTGATCAAATTAATCAAATGTTCATCTATGTTGGTTTTTTTATAAAACAAATTCTTAGTTTTATTTATTAGTTCAATTGTTTTCTTAGTTTCTATTTTATTGATGTCTCCTTTGAGTTTCAAAATTTCTAATATGATATTTAATTGAGGGTTTTAATTTCTTCTTTTTCTAACTTTTTTAGTTGTATGCCCAATTCTATTTTATTGATATAGCTATTTACGCATATAACATTTCCCCTCAGAACTGGTTTGGACAAAAACTTTTTAATATAATCAAAATTATCAGTTTTGTGATCAATAATAATTTCTAGTTCTTTGGTCACAAATTCCTTTCTCCTCCACAAATATGAGAGGTAAACTATCCTATGTTCTTTTAATTCATTTATAGTATCATTTTTTATGTCTATATCGTGAACCCATTTCAACCTTATCTTGGTATACAGATGTGGGTCTATGCCTACTTTCTGCCACACTAGTTTCCAATTTTCCCAGCAGGTTTTGTCAAATAGAGAATTCTTATCCCAAAAGGTGGGGTCTTTGGGTTTATGAAATACTAGATTAGAAAGTAAGCATTAAATTTGGAAAACATTTTTACATCCAAAAGTTTTCATTTCTAAAATATATAAAGAATTGACTCAAATTTATAGTAGTTCAAACCATTCTCCAATTAATAAATGGTCGAGAATATGAAGAGACGATTTTCACATGAAGAAATTGAAACTATTTGTAGCCACATGAAAAGGTGCTACAAATCACTATTGATCAAAGAAATATAAATTAAGAGAACTCTGAAATACCACTACATACCTCTCAGATTTGCTAAGATGACAGAAGATGATAATGATGGATGTTGGAAAACTGGGACACTGGTACATTATTGGAGGAACTGTGAACAGATCCAATCATTTTGGAGAGCAGTTTGGAATTATGTTCAAAAAGTTATCAAACTCTGCATAGCCTTTGATCTAGCAGTGTTTCTACTGGGATAATATCCCAAAGAGATCTTAAAGAAGGGGAGGGCACTCAAAATGCAAAAATGTTTATGGCAACCCTCTTTGTAGTGGCAAGAAACTGGAAACTGAGTGGATGCCCATCAATTTGAGAATGGCTGAATAAATTATGTATATGAATGCTATGGAATACTATTGTTCAGTAAGAAACAACAGCAGGATGATTTCAGAGAGGATTGGAGAGACCTACATGAAGTGATGCAAAGTGAAATGAGAAAAACCAGGAGATCATTATACATGGCAACAAAAAAATTATACCACAATCAATTCTGATAGACATGGCTCTTTTCAACATTGATTCAAACCAGTTCCACTTTTGCAATGATGAGCAGAGCCATCTACACCCAGAGAGAGAACCAAAGGAACAAAGTGTAGAACACAACTTAGCATTCTCACTCTCTCTGTCGTTACTTGCTTGCACTTTAGTTCCTTTTTCAGTTTTTCTCTTTCTTCCTTCTTGATCTTATATTTCTTGTGCAACAAGATAACTGTATAACTATGTATACATATATTGGATCTAACATGTATTTCAATATATTAACATGTATCAGACTATCTGCCAGCTAGGGGAGGGGATGGGGGGAAAGAGGGGGAAAATCACAACAAAAGATTATGCCAGGGTCAATGTTGGAAAACTTATCCATGCATATGCTTTATAAACAAAAAATGTTAATTAAAAAATGATTTGGTGGAATCTCATACTTTTTTAGCATGTTATTTCATTATTGTCATTCTCTTGGATGAAATTATGGATTGTTTCTTTGATTTGTTGTTTGACCCATTATTTTTCTTAGAGTTAAATTACTTAATTTCCAATTGGATTTTAGTCTATCTTTCTCTGCCCTTTTATTGAATACAATTTTATTGCATTCTGAAAGGGAAACATTTACTATTTTTGCCTTTCTGTATTTGATTCTGAGGTTTTTATGTGCTAATATGTGGTTAGTTTTTCTGAAGGTATGCCAAGAAAAAGGTGTATTCCTTTTTGCCTCTATTCAATTTTCTTCAGAAGTCTATCATAGCTAGATTTTCTAGGCTCCTATTAACCTCTCTAGTTTCTTTCTCATTTGTTTTCTGGTTAGATTTGTCTGATTCTGACAGGGGAAGGTTGAGTTTTCCCACTAGAATAGTTTTGCTGTCATGTCTTCCTGTAAATGGCTTAAAATGTTATCTCAGGATGTGGCTGCTCTACCACTTGATGCATACACATTTAGTATCTTCATTGTTTATAGTGATTTTTATCAAAAAGTACTTTCCTTCCTTATCTCTTTTCATAAGAATTATTTTTACCTTTTTTCATCTGAGATCAGAAATGCCACTCCTGCTTTTTTTTTGTTATTATTTAAGCTGCATCATAATAAAATCTATTCCAGCTTTTTACTTTTACTTGTATTTGTCACTATGTGTGAAATTGTAAACAACATATTGTAAGATTCACATTTTTAACCCACTCTGCTATTTACTTCCATTTTATTGGAGTGTTCATCCATTAACATTCGCAGTTATAATTTGTAGCTCTGTGTTTCCCTCCATCCTATTAGTTAGCAGGAAAAGATAATGATGAATAGTGGAGGGGATGTGGACAAATTGGAGACACTAATACAGTGCTGGTGGAGTTGTGAAATGATCCAATCATTTTGGAGAGCAATTTAACCTTTAAATAATAAATATTTTCCCCTGTTTATCTTTCTATGATTCTTGTGAGGTTTTTCTTAATGATCTCTTAAAGAATGCTATCCAGGTTTTTGTATTTTTTTTTTTTTTTTTTTTTGTCATGGCCTTCAAGTTGGCCAATAATTCTTAAATTGTCTTTTCTGCTTCTATTGTCCAGGTCAGTTATTTTTCCAATGAAGTATTTCATATTTTCTTCCATTTTTTTCATTACTTTTAGTTTGCTTGATTGATTCTTGCTGTCTCAGAAAATCATTAACTTCCATTTGCCCTGTTCTAGTTTTTAATGTGTGATTTCCTTAATTTATCTCTTGTATTTCTCCATTTGGTTAATTCTACTTTTTAAGGAGTTGTTTTCTTCACGCAATTTTTTCCTTCATACCTCTCATTTCCTTTCTCATTTTTAATTCTACCTTTCTTATTGACCTTTTTAATTCTTTTATGAGCACTTCTAAGAAATCTCTTAGGGCTTAAGAACAATTCATATCATTCTTTGAGTTTTCTTCAATGGACATTTTGTCCTCATTTAAGTTGCTGTTTTGGTCTGCCCTGTCACCATAGTAGCTTTCTATAATCAAGGTTCTTTTCTCTTTCTTGCTCATTGTTTTTTCCTTTCTTTTGCTATTTCCTCTCTCTCTCTCTCTCTCTCTCTCTCTCTCTCTCTCTCTCTCTCTCTCTCTCTCTTTCTCTCTCTCTTTTTTTTAATGGCTGAGCTCTGGGTAAAGGAGGCACTGTTTCAAGCTTCCTCTGCAGTTTTGAGTCTTGGCTTTGATCATAGGGACCCTTTGGGTTTGCAGGGGGTAGCTTTGCTTGATCTTTTTCAGGAAACACTTTGGTTTTCCAGAGCTGTTAAGAGGCTTGGTTTCATGTGGTTTTCTAGGGAAACTGGAAGAGCTCAAGCAGTTTCCTGACTTACTCCACCATCTTGGTTCTATTCCAGA
Organism: Sminthopsis crassicaudata; assembly: GCF_048593235.1. Classification (NCBI taxonomy): domain Eukaryota; kingdom Metazoa; phylum Chordata; class Mammalia; order Dasyuromorphia; family Dasyuridae; genus Sminthopsis; species Sminthopsis crassicaudata. The sequence continues at coordinate 169,716,090 of NC_133622.1, read as the reverse complement.
AATCTTTTTTTTTTTTTTTTTGACTCCACTTTTGGAATTTTCTTGGCAAAAATACTGGATTGGATTGACATTTCCTTCTCAAATTCGTTTTATAGATGAGGAAATTGAGGCAAACTGAGTTGAGTGACTTGATCAGGATCTGTTAAAAGTTTGAAGCTTTAGATTTGAACTCAAGAAAATGAGTGTCTCTGACTCCTAGCATTTTTTCCTTGCATCACCTAGATGATGATGCCAATGTGTATACATTTCTTTAAAAAACATCTGCCAGGAAAAACAAAAACGAAAACAAAACAAAACAAACAAAAAAAAATCTACTACTGGAATAAACATCCAATTGTGCAACTGGAATCATTCAACTGGGAATTAAATAAATATCTATTATATATACATGTATTTTTCCCCCTGAAGCAATTGGGGTTAAGTGACTTGTCCTAGGTCACACAGCTAGAAAGGGTTAAATGTCTGAGTCCACATTTGAACTCAGGTCCTCCTGACTTCCGGGCTGGTGCTCTATCCACTATGCCATCTAGCTGCCCTGTTCCATATGTTTTTGATCATTGAAATCTCATTAATTATGGGTCCAGAGGGTCTAGAACACTGCAAGAGGAAATGGTAACATATGTGCACACATGACATTTCCTATTGTACTCTAGAAATTTCAATCATATAACTGATGAAACTTCAATTTTCAAAAAATGTAGATAAAATATTCATTTAATTTCCACCTGTAATTACTCCTGTTGGACAACTAGATGGTTATTCCAACAGTAGCAATTTCCCCCTGCTGTTTTTAGTAGAAATAACTTTAAATGGAATGAATTAAAATTCAAAATTTATGAATTATAATTAACAATTTCTTTGTTTCATAATATTCTTTCTTTCAACCCTAACTTAATTCTCATATGAATGGAAAATAAATCCTCTCTGAAGCTTCTCCTATCTATACAATATCTAAATTTGACAAATATTCAGATTAGTTATTTCATCTCAAATTGTTTTCTCTTACTTCCACCCAAGCTAATACCTCTCTTATCTTTGGCTTTTGCTATTTGGGAATTTATTTTTTAATAAGATTTTTTTTTTCTTCTAAATTTTACTCAACTTTCAAATGATTTTTTAAGTACATGGAAACTCCCCTAAAAAGAAGTCTGCTGCCTAGTCTCATTAACTGACTCACACTTTGAGTATTCTGACTCGTCTGTTTCAAGGCAATATGAAGTTATAGGTCTCAGTAGTACAGGAATTTTTAAAGCCAATTTACTACTGGTTTTGAATGATAACCAAAAAAGTGAAAGTGCCAACTTATTTGCTCTAAGAAATAATATAAAGTTTTGGGCTTGTACTCAGCTATTATTATTATTTTAACAACTGCCTTCTCTTGGCACAGCCAGGAAAGATTATTCTGGGAAGCACTTATACCTCTGACAATGCTCCCTCAGTTAGAATATATGCAATAAATCAATTGCCTCCACTGCTGGGTTTTTATCCATTCTGGCTATGTATTCAATCTTTGCTAATATTGGTGTTTTCCTGCCAGTGTTACCATTTCTTGGTTAAGAGTTGCTCATGGTTCTCATTAAGTGCATCCCCACTCATTAAGGTTAGAGGTTGAGTTTGTTTAATAGTTGTCTTTTTTTTTTTTTTTTTTTTTTGGTATTGCTTATATACCTAATCAACTTTATTCTGTTTTTTTTTCCTTTATTTTTATATCAACATTTAGTTTTCTTCCTTCTATTCACCCTGAAATGGCCTGGCTTTCATAAGCGCTTCTGTTAGCAATTCTGGTGCCCAATAAAACATATTTCTACGATGAATTTAAAGTGCAGCTGGTTTGCTGGATCTAAAAGTAGTCTTCAATTGCATTTATCATTTTAGATGAACCTCATTATTTCAACTCTCAATGGAAAATTGCTTAAGGTCAAACACAATTCAGCAGGATTTGTTACCAAGAATGTCTGGTCTCCTGAATGTTGGGTGGCTACATTTTAATTATCACCACCAGGCAGTGGGTCCTATTTTCAGGATGAATACTCATGTCATTCCAGTATTTTTCACCTCATTTCTTCTTAAAGGAAATTCTTTGAACTTTATAGATATTGTCCTCAGTCTCTGAGAGTGGGGACTCTTTTGCCTTTCTTTAAATTCCTAGCATTTAGTACATAGTACCTGGCACATAGTAGGTACTTGAAAAAAGCTTACTGATTGATCTAACAAAAGGAAAAACTCAGTTTTCTTTAAGTTTTGTACAGTTTCATTATAAGGTTAACAACACTTATTTTCCTTTTTTATTTGGGAATTATTTATAGATTCCAAACTAGGAGTATCATAAAGGCCAATGTTCTGAGAGATTGTGTCTTGTTTATATCACATAGTTAACAAGGAGAAGGATTAGAATTAGAATTCATGTCCTGAGGTTACAAACCCAATATTCTCTGGGTAGACTACATAAATTCAATTTAATTTTGTGAAAAAAAAAAAAAAAGTGACTTAAGTGACTTCTATGAACCAGATCCTAACTATAACATGGAATGGGTGGGATCACATGAAGAATGACTCTATAAAACCTTAAATACATAACTCACGCCTTTCAGAAATATTTATATTTCCTCACAGCAGTAAAATGTTGGCATATGAAAAGCTAGCTATAAAATCATTGCCAATATAAAAAAAACGGCCAAGTTTTCAAGTAAAGGAGGAAAAACAATAAACTGCAGAAACAAGGTTTAGCTTACATTCTGCACTGAGTTATTCTGATAAGTAATTGTGAGACACTTCCAGGACTGCCTTTGTCCTTGAGGTATCCAGTGGTTTTTTTAAAAGTGTAATCTGAAACAGCCTGCCCGCAGCTTAGGGACCCAGTGGGCTTCTCATCAAATCCAGAAATCTCAGCAGGCCTGCAGGACATTCCCATGGTGAAAATTACCTAAAGAAAATAAATCAGATACTCTAAGCAAGGAGCCATGAGAGGTCATCTATTTTTTGTCCTTGGCTCTGGACTGGATTCCACTTGAAAGATGATGAGGGAAAAGGAAACAAAAAAAGAAAAAGTTACCCACCAATCAAGTGGCTTATTGTAGATATCAACATCCTCTTCTAAAAATAATTATTTCATCATTAATATGTGCCCTTTCTTAAAAAAAAAAAAAAAAAGAAAAAAGTCATCTTCTTCAGAATAGCCTTTACTTGATATTGTAAAATATGAGTAAGTGTGAGAAATTCACAAGGAACAAATTCTTTTCAATGCTGACATCATTTCATTGTTACTTCCCATATGGGCATTTCACAAATTATTTCTGCTTTTCAGGAGGGGAGACAACACTGCTCTGTATCTTGTTTTAAAAACAAATTTGAAGGATATAAAAAGAAGGAGAGAGGGTTGAGATGATAAAAGGAAAGACATTTTCCCTTTCCCTCTCAATACTAAAGGCAGAATAGGTAGGAAATCTCTTCTGAAACAAAGTATTGGTTCTGTTGTTCATTTGGTGTGAGTTTGGGGAAGGAAGGGGGAAGTTTCATTAATGTTCCCCAATCCCTCAGCATAGCACGCAGCAGATGCAACAGTCTTGGTTTATATAGACATTACAAACAGCTAGTTTAGTAGACCACTAGTCTTCTAACTATACCAAGCTTAAAAAGAAAAAAAAATTGCTCCCTGCTTGGTGGCATGTTATATCTGACTAACATCTGAGAGTCAGTCTAGGAGGATGATCAATGTAAGATTGGTCACCAGATGCTGAGTTTTTGGCTTTTTAAAAATTGTTATTTCAATGACAATTCCTAATGGGCAACTACTAACAATGGTTCTTAACTAATATATATGTGTATATATATTTTATATATATATACACATATATAAACACATAAACATAAATACAATATATAAATGTACATCTAATATCTATCTATATATGCATATATATGTATGTGTATACATATATTAACACAGATGTTTGTGTAGATATAATTTTTAATCATAATAGAAGTAAATGTTCAATTTCATTTGGAGATTAGAGAAAATAAAGATGTTATAATTTTCCCTCACTTAAGTTTATTGATATCTTCAAATCTGGGAGGTGAGTTTAACCATAGTTAAGAACCCCAATACTAAGCGATAGGGAAGTTTTTATTTATTTATATATATATATATATATATATATATTTTTTTTTTTTTTATAGTGTTAGAAGGAGTAACCAAACTAGAGAATTATTTCTATCAGTAAGTCATCATATTATAGGATCTTAGATCAATAAGTTACTTGTCCAATATCACATAACAGGCATTATCAAAGGCAGGATTTGAAACCAGGTGTTTCCACCTGAGGACAGTGTTTTTCTACTATAGCTGGCTGTCTTTTCATTTTTTCTCAATTCTAAGATCTATGACTCTGAGAAAATCAGGATGAAAAATGCGATAATCCGGTAACTGAAATTTACCAAAATGCATTAAAAGTTTACAAAGTATTTTACATATGTGACCTCATTTGAGCCTCAAAAGAGTCCTGTGCGGTAGATATGGCTAGAAATATACTGCCCAATATATAGATCAGGAAACTGAAACTCAGAAAAGTTAAATAATTTCTTCATGGTAACACAATGTCCAGAAATAGGATTTGAACTCAGTTCTTTCTGACTTCAGTTCAACATGCTAGCTAGCTGCTATGCTCATTACTTCCTCATGTTAACTATATTTATACACACACACACACACACACACACACACACATACACACACACACATAGACACAAAAGGAAGATGAAGCTGGAAAGATAAGGGTGAGAACTAAACATACTCTTTTAAGAATGTATAGATTTTTAGGGCATAAGAAGATAAGAGAAAATTAAGGAGAATGGTGAAATGACATGGCAATAGTAGAAAGAAGGTATATTTTCCATGTATAAGTCAAAGTGCAGCCAAACTAGTCCAAGTCTGATCAGGTAATAAAAAAAAAAGATACAAGAGGGAAACAAAAGAAGGAAGAAAAATATAAAGGGTTTCACATTTCCTTTGGCAATAAAAGCTTTAGAATTACATCTGTTTTTCCTTTCCCTTCAACTTCTTAAACTGCTGTATTTGAAATTCCAAGCTTCCAGTAAATTCTAGCCTATCTTGGCAATTCTCCTAAAAAATAGAATACAAAACTATTATTTTTGTGTTTTGTACATATATATTTATCTCTATATTGCAATTAGAATCTAAGCTTTTTGAAGGCAAAGTTTTTTTTTTTTTCTTTGTATCTCCAGAGTCTAGTATAATGGTCAGCACATAACTTTATAGATTGACAGATAAATTGAAATTAAATCATTCTATCTTTTTCTCAAAACCAGTGAAAATGTGTTCTTTTTTAACAAAAAAATTAATTTATAGAATAAAACAAATATTTCCATAATATAGGATAATAAAATGTGCTCATATATTTTTGTGACTTTATAATGAGGACAGTATTAGTTATCACTTCTGTCTGATCCAAAGTCATAGATTGAGGAGGCTGACATTTAAAGAAGAAGAAAGAAAGATGATGTGCCAAATGAAAGAAAACTGACCCTGAATAAGAGAAGCTTGGAAGTCTAGGCTGGTTATTTTCTGCAAGTGTCTGTATTTCCACCTGGGAATCTCAGGTGATAAATCTGGCATTTAGAACTAAGATTCTTAAAGAAGGGAAAGGTGGTAAGTGTCAGTTATCCTGGGGCCCTGCCTTGCAGAGTAAAATATGCTGAAATAGTAACCCCTCTGGATCTGCTATAATCTTACTATCTCCAGGCCTCTAGAGGGGATATCTGGCTTCAGTTCTTACTCAATGCAGGGCTTAAGAGAAATGAAGAATGAAAGCAATGGTGTCATAGAGGCAGAGAATGCCAAAAAAAAAAAAAAAAAAAATCCAGCTAGGACAATAATCCATGAAATGAAGAGCTGTTCTTTCAGTAACTATGGGACATAGCAGAAGAGATCTTAAAGATGATCTAATTATTTTGGATACAAGAAAACTGATTTCCAAAGAGAAATGACTTGTCTAGAATGCCACAGATCTACAGCTAGAAGGGACATGAACGTCTCCTTGATCTAACCATCCCACTGTAGAGATGGGCAAATTGAGGCCCACGCAATGTAAACTAATTTTCCCAAGGTTGTTCAGTAGTATGATTTGAAGCCAGGTTCTCTGGTGCTAGGCAGCTAGGTGGTATAGTGGAGAGAACTATGGGCCTGAATTCAGGAATGTTCATCTTTCTGTGATAAAATCTGGCCTTAGACACTTAATAGCTAGGTGACCCTAGAAAAGTTACTTAATTCTGTTTCCCTTTGTTTCCCCATCTGTAAAATGAGCTGAAGAAGAAGTATCTTTGCCAAGAAAATGCTAAAAGGGGTTAGGAAGAATCGAACACTGAAAGAGCTTAACAGCAACTTCTGATTCTAATCCTGGCATTCTTTCCAGAGTATTATGCTTTATCTAGATAGATAGATAGATAGATAGATAGATAGATAGATAGATAGATATGACTTTGGTTTCCTTTATTACCCTCCTCTTGCTTTTCCCTCAATATTATTCCATATAACAAATGGCATTTTTAATGATAAAAAAGAAAGAAAAGAAGGGACATAAATCAGCATAATTAATATATTGAAACAGTTTGAGATGTGTAATTTACATCTGTTTTATTTTAAATCAAATTTGGACTTTCATAACTACAAATGTGACATATGCAGCTATATTCTTACCATATTGGGCATATATATAGTAGGTGCTTTGTGAATATGAAAATGACTTATTAGATGTGAGCAAACAAACATGTGTGACCTGAAGCGCCAATATCAGAATATTAAGTCAGAACTGTGATATGGATAAGATGAAGGTACTATCTCCATTTAATTAATGGGGAAAAAAAATGGTTCTCACAGCATTGAAGTAATTTGTCCATATTCTTACAGCTGGAATAAGAACATAGGATTTATAACTTACATGTTGTTTTTCCTATGTAAAACTTGTTAGTTGGTATTTATTTAATGGGGGAAATGCACACAGCATTAGTCTTTGTTTCTAAATATTTCAAGCTATGGTTAAGTATTACATGTTTGAATCCACATAATGGAAAACTTCAAGCCAAACTTCTCTTTCCAAGAACAAGTTTCCTTCCTGCTCCCCTATCTACCCTTCCTGTCATTTTAAAATTCAGCATCCTCCAATATCCAAATCTAACTTCCAAGCTTTCCCCCTCTTTGATGGAGAGCAAAAAGGACTGAAGCATTTGGCCCCTTCATCTTTTTACCTTCAACTCTGGAGGGCCTCTCAGTAAGTATTTTTTGCTCCTTTGGATAAGGGGGCATGATAGTTACCACATTTCAAAGTTTAATGGCACTCTGGAGTTTCCTAGCAATTTACACCTCTAAGGGCACTGCATACTTATAAATCTTGTAGCTTACAAGTGTCCTTTTCTCCCCTGGGAGCCACTAATCTCACTGGAAGGGAGGGAAAAGGGGGAGGGTAGTAGCACAAAGCTTAGGGATTTACAAGTCTGTCATTCAGTTTGCTAGTGTAAATTGCTAGGAAGCTTGAGAGCATGTTTAAATGTTTAAAGGCAAGGGGCTGGATATTTTTTTCCCATTTGCAACCTAATTAGACTGGGAGGCAGAAGGTGGGAGCAGGGAGATGACTGGCTTGAGCCCAAGACTTGAGGTCTGCTCTGAAAAAAGAGTTAAAAACAATGACTTGATCAATCTCTTCTCAAGAAGTTATTGAGTTTAATATGGAGGGAAATTCTCTATTATGTTTACTGGAAATAAGCAAATGTAATAAACAGTAATTAGAAGCTTACTCCGTGTTCATCACTGTGATAGACACTGAGGAAGACACAAAGTTTAGACGAGACAAAAGTCCAGTAAGGTGATGATAACTACTTTACTATAGCTATGAAGACAATTAGGTGGCCTAGTGTATAAAGCACAGTACTTGCAGTCTGGTCAGTTTGAGATGGAATTCTGTTCAAACCTATACTAGCTCTGTGATGCTGAATAAGTAATTTAATATTTCTTAGTGTCTGTTTCCTCATCTGCCAAATGGGGATAATAAGAATATCTGCTCACAGGGATGTTGCAAGATAATACATATAAAGTTCTTTTGAAATTTTAAATGCATTAAAATGTTAGCTAAAGGTGAAGTAACCAAAGAATTAGGTGTAAAGGAAATGGCCAACATGAGTCTAAACTTTATGAGAATTACAATAGGATGTTAACTTGTTGCTGTTATTATTATTGACGTAAAATGAAATATGATATGGTATAGTATAGTATGGTAAAATGTAATATAATATACTATATACATATATGTATGTGTGTGTATATATCCCAAATCACAAATAATTAGGTAATGTAAATTAAAGCAACTTTCACTTTGACTTGGTATAGTAATATAAACATGTACATATATTAAAAATACTATTGATAAATTAGATATAATATAAATATAATATATTAATATATTGTAATATGATAGTAATATATAACAAATATATTATATAATATGTTATAAAATATGTGATAATATTTATTTATTATTAGTATTATTATTATGGTTAATATATCAGAGAAGATAAAAACAAATATATGCATATACTGAAAGGTTATTACAAATGGGTATAACTAGGATAACTGCTTGAACTCATAAGACTCACTCCTCATTTCCTCACACTGTCATTTCCTAGTGAACAAGTTGACTTCCTCCCCTTTGGGCTTATGTCTGACTTTGCCCTTGAGAATTATAACCAGCATTCAATTCTTCAAATTCAGATGCCCAAAGAATCATTCTAGTCTTTGCCTTCCATGTAACTGGGAAAGGAAAAGCTTTTTAGAGCTCCTGGTGAAGCAAGAAAACTTTATGTCTACCCCTGTACCCTGATCTGAGCACACAAAATAAGTCAAAATAGAGACTAGAAATCAGTGGTGGTTATACCAGGAGCTTATTGCATTGCTAGAAGAGCAAGAGCCAGTAAGGAGCTGTCATGGGGCACAGAATGGAAGAACCAGCGATGAGTGGTCATTGCTTTGAGAATTCCAAATATGGAGAGATTGGGGAAAGGCAGGATTATGCTTCAGACAGTAATGGTGAAAGGTTATGGAATCTCAGGGGAGACAGGGCTCATAACATTTATAGTTGATAACTTTTCTTTTAAGACTTATCTAGCATGTTCCTTCATGAGTCTTCTGGAATTGTAATTGCTTCCTGTATTGATTAGAGTTTTAAAGCTTTTTAAGCTGTCTTCACAATGTTGTTGTTATCTTATAAATTGTTCTCCTGGTTTAGGGCGTTTCATTTAGTATCAATTCATATGTCTTCCAAAGTTACTCTAAAATCATCTCTTTCATTATTTCTCACAGTAATATTTTGCTACAATCATACACTATTATTTGCTGTCATTTGTCAAATTGATAGCTATCCTCAGTTTTCAATTTGTTACAACTGCAAAAAAGAACTACTACAAAAGTTTGTGGACATAAAATATTTTTCCTCTTTCTTTGATCTTTTGAGAACACATGATCTGAGTCAGGGAATGTGCTTAGTTTAATGTCTTTTTGGGACACAGTTCCAAATTGCTTTTCAGAAAGTCTGGACAAATTCACAGCTGTAGCTCAACATTGTGCTTCCTCCAGTCCCTGTGCTTCAAATATTTATTCTTTTTATTATTTGTAAATTGTAACAAGATAATGTGAAAGATGCTTTAATTAGCATTTTTATATATTATGCTTTGGAATGCACACACTCTTACATAGATATAGATACAAACCTATACAAATATAAACACAAATATAGATATACATATATATGTAGTGTGCTTTCCAGAGCCCCCAAATTGGTGTGCCAAAATATACTATGCTTTCTAGAGCCCCCACACTGGGGTGCCAAAATATACCATTCAGACTGGAGGATCTTGGGACCAGCCTGAGTCCTTAGTCTTAGTGGAGAAGTGAAGAAAGAAGGAGACCCACGAGGCTGGTCAAAGATAGAGTCCTTTTATCTCAAGTCCTCTCAGCCCTTAAATATGATTACATCACTACAAAACACTGAGCATGTGCCAACTAAAGAACTATTACATCACCATATCACTTTGTGAAAGTGATAAGTAAATTCCTTTTTATTGTAAGTATCCCTTGCTTCAAATAGAACATTGGTGGTCACCCCCTCCTTGACTTCTCAGGAAGGATGAGAGGCACCAAAGGGAGATGGGGAGCCAAACTAGATATTGTTAGCAGGTTTCCTCTGAGTTGAAGGGTCTTATACCTTACTCAGAGTTTCCTAACTATCTGCAGCCCTCTACATATATACACACAAATATCTATACATGCATTTATATAAATATGCACATATACATATATTTATACACAAATATCTTTGGAGAGAAATATAGATTATATATACACATGGACAGATGATAGATATATAAGCACACATATACACATACATATACACACAGATACAGAATATTACACAAAAATACATATACATATGCCCACATATAGTGTATCTATATATTTTTTGTGTACTATATCTATAGCTACATCTATATAAGTTATAGTTATACAGATAGCTTAAATTTCTTCCCTTGAGAACTGCTGGTTTATACTGTTTGATCATTTATCATTTGAGGATGCACTGGAATGAAGAGGTATTTATGGCAGAGAGATAAACCAGAAGCTTATTATAATAATCAAAACCTGGGATGATAAGGGACAAGACTAGGGTGGTAGGGTGGTGACAGTATCAGAGTAGAGAAGGGGGTATATGTATGAAATAACATGGAGATAAAAATGACAGATTTTGGAAAGAGAGGAGAGGAGAAAAGGAAGAGGGAAGGAGAGGAAAGAAAAGAGGAATGTGGAGAGAGGGAGAGAGAGGAGAGAGAAAGGGAAAGAGAGGACGTGCAAAAGAGAGAGAGAGAGAGAGAGAGAGAGAGAGAGAGAGAGAGAGAGAGAGAAAGAGAAAGTATTTGTTAATATATATTGGTTTCTAGCTTGGAGTGGGGAAGAGCAATGGGGCTGGTAATATCCTTAACAAAAATAGACTAGTTAAGAAGTGGAGAGTGTTGAGGGGAAATGAATTCTGACTTGGACAGAGTTTAAGAGATATCCACTTAAAGATGCCCAATGGAATAGTTGGAGAGGTGAGACTGAATGTCAACAGGAAGGATGAGGCTGTATAAGTAAAATTGAGAATCTTCAGCATAGAAAAAGTATTTGCATTCATAAGGGTTCGTGAAATCTTCAAGTGAAATAGTATAGAATGAGAAAGAAGATGCTTTAGGATGCAGCTCATGGAGGACACCCAGAAACAGCTGTTGTGACCCTGATGAAGATGCAGAAAAGGAGACTGTGGTATGGATAGATAAGAAGGAGGAAAATCAAGAAATAATAGTGTCATGAAAACAAAACAAACAAAACAAAACAAAAAACAAAAAGCAAAACAAACAAAAAAACAAAACAAAAAAAAAAAAAAAAAACAGAATACTAAAGAGAAAATGAGTAACAATATAGATCTGCAGAGAGTCCAGGAAGTATGAGTAGTGAGAAAAAGATTTGGAAATTAAGACGTTGGTAATCACTTTGATAAGGAAGCCCCGAAATTCTCTGAAAACTTCTTCAAGGAGAAAGTCTTCTTGAACCCTGCCTCTGTAAAGACCCCATCTGAGGGAAACAAGACAAACAGCTTCATTCTGTTATCTAGGTGGTGCTGGTTGAGTCCTGAGCTGGAAAATTCCACTCCTACTGAATTAAGAGACACCCTTCAATTAGAAGATTTTCTATTCAATTCAGCTCAACCTGTACTCAGCCCCATGAAGAATTGCCCCCAATTTGTAGATAAAAAGAGACAACTTGGGGCTCAGTCCTTGCAGAACACCTAATATGCTATCCTTGTAATAGCAACAATCTCTGCCTGCTGAAATGATATTCTCTTTCAGCGTTACCCTCTCTTTATCCTCACCTATTTCCCTAAGGAGACTTTATACCTCTCTGTTGGGATTTCTCTACTAGAAAGTTTACTTCTCTGAATTCCACTAAGGAATTCAGCCTTTCTATTCATGCATAGCAAATACTGATTTCCAATGCCATAATAAACTTCTTTTTATCAGTCTAGCTTTTTGGGTTTGTAAATTCCTTTACAAAGGACCTCTGCACCACCAAAAGGGGATTTTCACAACTCCCTACCTTGTGCCAAATCCTAAGGGGATTGAGGGGAGCCAAACCTTTTCATTTGGTTCCCTGAACTCCAAACCTGCCACTAACCTCACCATTTAACTCCCTGGCCATTAGGAAATCTAATCTCATCATTTTGGTTTGCTGAATCAAATCTCATCAACTTTGGAGAGAGTAGTTTCAATGAATGATTAGGTAAGAAGTCAGCTGTAATACAATTAAGAAGAGAACAAGAGCAGAGGAAATAAAGAAACATAAGTGTTGTTAAGAAGTTTAGCTATAAAAAAATCAGAGAACTATGAGATGGTAGATGAGAGTCAGGATCATGAGAATTTGGGGGGAGTGGGACATATGTTTTGTGGAGAGTAAAGAAGCAACCCATAGATAGGGAGAGATTGAAGATGTTAGCAAATGGAGTGACAAAGAACAATATGCTATAAAATCAAAATGAATTGGGAGTATTTATCCATGCAGAGATAATCTTGAAAAGAGAATATCCATCTCTTTCTACAAGACAGAGTGGAGGAAGTAGTATCAAAAGGAATCTGAGTAATGTGAATTGAGGAGGAGAAGAAAGAGGAATTCATCTTGTCAATTTTTTTTAAAATTTTATATAAAATATGAGGCAAGTTTTTTTAGCTGAGAGGGTGGGATAAGGTGGAGTTATGGGAGGGTTGAGGAGTAATTAATGGATTTGGAAGAGTGGGATGGTGAATTAATTAGGAAAATGTAAAAGATTACCTTTTGGCATTGACAGCCCAATTTACATTTTGAAACATAAATCTATAGTGAACTCAATTCATCATTATTTCCTAATTTTTCTCTATCAGTATCCAATAACACATGAATGGTAGCAAAAACAGTAGATGGTAGAAGTGACTCAAGGTTGAGGAAAATCATTTGAAACTGTATGTCCTGTTAATTTGCATCATGCTTTGTTTGTTAACTAAAGAAGAATAGGGAAGTATATGATGGGTGCGATTGGGCTGCAGTATATATACAATAAAGAATAATGCATTAAAAGTGTAAAATATTTCTAAAGATAAAAGATTGGAAATAATATTTCTGGAGTTTTTTGGTGAATATGATGATATGAAGTGTTTAAGAAAAGTTCCCTTACCAAATCAATGAAATGGAGTGGCAAAAAAGTTAGGATTGAAAATTCATAAAGAGATATGTAGCCAAGATATTCTGTCCTACTTAGGAATGTACCCAAAGCTCACTAAATGAACAAACAGACTAGTGGGAATTGAACCATGGAAAGAGACTCAAAACTGCATTTCCTAAATCTAGAGGCCATTATAAAGCAAATTGAAGGCTGCATAGCTAGGGTCTATAACCTTTGAGGAGAAAAGGCTGATATTACAACTGAAAGCAAGAAATCCAAAGTCATCAGCCAATATTGGAAGGAGGTAGAAGCTAAAATGATTTGATCCTTCCAGGGTCTAGACACTAACAGTTGAGATGATTCATAGTAATCAAATTGTGTGTATAAAAGCATAGGGTGATTCCATATGATTGATTCTAAGAACTAAAACAGTTTGGTACAACTGTTTTGGGATCCACCCATAGGTCAGATTGACACCAATATCAATACTGTTAAGTGTTATCAGGGAATAGAATGAGATCAGCACCACTTAAGTAGTTGAGTCATCAAAAAATAGGATTGTGATCAGCAAAACTAGGGCCAATATCAACAGGAAACAAAGTAGAACCTTGTGTATCATCATCTCATTGTAACTATTATGAGACAAATTAAGGAAACGGCATCATGCAAGTAGAAACAAATCAGACTTGATATGGGCCCCAGGAATAGCTCCAGATCATAAGACAGTGTTGTAGAAAGAAGTAAGGTCTGACCACAGGCAGCCACTTCACTAAGAAACACAATAGGCAAAGTGGGATTAGAACCAAATCATCTCACCCAGAGCAAAGTTGAACAGAAGCAAGTGAGCCATAGCAGGGGTAATATCTAATACTAGTTTAGGAACTGTGATGAAAGACAAGTTCTAGAACAAACCACTCAATTAAAAAAAAAAGGAGAAGGAACAGATCTAGGCTCTAGCCTACAAAAAGAAAATTAATTCAAGATCTGAGATTGAAAACATGAAATTAATAGACCACAGACATAAATATAGTGAGGAAATAATGTCTTTCAAAGGAAACCTAAGATAAAACCTGACCATATCACACATAAATAAAATATATACAATGCTGTTTGTATATATGCATACATATACATTATTGTATATGTACATATACATCTATACATACACACACTTTGTTCTTACTGTCTCTTTTTATTGATTGTTTTCTCTCCAAACATACATCTAAAGATACCTAGATATGCCTATCCTTGTCTATATTCTTCTCTAGACTATATTCCTGAATTTCTATGCCTTTTCTATCATAACCACTTTCCAGATTTTTTTCCCTCTGTTTTACCATTCTTTATTATAATGTAAGCTCCTTGAAAGTAGAAGTTACCTCTATGTGTCTTTACATTTCCAACATACCATCATATTTAGAATATAGTAACAAATAAATAATAACAATAGCCAATATTTACATGGCATTTACTATGCACCAGGCACGGTTGTAAGTGTTTTATAATTATTATTTAATTTGATCCTTACAGAAATTCGGACTATAATTACTATTATGGATAAGTAAACTGAGGCAAACTGGGGATAATAACTTGCTCAGTATCATGTTGCTAGAAATTAATAAATGCTTATTAACTTGACTTCAAACATACTTATATACACACTTAATATAATCATTCAAAACCAAAAGTTTGTAGTTTCCAGCACATTCTTCCTTCTTGTTCTTTACACATTAATATTTTTTTATGATTGTTGAGAATTAAGTTCATAATTAAAAAATGTTAATGTGGCCAAACATACTATAGTCATAGGATAACTGATAGATAGCTTACATACTCCACTGATATACATGGAATTTCAAAAACTATGAAAGAAGTTCCTTTCCCATCTTTCAAAGTTATTCCACAGAGAATTTCTCAAAATGAAGGTACATTAGTAAGACATAATGAGAAAATAGTATGGAATTACAAATAGAGTACTGAAGTTGGGAAAATGAAGATCTAGAAGATCTGATTTAATCCCTCCTCAAATAAATAATTAGTGTGAAATTGATTAGCCTCTCTAAGACTATTTTCTACAATGCCAGCTCTAAAATTATTATTCTGATAACATATAATTAAATTAGTTAATGTTTTCCTTGCTCAATTTTCTACATCTCTTCTGTATCTTTTTTTAAATTCAAGTAAGTGTCTTCTTTACGAGATAGTTACTCCAAATAGGATGGAATCTTACTGAAGAACCTATTCTATGAAAGCTCTATCAGATATTCAGTTTGCAAAGGGAAAGATTTCAGCTTTTCATGTGTCAAGAGGAAAAAAAAAAGATATAAGATGCAGCTATCATCACCACATCCTAGTTTCTCTTTTCTGAAGGCACCATAAGCTGAATTGAAAGCAATAAAATAATTAATGTAAACAATTGTAAATCCCTTTTCAAATTAAAATGCTAAATAAATGCCCCAAAACAGCACACTGCCTTAGGACAAGAGAAAAAAAAAAAACAAGCATATTTCTACTATCAAGTCCTGGTGAAATGAATAGACTTTGGCAACAGGGTCAATGAAATAGCTCAAAGTTTCCTAAGGACAATGGCTGGTTGAATGTGAAGGCCTATGGTCTTCAAGGCTCATCAGGTGATCATATGGCAGTGCTCAGGAAAGTACAGAGCCAAAGCAGATGATATGGCTCTCAAGACTCTCAAGATGTAGCAGCAGGACAGTTGGTAAATTCTGGTATTCTTCCATTTCAAAAGAATAATTGTAGTTAACTCTATGTTTATCCAAGTAATAGGAGCAACTGAGTGGTTCTTCCTTCCCAGCTATCCCAAAGGTATTTGCGATGATGAGGCTGTCAAGTTTTCAGTTGTCTTTATCTGGATAGAAAAGACAAAGTTTGGGATTTTCTGCTGTATATTACCTGACCCAGTGATATTTCTAATTTCAGTAAATTTATGATACTTTGCAAGTAATTATAAATTGAATCACATTTAAAATATCTTTTTTTCCCCCATTTTATAGCACAATTGTTGGCATTACACTAAAACAATTTGGGTCATTAATCTTTAAAAATGGGTAAGGATATATCTGGGAGAATTAAGAGAGTAGAATTCATTTCTTCTATGATTTCTGGTGAAAAGGCTCTAACAGGGTAATATGGATGAACTGACTGACAGATCTGATTTGGTTGACTTGGTGATAGTGATGTAGTTCAATTTAGTTGTTTAAATAATATTATTATCTCGCATTTACAAGGTATTTTAATGTTTGTAAGGCACATTGCAATTATTTTCTCAACTTAGACTCGCAAAAACCTGAGGGGAGGGCAGTTTCTGTTATGCCCACTATACAGATAAGATAACTGAGGCTGATAGAGGTCAAGAGAATTTCCTCAAATCACAAAATGTGCTTTAGACTGGATTTAAATTCAAGTCTTCCTGAATTCTGTGCTCTATCACACTATGCCATATATGCTTCTAAAGATTATTGGAGAAGGATTTATATTAACAAGTTTGTTTTAGTTTAGTTTACTTTTGTTTAAATTACATAGAATTTTAAAGTTTGCAAAGCTTATTTCATATACAATTTCATTTGAGTTTCAGATCAACTTTGTGATCTATTTTTCAAATAAGAATGTTGAGATTCAGGGAAGCTAAGATCTTATACAGTAACACCACACAATAATCATTTATTAAGCACTCAGTAGTTGCTAGGCACTGTGTTAGTGCTGAGCATAAAGGCAGAAGTAGGATAAGACTTCATGTGTTACTGACTCCAGATTTACTATTTCCTGTGATATGCCATAATTTTATAAATGTGCATTTTGTTAATTTGGGTAATTTTTCTAAATGTTACTAAGTTTTAAAAATGTACACTCCAAAAAAGCCTACTTATTGAAATCCTTATAATGATGCCTTTCAAGAATATTGGCCATTGGCCCAATAAATAATTATATATTATTTCAACAGAAAAGGTCGGTTACGAAGGGAGGAAAAAAAAAAAAAAAGGCCAACACAGACAAGGTTAGGGGCAAACACACTGTGTCCATTAGGCTGGGGAGAACTCTGGGATCAGAGAAGCCACTGAGATAGAGGAATCTGACATAGGCTGTTAGCTCTTCTCTGCTTATAAAACAGCAGTTCAGAAGAGAAATCAAGCCACTTTAAAATATAAAGCCAGATCCTTAATCCACCCCAATCTGGGAAGTGACCTAATAGATCTCAACAAGGCTGTGCAGCCTCTTTCTGCTGCCAGGGGCTTCACCTTGGAGTAGTTAAGAGCCTGAACAGCTGGGACACAGCCTAAGGCAGCATCTAATCCACAAAGTGCCGGGCTCAGCCTGATGCAGTGGATCTCTAGCAGCAGTGACCTTTGAAATAGGGACCAGTGTATCGGGGCAGACACTTCGAGTTTAAGCACAGGGGCTTTTCACATCAGTTGCTGATATGCACGCCCCATGGGACCCATTAGCTGGGGTTAGAGACTTCACTGTTCAGCCTTAAACCTCAGGGCAGTTGCTAGGCCACACAGCAGGGTCCTTCACTGGGCACTCCTCACAGTGCAGCCGTGCTAAACACTTCTGAGGCATTTCCGGGAAGGGAGGAGGAGAACTCTCTCCCAGAGCTCTCTCTTAGCTCAGGCACAGGACACACTGCATCCATCCAGTCTGGGAAGAAGCTGGTAAATAAATAAATAAATAAACTTCTTATCCCAAGGGCAGACCCCAACAGATTTTTAAAAATGAGTAAGATGATGAAGAGAACAATTGATACCTTCTACACAGAGAAAGAGCAGGTATCCAACCCCAAGGAAGTTAATAGAGAGAGTCAGCAGATAACAGCCTAAAGGGGAACGATACCTGCCTCCCATCACGTAACTCTCTCCTAGAAGAGACTATTAAAAAGTTTAGAGAGTTTGAAGAAAAATGGGGAAAGGAAAGAGAAGCTATGATAGAGAATAACAACACCCTGAAATTTGAGTTTGAAAAAATAAAGAATTCACAGGGAAACACAATTTGTGAATTAGAAAAGGTTAAAAAATTATAGGAAAGTAGGATTTCTGAAATGGAAAAGATAAAAAAATTCTCAAGAAAGTAGGATTTCTGAATTGGAAAAAGAAAATAACTCTCTAAAAAAATTAGGGAACAAAATAATTCATTTAAAAACTCAATTGGGCATATACAAAAAGAACTAAAAAATGCGAATGAAGAAAATAACTCATTAAAAATGAGGACGGAACAAATAGAAATGAATGATTCATTGAGAACCCAAGAATCAGTCAAACAAAACAAAAAAAATAAATGAAAAGCTCGAGAATAACATCAAATACTTACTGGAAAATTCTATAGACCTGGAAAATAGATCTAGGAGAGATAATCTGAGGATCATTGGACTTCCCAAAAGCTATGACCAAAAAAAGAGCCTAGATTCTATTTTACAGGAAATCATCAAAGAGAACTGTATATATATATATGTATATATATATATAAAAACTATATATATATATATACATATATATACTATATATATATATATATATATATATATATATATAAAAGAGAACTGTATATATATGTATAGCAAGCAGCTAGAAAAAAACAATTCAAAATATCAAGGGGCCACAATAAGGGTCACTCAAGATCTGGCTGCCTCCACATTAAAAGATTGAAGAGCCTGGAACCTGATATTCAAAAAGGCAAAAGATCAAGGATTGCAACCAAGAATAAACTACCCAGCTAAGTTTAGCATTTTCTTCCATGGAAGAAGATGGTCATTCAATGAAACAGAGGAATTCCATTTGTTTCTAAGAAAAAAACCAGACTTAAACAAAAATTTTGATCTACATCCACAAGACTGAAGAGAAACAGAAAAAGGTAAAAAGAACTCTTGAGAACTATATCTCTGTTGTGGATATACAAAAAGTCTGCATGGATAATTTGGTTTTAATGTTATAAAAAAAAGGGGAGTAGTAAAGGGAAGGGGATAGTATCAGAAAAAGGGGAAGGAGTGATAAAAAGAAGGAAACTACCTCCCAGGAAGAAACATAGAAAATCTACCACATCTGAGGGAATTTAGAGAGGGGGAGACACATTGTGTGAATCTTACTCTCATCAGAGTAGGCTCAAAGATTAAATAATTGACATATATGTTTTTCAGAGGATTCTCTCTCACCTCATTAAAAGAGGGGAGAGGAAAAGGGAAAAGGATTAGGGGAATAAGGGAAGGGTACAAGAAAAGGGAAGGGACTTAAAAGGATGGGGGAGGGATACTAAAAAGGGAGTCAGATTAAGGTGGTCTAGGTGTACCTGATCTAAAGCTATATTATAGCAGCAGTCACCAAAACCATTTGGTATTGGCTAAGAAATAGGCCAGTCAATCATTGGAACAGATTAGGTACAAAGGACAAAAAAGGGTAGTAGCAATCTAATCTTTGACAAACCCAAAGATACCAACATTTGTGATAAAAATTCATTATTTGAAAAAAAACTGTTGTGAAAACTGGGAATTAGTATGGCAGAAATTAGATATGGATCCACACTTAATACCATTTACCAAGATAAGATCAAAATGGGTCCATGATTTAGGCATAAAGAATGAGATCATAAATAGATTAGAGGAACAGAGAATAGTCTACCTATCAGACCTGTGGAGGAGGAAGGAATTTATGACCAGAGGAGAACTAGAGATCATTATTGATCACAAAATAGAAGATTTTGATTACATCAAACTAAAAAGTTTCTGAACAAACAATACTAATACAAACAAGATTAGAAGGGAAGTAACAAATTGGGAAAATATTTTTACAGTTAAAGGTTCTGATAAAGGTCTCATTTCCAAAATATATAGAGAACTGACCCTAATTTATAAGTAATCAAACCATTCTCCAAATGATAAATGGTCAAAGGATATGAACAGACAATTCTCAGATGATGAAATTGAAATTATATCCACTCATATGAAAGAGTGTTCCAAATCACTACTGATCAGAGAAATGCAAATTAAGACAACTCTGAGATACCACTACACACCTGTCAGATTGGCTAAGATGACAGGAACAAATAATGATGAATGTTGGAGGGGATGTGGGAAAACTGGGACACTGATACATTGTTGGTGGAGTTGTGAAAGAATCCAATCATTCTGAAGAGCAATTTGGAACTATGCCCTAAAAGTTATCAAACTGTGCATACCCTTTGATTCAGCATTGCTGCTATTAGGCGTATATCCCAAAGAAATACTAAAGAGCGGAAAGGGACCTGTATGTGCCAAAATGTTTGTGGCAGCCCTTTTTGTAGTGGCTAGAAACTGGAAGATGAATGGATGTCCATCAATTGGAGAATGGTTGGGTAAATTATGGTATATGAATGCTATGGAATATTACTGCTCTGTAAGAAATGACCAGCAGGATGAATTCAGAAAGGTTTGGAAAGACTTATATCAACTGATGCTGAGTGAAATGAACAGAACCAGAAGATCGCTATACACTTCAACAATAATGCTGTATGAAGATGTATTCTGATGAAAGTGGTTATCTTCAACATAAAGAAGATCTAACTCACTTCCAGTTGATCAATGATGGACAGAAACAAATACATCCAGAGAAGGAACACTGGGAAGTGAATGTAAATTGTTAGCACTACTGTCTATCTACCCAGGTTACTTATATCTTCAGAATCTAATACTTAACATGCAACAAGAAAATTGGATTTACACACATATATTGTATCTAGGTTATACTGTAACACATTCCTATGCAGATGCCTACCAAACTTAAGAGATTCTACTTCCAAAACGTATTTCTCAATTCTTCTTTTTTCCTTACAAATCCCCACACTAGTCAAGCCTTTTTCACCTTTTATCATAGTCCCCTTATACCTAATCTCTTTTTTCTCTTATTCTTCCTTTGTACAACTACAAAATTGATTTTTTTCTTGGCCACATGACAAGTCCCTCCTCCAGTGGTTCCTTCTTACATCTAAGATAAAATATAGATTTGTCTATTTGGTTTTAAAGTTCTTTATCTATGTGACCCTTAGCAAGTCACTTAACCCCAGACTCAAAAAAATTTTAAAAAAATAAAAAATAAAGTTCTTTATGACCTATTTCCTCACAATCTTTGTAGTTCATATCCTTTAACATTTTAGCCAAAATAGCCTTATTGTAATGCTGGAGAAACTGAGCAAGATAATGATTAGAGAACAATTCAATAAGTTATTTAAATGGGAGAGGTTTACTGGGACCAATGGATCCATGGGCTGAAAGAGACTATTATTTCAAAGAATCCAGCCCTGAATATCAGATACAAGGGGGAGCGGAGCCAACATGGCAGAAAAGATATACACGATTTTGTAAGCTCCCTTCTTTCCTCAATACCAATTATTTAAATAATTTTCCTACCCCAGGGACAGACCCCAAAAGATTTTTTTTAAAATATGAGCAAAAAGCCAAGAAAAATGATCGCTTCCTTCTACACAGAGAAAGAGCAGGTATCCAACCCTGAGGAAGTTAACAGCAGAGAGTCAGCAGATAACAGCCTAAAGGGGAAAGATACCTGCCCTCCATCACATAACTCTCTCCTAGAAGAGACTATTAAAAAGTTAAGAGAGTTTGAAGAAAAATGGGGAAAGGAAAGAGAAGCTATGATAGAAAATAACAATGTTCTGAAATTTGAGTTGGAAAAAATAAAGAATTCACAGGAGATGCAGGGAAACAAAATTTGTGAATTAGAAAAGTTTAAAAAATCACAGGAAAGTAGGATTTCTGTATTGGAAAAGATAAAAAATTCTCAAGAAAGTAGGATTTCTGAATTGGAAAAAGAAAACAATTCTCCAAAAAAAATTAGGGAAATGGAAAAAAATTCAATAGAGCAAAATAATTCATTTAAAAACTCAATTGGGCATATACAAAAAGAACTAAAAAATGTGAATGAAGAAAATAACTCATTAAAAATCAGGACAGAACAAATAGAAATGAATGATTTATTGAGTACCCAAGAATCAGTCAAAGAAAACAAAAAAAAAATCTGGAGAATAACATCAAATACTTACTGGGAAAATCTATAGACCTGGAAAATAGATCTAGGAGAGATAATCTGAGGGTCATTGGACTTCCCTAAAACTATGACAAATAAAAGAGCCTAGATTCTATTTTACAGGAAATCATCAAAGAGAACTGTCCAGAGATAATAGAAACAGAAGGGAAAATAGGCGTTGAAAGAATTCATCGAACACCTTCTGAAAAAGACCCTAAAAAAAGAACTCCACGGAATATTGTTGCTAAGCTGCAGAATTACCACAGAAAGGAAAAAAAAATATTGCAAGCAGCTAGAAAAAAGCAATTCAAATACCAAGGGGCCACAATAAGGGTCACTCAAGTTCTGGCTGCCACCACATTAAAAGATTGAAGGGCCTGGAACCTGATATTCAAAAAGGCAAAAGATCAAGGATTGCAACCAAGAATAAACTACCCAGCTAAGTTTAGCATTTTCTTCCATGGAAGAAGATGGTCATTCAATGAAACAGAGGAATTCTATATGTTTCTAAGAAAAAAACCAGACTTAAACAAAAATTTTGATCTACATCCACAAGACTGAAGAGAAACAGAAAAAGGTAAAAAGAACTCTTGAGAACTGTATCTCTGTTGTGGATATATAGAAAGTCCACATGGATAATTTGATTTTACTGATATAAAAAAAGGGGGAGTAGTAAGGGGAAGGGGGTAGTATCAGAAAAAGGGGAAGGAGTGATAAAAAGAAGGAAACTACCTCCCAGGAAGAAACATAGAAAATCTACCATATCTGAGGGAATTTAGAGAGGGGGAGACACATTGTGTGAATCTTACTCTCATCAGAATGGGCTCAAAGAGTAAATATTGACATATTTGTTTTTCAGAGAATTCTCTCTCACCTCATTAAAAGAGGGGAGAGGAAAAGGGAAAAGGAAAAGGGGAATAAGGGAAGGGACTTGGAAGAAGGGCGAATGTATATTAAAAAAGGGAGGGCTGGGCGTCACAAATGGGGTTTATAAATTAAATATTGGGGAAGGGGTTCAAGGGGGTCAAGGGAAAAAGCATAATCTGGGGATAATATGATGGCAGGAAATACAGAATTAATAATTTTAACTGTCAATGTGAATGGGATGAACTCTCCCATCAAATGGAGATGGAGAGCAGACTGGATCAAAAGTCAGATACCTATAATATGTTTTTTACTGGAAACACACTTAAAGCAGGGAGATACATACAAAGTAAAGGTAAAAGGTTGGAGCAGAATCTATTATGCTTCAGGCAAAGCCAAAAAAGCAGGCATTTCCATCCTTATCTCAGTCCAAGCAAAAGCAGAAATTGATCTAATTAAAAGAAATAAGGAAGGAAACTATATCCTGCTAAAAGGCTTGAAACTGGAAGATGAATGGATGTCCATCAATTGGAGAATGGTTGGGTAAATTATGGTATATGAAGGTTATGGAATATTATTGTTATGTAAGAAATGACCAGCAGGATGAATACAGAGAGGCTTGGAGAGACTTACATCAACTGATGCTGAGTGAAATGAATAGAACCAAAGATTGCTGTACACTTCAATGTTGTATGAAGATGTATTCTGATGGAAGTGGATATCTTCAACCTAAAGAAGATCCAACTCACTTCCAGTTGATCAATGATGGACAGAAACAACTACACCTAGAGAAGGAACACTGGGAAGTGAATGTAAATTGTTAGCACTATTGTCTATCTACCCAGGTTACTTACACCTTTGGAATCTAATACTTAACGTGCAACAAGAAAATTGGATTTACACATATATATTGTATCTAGGTTATATTGTAACACATGTAAAATGTATGGGATTGCCTGTCATCTAGGGGAAGGAGTAGAGGGAGGGAGGGAGAGGATAATTTGGAAAAATAAATACAAGGGATAATGTTATAAAAAATTACTCATGCATATATACTGTCAAAAAGAATTTATAAATAAAAAAAATATCAGATACAAGATTCTTTTATAGGATTACAAGACCAATGGCATAATGGGGGAGGTACCTGGATGGGGATAACCTAATGGGGGTAGGAATCTAGGATGAGGATGACATAATGGATGCAGGCACCTTTAAGATGACATAATGGAGGGAGGTATTGGAGAGGTTCCTGATATTCTAATAATCTCTAAAATGGATAAAGACCTTTATCCCATCAAACATTGAGAGGGAATGACTATAGCCTGAGATCTAAGATATAAGACCTTTATCCTAACATTAAGAGGGAATGGTTATAACCTGAGGCAGAGTAACTGAATAGGACAATTAGAGAAACTGAGTCAGGACATTAAAAGAGAACTGTGTCACAACATTATTACCATCCCCTTTATTTGATACTGAATCTCCCTTCAGGATTTTATACAAACTTTCCTTGTCTAAAATGAAGTTTCTTCTTGACTGAATCCCAAGTTGCTATCATTTTTTTAACCAGAGTAACAAAATCCATCTTTGGGAAATGCCTCCTATTCAGTAGCAGTAGACATTATTTGGGATTAGATGACTTTATATATGTTATGGAGGATGTATTATTTGGCTAACTCCAGTAAGAACCAGAATAATGTTACTTGGCATCTTTGACTCCTTTAAAGGCTCATTTTGGGTCCTTCTGAAAGACTTTTCTAATCTCTAACTCTTATAGTTACTAGAATCATACTTCTAGAATTTATTTTATATCTACTTTGTACATTTTTGCATTTTATTTTCTATTATTTTCTGCCAATAAAATATAAGCTCCTTAAGAACAATTCCTGCCTCATTATTTATTGTATTCCCAACATCTAGAAGTTAGGAAGCATTTATGAAAATTGTATTGAATTGACCTGAATTGAACCACAGAGTATCACAATATCAATCAATTAATGGACATCCATGGCATATCTTATATGCCAGGCAGTATGGAAGTGGTAGGGACACAATTACAAAGAATGAAATGATTGTAACTTTCCAAAAGTTTATATTGTAAAACTAACACTTTCATTCAGTGACATAAAGTCAAGCACTCTTATTAGGCAATTCAAGACTCAGAGATATTATTAATTGATCTGTACCAGATGACAAAAATGACAGTAACAAAAGCAAAATTTGCACTCAGATATTCTGATTCCAAATCCAAAATGCTTACATTTTCTTTTCTTGACCCTTCCCCTAGGATTCTCTAGAAAAGTGCTGGCTAAGGAATAGAGTGGTAGATCAGTGGAATAGATTAGACACACATGACACAATAATCAAAGCCTATAGCAATATAATATTTAATAAATCCCCAAATTCTAGCTTCTAGAATAAGAAATCATTATTTGATAAAAATTCCTGGGAAAACTGGAAAATATGTCAGAAAATAGGCATAGACTTACATCTCGCACACCATACCAAAATAAGGAGAACAAGCAATAATTTATCTATTTGATCTTTGGAGAAGGGAGGAATTCATCATCAAAGAGGAACTAGAGAGCATTATGAAAGATAAAATCGGCATCCTTCATATGGGCAACTTTGATTATATTAAATTAAAAAAAAAGTTTTGCACCAAAAAAAAGAAAAAAAAAGATTAAAAGAGAAGTACAAAACTGGGAAAAAATCTTTACAGACAATATTTTTGATAAAGGTCTCATTTCTAAAATATACAAAGAATTGTGTCAAATTTATAAGAATACAAGTCATTCCTCAACTGATAAATGTTCAAAGGATGTGAACAGATAATTTTCAGATGATGAAATTAAAGCCATCTGTAGTCACATAAAAAATGTTCTAAATCACTATTGATTAGAGAAATGCAAATTAAAAAACTCTGAGGCACTACTCACACCTCTCAGAATGGCTAAGATGACAGGAAAAAATAATAAATGTTGGAGGGAATGTGGGAAAATGGGACAGTAATGCATTGTTGGAGTTGTAAAATGATCTACCATTCTGCAGAGCATTCTGGAACTATGCACAAAGGACCATAAAACAGTGCATACCCTTGCCCCAGCAGTGCCCTTACTAATGGTCCATGATTATCCACTGATGATCCACTGATGATCAGTATCCCAAGGAAATCATAAAGGATGGAAAAAGGACCCACATTTGCAAGAATGTTTGTAGCAGCTCTTTTTGTAGTGGCAAAGAATTGGAAAAGGAGTGGATGCCTATCAATTGGGGAATGTCTGAACAAGCTGTGGAACATGAAGGTAATGGAATATTATGAAAAATTCTATGAAAAAATGATGAACAAGCTGATTATTGAAAGGCCTGGAAAGATTTACATGAACTGATGCTGAGAGAAAAAAAAGCAGAACCAGGAATACATTGTACACAATAACATCAAGAATGTGTGAAGATCAACTATGAAAGACTTGGTTCTTCTCAGTGGTTCACTGATCCAAAGCAGTCTTATAGACTTTGTACAGAAAATTTCATGTGCATAGAGAAAAAGATCTAAGGAGACTGAATGTAAAACAAAATATTCCATATTTATTTCTTTTTTATGTTTTATTTTTAATCTCTTCCATGATGTTTCCCTTTTGTTTTGATTTTTATCTCCCAACATGATTCATAAAGAAATGTGTATTAAAAAATAAATGAACTTATTACAATAAAAAAAGACTTTCTAAGATAATAATTTTGCCTATGTTCTAGAAGGAATTCAATTTCTTTTTCTGGATTAAAACATCAATTTTGAATCTGAGAAGTTTGTTCTAGGATAGGTCAAAAAGTCTTCAAAATAATTTACAATTAGCTGTTCTATCCTTTTCAGAGGTGTGAAACTGATGGTTAAACTTCACAAGGATCCCACCTGCAGCAGCAAATGATGAGCGAAATTTCACACTGTGTCTGGAAGCAAGAACAATTGCCAAGTGCAAAATTTTTCTTTTTCTACCTTGTAAAAAAGTTCCAGGTGGCCTCCTAAAATTTCAACTTGTATCATCTTAAAACAATTATATAGAACTTTGAAGACATGCAACTCTTTACTTTAAAACCTATTTCATGCCTTTGATATTGCATGACCCTATTAAATGGAGAAAGAATTAAGGAAGTCTATGTTTGGGAAATGCCTGCTGTTCAGCTACAGTGGGAGGACATCATTTGGACTTGGAGCTCTTTGTTCAGACACAATTAGGAGGATGAATTGTTGGACTAATTCCAGTAACTACCAGTGTGATGAGTTTATTCCTCTACTGAGTTTCTGCTATTCTGTGCTAGGAATCAAGTTCTTTTATTTTCTGCCACTCTCTTTGTAGAGATAAATCATGCCAGGCTGTGACTGGGTCCCTACCTGCCCTTTGTAAAGTTATGCAAAATTGTTCTATGTGTTGTTAAGGAAACACTGCCAGAATTTTTCCAACTAGTCCATGTTCACAGTATAAAATAATGTCATGTAATTTTAAAAAGAGCACTGGATTTGTAGTTAGAGGTTGCTATTTTGAATTTTGACACTGACATTTACTACCTGTAGAATCCTGGGCAAGCCACTTAGCCCCTCTGTGACTCATTTTGTCACTGAAAATATAAGGGGAGGGCTAGACTAAATGGTTCCTGAGCACATTTTCAGCTCTAAATTAGTGATCACAAAGTAATAGTTGTCCATGATCTTATGATCTTTTCTGCTCCAAAAAAGGCATTGTGTCATTCAAGAGGTAGAAGATACCACTGAATGATTAAGTATTATCCACTCCATAAGTATTTTTGTTTCAGTCACTTCCTGGACCTCTTACTTGAAAACCAAATGCTGACTTATTTATTCTTTCAGTTATTTGGTCAATAAATATTTATCAAGTGTTTACTATGGGAGGACATACTATGGCAAAGTCAGGAATTCACTGACCTTTCCCATAAATCACTCCAAATTCCTTTAAATAATGACTCTAAACAAATTTTAGAGAATCATAACACACAAAAAGATGGACTGGAAAAATTTCAACTGAAGATAGCTTAGAAGGTCAGCAGGAAAGGTCTGTGGCAGCAGGATGGGAGTCTAGCATGCTGTCCAGCACAGGCAACCCCAGGGCAACCCTAGTTTGGCTCCAGCACCAGCACCAGAGACAGCAAAGCAGGAATGGGCTGGGCATCTTTGAATCAGTGTCAGCACAGGCAGTTTCTAAACCTCTTAGCCAGAGACAGCAAAGATGACTTTGAAGGTCACCTAGAAAGGTTTGTCAATAGGGTGAGAGAAATTTGGGAAATCAGCATACCAAGTGGGCATGGGCAGTGGTGGCACTGGCAATTTCCTGAGGCCTCAGCTAATGGAAGTCTCTTTCTTAGTACTGAGGAAGGACTCTGTTGATTCAGCACACTAAATTCTACAGCTACAGTGGAGTGGAGACCCTCCTCACAGTTCCATGACAGAAAAGAGGGATTGTGGTTAGGTCCCTAGAAGGATCTCTGAAAACAGCTGCACAAACCTCCTGAAGTTTGGGACTGTGAATCCTCTACCCTGGAAACAAAGCCCTACTTTAATAAAGGATAAGATGACAAATAGGTTGGGGAAATGAGCAGACAACAGGGGAAAAAGGATCATAGAAAGTTACTATGATGACAAGAAAAATCAAAACACACAGCCAGAAGAAGATAACAAAGTCAAAGTTGCTACATCCAAAGCCTCCAAGAAAAAGTAAGAATTGGTCTCAGAGGGGTGAAAACAAGCAGCAACAATAAAGCACTTGCAGCCAGGAGACCAGGAGGCTGGAGTTACAGCAGCCCATGACATGACAAACTCTGACTCCAAAGTAGAGTAAGAGATGGCAATGCTAAGGTAGAAGGAATATGGGTAGCAGGTCCTGGATTGAAACAGGAAAAAATCCTGTGGCCTACCTAGCAGGAGGTTCCAAGTGCTCAGTAGTGGAACTTAGCTGGAAGCCTGAGGACACATTCCTGTCCCAAAAGGGAATCCCAAGCCCCATAGATTTGTATTTGCAATTGACACTGATCTCAGCCCCCAAGAGAGGAAGTACCTGGACAATCTCATCATTTTTTTTTTCCCTGAAGACAGTCCAATTGATAGTCCAGGCACATCTGGGAGACAAGATTTGTATTCACTCTTCATCTTCTCTGATTGGTTCAATTTGGCCATCAAGGATATCCCAGAGGTCAAACATGAATTCAAGAAAATACTGACAGGGCAGCTGACCACAGTGGGGAGGTTGATGTGCATAAAAATCTCACTTAAGACTTCAGGAGATTCTATGTAGATAGAAATTTAGTGTTCTGAAATTAATGAAAACTGCAACAAAGAAATTAAAATTTTCTATGCTGTGTACTATAATGTTTGCATTGATTTTCTGGAGGTCTTGTAGCAGCTTTCTTTTAAGTCAGAGGAATCACCACAAGAATAGCCAGGTATTAAAGTCCAAATTCTTTTTCATCTCCTTCACCCTCTAGTTTCCTAATCTGGGGCCTGGGCTAGCTTTCTTAGAGGCCTTCAGAAATCTTGATTTCAATGGGGGGAGCAGGAGAACAGGCCAGCCAACACAAGGCTGATGAAGATGGAATGAATCTCTCTGAGTCTGAGGGCTTGTGCTTCAGCCTCCAGTCACCACAAAGGTGGGCGATGGAATGAATCTGTCTCTGAATCTCTTTTTTTTGAGTCTGTCTCTGGCTCAATCAGGCCTTTGTCTCAGTGGAGAAATGAAGGAGTAGATCCTGCCACCATGGTGGTGTGAGATAAAGTGAGTGAATCTGGCTCTGACCCTGACTGTGTTTGTCTCAGCTTATATGCTCTACACTTAGTACAAATCAATCATATTATTTGTTGTAAGATTAAATCAATCATACTGAACTTAGAGAACTATTAATCATCATGCTAAAAGAGATAACTTTGTTTATTAATTATTTCATCAATTTCACTGACTTAACACCTTGTAAGAATCCTTGTTTTAAGTACAGAGTTCTGGCCCATAACAGTGTACAACAGGCTATCATTACTGCTAAAGTCCCTACTTGCTATCACTAGAGTGACATTAGTTTACTGATTTTCCAGGAAATAGGGCAAACTCTACAGGATACACTTTGGAGAAATTCAGTTTAATGGCTTAGGAAAAGGTTTGCACACACTTAAGAGTTGGCTCGGTGGGCACCCCAGTGGGCACTATCACACTATCCTGTGCCTACAGAATTAACTTGGACTTCTTGTCTACCACTGAGTTTGAGAGGATCCTAACTATCATAGAGATTGTCATTGATCATTTTGTGGATTCCTCTCTCATGCACCTCTATAACTACAGGACAGATCATGAGGATGCCAGGCTAGTATTCCTGTCTGTGGAGGACTCTCAGGAATGTGTTCCACCTCTTTCTCATCCTCCCCTCCATTCCTACTAATGGTTTCAGGGAAAGAAGGTGGGATGCCCCTTGTTCCTAGTTAACCTCTTATGGCAGTCAGGCTGACTAGGACAAGATGGCAACCTGTACCCTATCCGATGGCACCAATTACATAGCCACCAGAACTGTACCTAACAACAGTAAAGACTGGGGTTCCCTTTCATTATGTCCTAGAAGCCATTTTGGCTCGGGAAAGTGGGGGCACTATTCAGCTACTCAGTGGATCAAGTACCAATGACCAATTTGAATATCCCCTTTGCCATATTTGCTCCCAAGAACTATGAGCCAGAGGATAATGATCTCATAATAAATCCTCCTGTCTCACCTGACACTGAATCTCCTCTCCAAGGAAACTTACACTTTGATGTGTCCAACACTAGCAGCAGCAATGCAAATATGCATAATGACTTTGTCATGGTTGACTTTAAGCCAGCTTTCTCAAAAAATGACATTATGCCCATAGTTTTAGGGATTTTCTCCTGGGACTTTCAGAATCCCCCACAGCTGAGCAGCTTCTTCATCAACATTGGGGCCCAATATTTGGCTGAAGACCTGGACTCGCTCCCAGAAAAACTGGCTGTGTAGGACAAGAATGTCAAAGAGTTTGATCCCTTCGTAGAGAACCTCTGGTAAATCTGGCATCCTCCCCACCTCCCAGCAGCAGCAGCAGCAATAGCTCCTTTTTTGAAATCCCTAAGGATCTCAGCCCCTACTACTCAGCCAGCTGCTATAGCCATTGTCTTCACTGAATAACATCATGCAGTTTTGCCTGTAGAATTATAGAATTTCATCCTACTTGAATTGAGCATCCTCACTCCTTAGGATTGGGGCTTATCTTGGGGTTGAGTACAGTAGGTATGACAGCCCTACCTTATCCCAGTGATCTAGGATTTAGAAAGAAAAGAGGAAACTCCAGTCCATCAGCCTACAGCTGGCAAGGAAAGGGCATTATATTTTCCCATGTCTTAGTACTCTGCCCATTAGAGAAAAGACCTATGTGTTCTAGAAAGGCTGATTAACTGTCCAGACTAACTTTTCTGGTCAAGTGCCATCTGACTCCCATGTAGTATAAATGTTTTCATGACACTATGCAAGACTGGTGTACTGTTCTGAATGACTCATCAACTTATCTGTCTCCAGCTCCTGACCCACTTTTGGTAAATAGAATCTCAGCATGCTCTTTTGTTAGATTCTATCACTAAGAGTCTTAGACCAAGATTCTCTTATTTTGTTTCCTTTCCTCTCCATGCTAGTGGAGATATAGAGTAGCTGCTCTATCTATACTTATTTATAAGTATCAAAAAAAAATTGGTCTCAGTCCATGAAAGAGCTCAAGACAGAATTTGGAAAATCAATTAAGAGAAATAAAAGAAAAATTAGGAGAACTGAAAGTGGTGCAAAAGGGTAACAAGGGGGCAGTTAGGTGATGCAGTGGATAGAGCACCACTCCTGAAATCAGGATAATCTGACTTCAAATCTGGCCTCAGACACTTAACACTTTTTAGCTGTGTGATCCTGAGATCACTTAACCCCAAACCAAATGGAAAAGTTGATATAAAACTCACTGAAGAAAATAATTCTTTAAAAATCAGAATTGAGCAAATGGAAATTAATAACTTTATGAGAAATCAAGAACTAAGAAGACTAAACCAAAATAATGAAATAATAGAAAAAATATGAAATATATTATTGCAAAAACAACAAATCTGGAAAATGGATCCAGGAAAGATATATTTTTAAAAGTTTTGGATTATCTGAAAGCCAACATCAAAAAAAAATAAACTTAGACACCATCTCTCAAGAAATTGTCAGGGAAAACTTCCCTGATATTCTAGAACTAGAGGGTAAAATAAAAATTGAAAGAATCCATTGATCACTCAAATGAAAACTACCAGGTATATTATAGTCAAATTCCAGAACTCCCTGGTCAAGAAGAAAATATTACAAAAAAAGAGAGGGAAAATGTCATAAATTATTTGCCAGAAAAAAGAAAAAAGAAAAAAAAAAACTTTTACATCAAGGAGAACAGGGGGAGGGGAGGGAGAGTGTGAAACTTAATGCCATCAGAATTTGTTCAAAGAAGAAATAACACACACACTCAATCTGGGTACACAAAAAATATCTTAACATCCATGAAAGTTAAGGAAAAAGGGATATAAGAAAGGGGAAGTGTGATAGAAAGGAGCATATATTAAGTGAAGGGGTAGCCAGTAGTAAAAGACTTTTGAGAAGGGTCAGAGTGAAAAGAGAGCAATAATAGAATAAATGTTGGTTAAAACACTTAGCAATAGTAATTGGAAACAGAATTTTAAAACAACTTTTTTTTTCTTTTTTGTTTTATTTATTTATTTATCTGTTTATTTATTTATTTATTTATTTATTTATTTATTCATCCATTCATTCATTCATTCATTCATTTATTTATTTATTTATTTATTCATTCATTCATTCATTTATTTATTTGTTTGTTTGTTTGTTTATTTATTTATTTATTTATTTATGTATCTACTTATCTATTTATTTATTTATTTATTTATTTATTTATTTATTTATTTATTTATTTATTTATTTATTTATTTATTTATTTATTTGTTTGTTTGTTTGTTTGTTTGTTTGTTTGTTTGTTTGTTTGTTTATTTATATTAAAGAGTGTAACATGCCCTCCTGGCAGTTACTATTACCAATCTGTCCTAGGACCAACAGAGTACCTTTGACCACTGACCTTTGCAGTGTCAACTCTACCCAGCTCATCTCCTCTGAGGCCTTCAAAGGTCTCTGGCCACTATTTCTTAAATCTATAGTTTAATAACCAGTAGCACACTCAAGAACAGCCATGTGTAATCTTAAAAGCCTTTATTATACCTACTCACATAATGCCCTCACTTACTGCCCTGACTTGTTAACTCCTTAGTAAATACCTGGACTGAAGACCCACGTGTTCACTACCAAAATCCTTATCTCTTTCAGCTATCCATCAGCTTGGCTCAGCTACCCCAGGCTAGGGAGCCAGGTTAAAGAGAGCAATTGCTGTATGCAGTGGGTTTATAAAGGGCCTGTGAAGTCACACACAGACAACCAGCGAGAGAGCCGACACCCATTACAAAGCTTTCTCAATATGGCCAGGATCCCACCCACAGGGCAGTCCTATATCCACAGAAATTACTTCTGGACCATTCAATCTCCTGTTGAGCTGTGGCCACCCATTTAAAGGACCCTTACAAAAGAGTAGTCTTAATTTGCATTTCTCTGATCAATAGTGATTTGAAGCACCTTTTCGTGTGACTACATACAGTTTCAATTTCTTCATCTGAGGAAATATTCATCTGTTCATATCCTTTAACCATTTGTCAATTGGAGAATGGCTTGATTTCTTAAAAAATTGAGTCAATTCTCTCTATATTGTAAAATGTTTTCCCAGTTTATTGTGGATAGCTTAATCTTGGCTGCAATCTAAGTACTTTTTACTTTTGAAACATCAGCTTCCAGATCCTTCTATCCTTTAAAATGGAACCTTCTAGGATCTGGGTAATCCCAATTGTGGCTCCTCGATATTTGAATTGTTTCTTTCTGGTTGCTTGCAATATATTTTTCTTGACCCATTAGTTTTGAAATTTAGCTATGATATTCCCAGGAGGTTTCATATTGGGGTCTCTTTCAGGTGATCAGTGAATTCTTTCAATGGCTATTTTACCTTCTGATTTTAGGATATCAGGGCAGTTTTCCTTTATGATTTCCTGAAAGATAATCTAGACTCTTTTCATCATAGCTTTCAGGAAGTCCAATAATCCTTAATTTGTCTCTCCTAAATCTATTTTCCAGGTGAGTTGTTTGCCTAGGAGGTATTTCATATTTTCTTCTGTCTTTATTTATTTATTTATTTATTTTTTGTTTGTTTGTTTGTTTGTTTATTTGTTTATTTATTTATTTTCAACTTTTTGGTTTTGTTTGACTGATTCTTGAAATCTTATTGAGTCATTCACTTCCATTTGTTCAATTCTAATTTTTAGTGTATTATTTTCTTGAGTTATCTTTTTTAGCTCCTTTTGTATTTGGCCAATTCAATTATTTAGTTCATTGCATTTTTCCCTTTCACAAATTCTTTTTTCAATGAATTGATATCTTTTTCATATCTATTTTGTAAGGAATTATGTTTTTCTCAATTCATGAAATCTATTTTTTAAGAAATTTTTTCAGATAATTTCTATTTTTTTTTTATTTTCCATACCCACTTGTAAAGATCTCATTTCCTTTCCCCATTTTTCTTCTAACTCTCTTTTAAGATCCTTTTTGAGATCTTCCAAGAAAGCCTTGTGAAATGGGGACCAGCTCATCTGTCCCTTTGGGGCTTCATCTGGCATTGATTTGCCTTTAGGAACCTTAGGATTTGAGTTCTGTTCTCTCTCTCCAAAATAAAAAAAAAAGGTGTCTATGGTCAGAGTTCTTTTTACTTTTTTGCTCATTTTTTTTTTTAACCATTGAGTTCTGCTTTTAACGCAAAGGGGTGACAGCTACTTTAGTTTTCCCCAGGCTGATGATTCTGACTTCTGGTGCTATGTAAATTCGGCCAGGTCCCCTATTCTTTCAGGCTTAGTGGCTTTCAATTTGCTTTTTGTATTCACCTTTGGTGTTTTAGAGTAAATCTGCTAACCATCACCTTGCAACCAGAACAGCATAGCCTAAGATTCTCACAAAAGGTTTCCCTTCTGTGTGTGCTAAGCACACTATCACCCTGAGCAATTGAAACAGACCTGTTCTAAAGTTCTTCCAAAGTATCTTCTTCTGTAAATGTGTTGTACTCCAAATATTTGTGGTTTCTGTCACTCTAAAACCAGATTCAGAGGGTTTAATCTGATATTAGTTTGAAAGAAGATCAGAGAAGGTCAAAGAAAACCATGTCTTCTCTCAGTCATCTTTGAAGAAAGTATGAAAGTATTTCTGAAGAAAGTTTCATCAGTCAGATGTGTAGGCAACTGATATATCTATATCTATATCTATATCTATATCTATCTATCTATCTATCTATCTATCTATCTATATCTATATCTATATATCTGTGTGTATGTGTGTGTATGTGTGTGTATGTGTGTGTGAACATACACATATATATTAAATTTGATAAATGATAAAAAAGATATGAAGTATACCCAAAGGGCTATAAAATCACACATATCCTTTGACTTAACAATACCATTACTAGGCATGAATTCCAAAAGATTTTTTTTTTAAAGAAAAGAAAATCTTTATGTACAAAAACATATCAGCTTTCTTCTTGACAGAAAATTGGAAATAGAGGAAATGTCCATCAGTTGGGGAATGGCTGAATAAATTATATTCTGTAATTATGAAGGAGTATGGTTGTTATATGAGAAGTGATGAGCAGGATGCTCTCAGAAAAAGCTTAGCAAGTCTTTCATGAACTCAGGCAAAGTAAAATGTACTGTATACAAAGTAATAGTAATGTTATGGGACAATCACTTGTGAATGACTTTGTTATTCTCAGCAATACAATTGATCTTCTGAAAAAAGCCATTTGCACCCACAGAGAGAACTTTGGGGACTGAGTATGAATTACAACTTTTTTGTTGTCGTTTTCTTCCATTGTGCTTCCTTTTTCATTTTTTTTTTTCTTTTGGATATGATTGTTCTCATGCAGTACAATAATAGTGGAAATATGTATAGAAGAATTGTACATGTTTATCATACATTGGATTACTTGCCTTGTCTCTAGGGGAAGGGGGGAGGAAGGAAAAAAATAGAACAAAGGTTTTTCAAGGGTGAAATTTTTAAAACTATCTATACTTATGTTTTAAAAATAAAAAGCTTTAATTAAAAAAAAAAAACTTATCCAAAACAAACTACTCTGAAGGACTTATCATGCAATATGTTATCCATATCCAAAGAAAGAATTGCATCTTAATAAAAATTGAAATATACTCTTTTTTCTTTTATTTTTTTTATTTATTTTCTTTATTTCTTTCTTTATTTGTTTTGGTGGGAAGGCAATCTATTTGTTTTTTTTTTTCACAAAATGACTTTTTATAGAAATGTTTTGCATAATGTCACATGTATCTGTCTTCTTAATGGAGGGTGGGGAAGGGGAAGAAGGGAGAGAATCTGGAACTTAAAAATTTAAAAACAAATGTGAAAAAAATCAAATGTAACTGGGAAAAATAAAATCCTTTTTTTAAAGTAAATTTTAAAAAGTATTTACTATGTACTAAGCACTGTGCTAAGGATATAAATAATGATGAACAGTAATAATAATAATCTCAGCCTTCAAGGAGTTTAAATTCTAATGTAAGAGGCCATATACACACTCAAAATATGTTGTTCAGTCATTTCAGGCATATTAAACTATTCATGATATAATTTGGGTTTTTCTTGGCAAGGATGCTGTATTGAATGGCTTTTCATTTCTTTCTCAAACTTAAAGATGAGGAAACTGAGGCAAACAAATACTTTAAATGAACTTATATATATGAGTCAGCAGCAATTTTCAGATAAGGCTCAGTTAGTTACAAAAGATATAAGCTCAGCATTTATATATGTTAATTCTCCTTGGAAGTGTTATCACAATTGGTAATTTATAGATCATTGAAATTTAAGACATTTTAACTCAAGAGCTATTGCTTTATTTAAGAAACTTAAAGCTTAACATTGAGTTCTGAGCATTTATTCCTAATTAAGAAAAAAAAATGTTCTTTTGGAAAGGTCCAATGGTTTCATTTAGGTCTTATATAAAACCAAGATATCTCAATCAGTCCCTTGGTATATGTAATGAATTGGGGAAAAGGCTGTGCCAAAGGGTAATCAACTGTACAATTAGCCCAAAAAACTCATTCATTCACTAGATTTTGGAAGAAGTTAAAGTCTGTCTGTCTGTCTGTCTGTCTGTCTCTCTCTCTGTATATATATATATATATATATATATATATATATATATATATATACATACACACACACACACGTGTGTGTGTGTGTGTGTGTGTGTGTGTGTGTGTGTGTGTGTGTATGTGTGTGTGTGCGTGTGCACGCCTTTTCAGTCTGTTGTTTGGAATTTGATCCCCTCCCTCCAACTTCTTCGGTCCCTCTCCAAATGAATTAAGGAAGTTATGAACATATAGAAATGACTTCACAAATTTATTTAGGGACTCCAAATTTTTTTCGTCCCCTTTGAGCATAGGTGCCTAAATAACAAACATGAGATATAAACATATACAATGTTATATGCTACTTTCAGAGTCACTGAATTATGTTCTGATTGTCAATTAGTCAAAGGAGTGTCACCTGAGGAAAAATATTAGATTACTTTTGTTTGGACTCATAAGTCAGAATGTTTATTCTCAGTTATAGTGGGAATGCACAGCGCACCCACTCCAAATATGTGAAAATTCTGAAGAAACATATGTAGGCTTGATATCAGGAAAGTCTAACCAAACAATGGACTGTGTCAAGAGGTAGTGAGCTCCCCCATCACTGGAAGACTTTAAGTCCTCAGGACCTTCTTAACTTAAATTCTGCTACTGTTTTCAAAGGATGAGGATTCAAAGGTTTCATGGTTACGCTATTTATATCTATATGACCTTAATTGAATCAGGTATCTTTTTGAACTTTATTTTTCTATCTGTAAAATAATAATTGATCTTCCTAAAGTGTAGGTTCTACCAAGTCACCTTCCTCCATAAATTCAAGTGGCTCTCTATTGCCTCTAAGACCAAAAATAAAATTTCCTTTAAAAGCCTTTCAATATGACCCCTTTAAATCAGTCCAGTCCTCTTAGACTTTATTTTCTTCCTTATATTCTACATTGTTATCTTTTCTAATAATTTCATAGGATACTTCTCTCAATTTCATGCATTTTTACTGATCTTTGTGCCAGTAATTCTCTTTTTCTTCATTTATCTTCTGGATTCATTATCTTCCTTCAGATACTGTAGTGTTCTTGGTTGGTTTTCTGGAGGTTTTTGGAGCAGCCTTCTTTCAGGAGTAATCACCACAAGAATAGCCAGGTGTTAAAGTCCAAATTCTTTATTGTCTCCTTGCCTGGGGCTGGGCAGCTTTCTGGAGAGCCTTTCAGACCTGCCATGGTCTCAGTGGGAGAAGTGCAGGAGACCAGCCACCACAGTGGTTTGAGATAAAGTGAATCTCTCTGATTCTGAGAGTTTGTGCTTCATTCTCCAGCCACCACAAAGTGGACAGTGGAATGAATCTGACTCAGACCCTGGCTGAGTTTGTCCCAGCTTATATGCTCTACACTGAGTAAAAACCAATCATTACATAACTACATTAACCATTATTTGTTGTAAGATTAAATCAATCATACTGAATTTAGAGAACTATTAATCACCATGCTAAACTCAATAACCATTGTCTTAGCATTCCCACTGATGGCACCTTTTAAGAATTCTTGTTTTAAGTACAAGAGTTCTGACCCATAAAAAGATACCAAATAAAATCCCATTTTCTATAAGACTTCATTCCTAATCCTCCTTAATGCCAGTGGCTTCCATCTAAGATTTTCCCTAATTTATCCCATTTATATCTTGCTTATTTGTGGAAGATAGAACACTTATAAGAGATAGTAAGACCATGTATATGAATATCTCTGGCTATCACTGAAATGTACTGCAGGACTAGATCATGGAAATCAGCAGGAAATCAGCAAATTAGGGAATTAAAAAGTTAAAGAGCATGGATGATTATAAATATATATGTTGAAGTCCCTTTGTGTAATGACAGAAATTGAGGATGAAAAAAAGACTGTGATTCAGAATGCAATCAGTCCCTTAGCAATCTATACTGTTATGTGTGTGTATGTGTGTGTGTGTGTGTGTGTGTGTGTGTGTGTGTGTATGTGTGTATGTGTGTGTGTGTATATGTGTGTGCAACTGATGCTGTTTGAGTGGTCTACATTCCTGGTGGTCTAGAGGTTAGTGGCTATAAGAGAGTTGCTAAGAATCTTGTTAAGAATCCCTTTTAAATCGGCCACAGGTTTTAGTAATAAAAGAATTTACTCATTTCCAAAATATTAGTTGCAAAATGAAAGTTTATTGTTAGATAGAAATCAGTTTACCAAGAGACTGACTTCTATAGTGGCAGATCTATGGAAAATGGAGTTTTGCACTGAGAATGCAGTTCTCAGTGGGCAGAAGGTCCTGGCAGTAAAGGGAGCTACCAAGGTCCATCTGCAAAAGACCTTTGTTGATGGAAGCTTATTATATTGAGTGTCTTGGTGGGGGCTGGGACAGCCTGAGCAGATCAGAACCAGTTGGGGCTGGGACAGCCCAGATCTTCTATTGGAATTCAAAGGGATGCTTTTTGACCAGGATTTGTAATTGAATCAAAGGCCCTGGCATCCTGGAAAAATAACTTGTCTGGGGAGGATATGCCTCATCCAGGAGAGGCTGAGAATCTGAAAGGGATCACAGATCAATAGGAAATATAGATTCTTAAAGGGACCGCAGCCTACTTCATAACTATTGTTAACTATTATCTCTATATAACAACTACTAGAGTTTCTATTCAGTGAGTAATATGGATTGGATGAATTTCAAAAGAAGAAAGGTTCATGAGTATTATGATAGAGGAACAAACTGGGAGTAGCAATTGGAAACAAGGAATATTCCAAGTGCCTCATTACAATTAGTGAGTTTAGGGTATGAGTAATTATAACTAGTATTGGAGAGTGTAGTCAGGACCATTGTCATATGAAATACTGTGTCAGCTCTAAGTAAATGACAGAAGATGGAAATGGTGAGAAAGCAAACATCTTTAAAATGGAAGCAATTTTGTTAACAATGGAGTAGTCATTTGAGTGATTTCAATGGAAGGGAAGAGTAGATCTATAGCGAGACACAAATGGGATAAGGCTGAGGGAGAAACTGGTATGAGAGTGGCTAGTAGAGAATATGGAGGATGTAGAAAATTTCAAGTTGTTTCTTTAATTACAAAAAGACCAACACAATGAAAACAAAAATTGGATTAAATTAGAAACAGAAACTTTGCATACAATTAATATAATGAACAACAGGGTAGCTAAATTCACAGAGGTGATGGAAAGCCAAGATTTTCTGCCAAATGGAAAGTAACAGATTTGGATAATATGGCTATATGGTTATTCAATCTAGTTTTATTTACTGAAAAATTATAAAGTAGAAGAGTCAGGTAAGAGCTCAAAATATTTCACAGTACTGCACAAATTACTACCTAGCCTTTAACTATTGAATGAATTTTGCCTTAGACAAGCTGGAACCTGGGAAAGATTTTAGAGGTCAAGGTTTCCCAATGCATCTGGGGCAATCACCAGTCATCTTGACATGTCTTGCCACTGAACTCCAATGACTCTGAAGGAGACAATGAAATTAATGATTTTGCATAGCTCTGCCTCATTTAAATCCAATTCACTTACAAGTCACATCCTCCTGATTTCATTGGCCTACTTGGAAAACAGACAAACAAAAGAACAATTACAAACAAACAACAATAATGAATTATTAGCAATAATGAATTCTGCCCCCTTTATTTCCAGCTCAATCTTATTTCCAGCTTTCTCTAAAGACAGCATCCCATGTTTAATTTTACAAGATGACAATTTGTTGAGCCCTCCAAATTAAATTTAATATGCTAATTAAGTTAGTGTTCTTTATACAAAAAATAAACATTATATATGTATATGTAAATATGTATATATACATATATGCACACATACAACTCTTCTTAATTAGTGAATGTGTAATTTTATCATCTTTAAAGTTCTCTCTATCTGATGCAGATTTCAATCTATGTACAAATTCCCATCATATATGATTATTGTCCATATCCTCCCATTAGGTCACCAGCACAGATCCACCCAGCATGCTAGCAGTCTTCTTTATTTTCTTCTGACATCAAGAAAGTACCAGTGGAACACTGACCTTACCCTTGTCATTCTTGACTCTTTCTAAATGTGTTCCACTCTCCTTTCTATTTTATAATTGCCTAATTACATCTTTGACTGTATCGTTTTTGAAATTCCTCACTGGATATATGTTGCAGCTTACTCACACTCACCATGAACTTTTACACTGTCGTGTTTGTGTGTGTGTAGATGTGTGTGTGTGTGTGTGTGTGTGTGTGTTTGTGTGTGTGTGTGTTATAAGATTAAAGATAAAATTTTTATTTTATAAAAAGATGAAAAAATTAAAGATTAAAAAATCTTTAATTTTTCAGATGTTGATAAATTGTCTTAAAATCCTACATTGATGTTGACAGAATGTCAGTAATTAAAAAGATGCATTTTTGTTTTAATAAGAAGCAATGTGAATATTAAAGGAGATTTTCATTTTCCTAAAGGCAATCCAGGCTACTATCCTATTTTAGTTTAACTTGGGTTCTAACTCATTCTCTATCTCAGATACTGGTGGACAAACTCTTCATTGTCCAGCCAAATGCATTCTTTCAATCCTGGTAATTGATTTAAATACTTGCAAAATAAGTATTGGCTGAGAAGTAAAAAGGGTGTGCAAAAAAGACTAAGGTATATAAAGAACAATTCATTTAAAGTGTTGAAATATTTATAGTGCACTATGACTACTATCACTGATAGCTATTATGTAGCACTTTAAGGTATGTAAAGTGTTATAGAATTTTTATCTTGTTATCTCATTGAATGTTCATAACCCTTTGAAGTAAGTGCTATTGTTATTCCTGTTTTACACATAAAGTAGCTGAGATTAAAAAAGATGAAATGATTTGCCACAGTGCTACTACACATACACATACTCACAAACATGTTTATATACATGCAAACACACATAATTATATATATATACATACATATACATGTGTTCCATTTAATGTTTCACATAAAATGAAAACAAATAGAAAATAAGAAAAATAAATAACAAATACAACAAGAACAATTATATATATATATATATATATATATATATATATATATATATATATATATATATTATTCCAAACATGGAAAACTATTCTTTATTTCAAACACCACAGAAAAAAAAGTCAACTTAAACAAAAGTGGCATTTTTCCGAGAAAGAAAATAAATCCATTATAGTTGTAAGTGCTAGTCAGGGCAAATGCCAAATAAAACCATAAAGAATGAATAGGTGTGATTTTAATGGACTTATTAATTTAGGAGTTAATCCTAAAGCATTTGGCTCTGTATAATCTGATAATTTGTCAAAGTTAAGAGTAGAATTTTTTTTTTTATTTTAAAAGAGAGAATAATAGGGGCAGCTAGTTGGCGCAGTGAATAGAGCACCAGCCTTGAATTCAGGAGGACTGGAGTTCAAATCTGGTCTCAGACAGTTAACACTTCCTAGCTGTGTGACCCTGGGCAAATCACTTAACCCCACCCTCAGAGAAAAAAAAAAAAAAAAAAGAGAGAGAGAGAGAGAATAAT
The DNA here is from genome assembly GCF_048593235.1 of Sminthopsis crassicaudata. Lineage (NCBI taxonomy): Eukaryota > Metazoa > Chordata > Mammalia > Dasyuromorphia > Dasyuridae > Sminthopsis > Sminthopsis crassicaudata. The sequence goes on along the minus strand of NC_133622.1, from coordinate 169,673,082 downwards.
AATGATATAAAAAAAAAGATATGGAGTACAATAAATATTAAATCCTCCATTATTTAAACATAATCAAAAAGGAATAATATGCAATATAAGTTATATATAAACTGATTTTAATAATATCATTGAGAAGTTTTGTCATTATAAATTAATCACATAAGCAAGGGGAAGGGGGGACATAAGAAGCATGTATTAAATGTTAATTATATGCCAAGAACTTTATAGATATTAACTCATTTGATCTTCATAACACTTGCAGGAAATATGTGCTACAAGGAGTCCAATTTTACTGATGAAAAAACTGAGGCAGATTGAGAATAAGTGGTTTGCCCAAGGTCATACTACTAATGAATGTCTATAGATAGATTTGAACTCATGTTTTTCCAAGTCCAGTGCATCAGTTCTTAGAGGTCTTCTCAGTTTCACCAGAAAATGTTCACTTTATCGTTTTTTATGGTGCAATAATGTTTCATTACATCACTATATCATTATTCTTTCAGCCATCTTTCAATATCCTTTTGATATCCTTTGTTTCCAGTTCCATGGAAAAACACCACACACACACACACACACACACACACACACACACACACACACACACATATATATATATATATATATGTGTGTGTGTGTGTGTGTGTGTGTGTGTGTGTATATGAATGTACTATGAATATTTTTTCTCTTTCTTTATTCCCTTTGATGGTATTGACAAAGTAAAAATATTGATGGGTTATATTGTATGTCCAGTTTAGTAATTTTTGATATATAGTTACAAATTGATTTCATAATGACCAAATCACAGCTCTATCAACAGTGCACTGATGTACTATTTTCCCACAGTCCTTCCAACATATATAATTTTCTATTAATTGCAATTTTGGTTAGTCTTAGATATATGAAGCAGAATGAACTTCAGAGTTGCTCTAATTTCCATTTCTCTATTAGTGATTCGAAGTATTTTTAAATTAGTATTTGTACCTTGGATTTCTTTATAAATCTATTTTTGTTGGAGAATGACTTTTACTTTTGTAAATTTGAATTTCTTTCTTGTATATCTTGGATATGAGATCATAATTATTAAAGAAACAGTAAAAAGATTTGTTTCCCCCAACTAGCTGTTTTCATATACAAACACACACACATACTCATGTGTGTATATACATACAAAATGTATGTATATATTTATAAATATATACATATATATGTATGTATTCTTTCTCATAGATAAACCAAAATAAATGAAGAGTAGAGAATGATTTTATAACTATGCTATAATCCCTCTCCTCCATCAAAAGATAATGCTTAGAACAACAGAAATCATGTAATGAAATAAATTCCTAAACACTCAGATTCTAGAGAAAAAAATAATGCTTTTTCCTGCCTTGAATTATTCATCTAGATTAGTCACTGAATGGGGTAATCCATTTCCTTTTTTCTACATAAACATATGACAGTGGTCCTGTCCAGTTTTCATTCTGTGCTTTGGAAGTAACTGTTCTCTGCCAGCTTTTCCCTTTTGCAGCTGTGATAGTAAATCTCTACCCACAATGCTCTTTGATTAGAGATGATGGCCATTTATCTTATCCTTCACTGTGGGAAATGCCCAAGTATTATCTATAGCTGAAAACCCAAGGACAATGATTTTAATAATCACTTAACTAGAAATACTGATTAGCATGTGGAATAGATGCAAACTATGGTGATTTGAAGGCAAAGGGATTTATATCCTCATTCTTTCATACCTGGAAAGCTGTGTCTCTGTGCAGCTGTGTCTTGCAGAGAGCTTGATTGACATCATGGAGTGTATTATGAATTCTATATTTTTGAATCGTGTATCTGTCTCCTTCACTGATACACACTTCACCTTTGATACTTCTAATTTTCCTCAAAAGCAGAAAAACAAGTTATACATTCAGTTAACCATACAGTGAGGAGGTCCATTAACAATTGTTTCTTCCCATCCTACTGTTTTCTCTCCTTTGTAACCAAGAGAGGAGAGGGACATAGTGAATCATCTTTGAATTCACTTCTTCCACCATCTACTGAGAATCATTTTTTTGTAGCTAAGCCCTATATCATAAGGGCACTTTTCCCCCCCTTGATAAGCATGCAATACAAGCTGTCAGTAACATTCTTATCTTAATAACAAACCCAGTTTTAATTGAGTGATATAAAGGTGATGGATGATCAGGAGAAATGAAGTAGAAAAGAAGAATTATGTTAGAGTCAACATCTTTGAGCTACTACTTAATGTGTGTAAACTTGAAAAGATTTGTCTAACTCCTCTGGCTCTACATTTCTTAACTATAAAATGAGATGGTTTTCTACTACCACTTCTAAATCTATCTTTCCACATTTCTAGTTAAGTAAAAAGATATGAATCTATTGTAAATATGGGTATATAATATAGGATGGATCATATGGCACATGCCAATATACCCCCCCTCCCCATGCCTTTCTAATTGACACATCTATCTCAGTATTTGACTGAGGTTGGAATGAGAATTCCCTGCTTGCTTATAGCCATATGCTAACTTAATACTAAAAGAACTTGATATGGAAAGATATCAATAATCCTTTGATTTTTCTATCACCCATGCAAATTTGGAAGGGAGGGGAGTTAAGGGTGAGTGAAAGGGTGCTTTATTAGTCAAAAGAATAATTTGCTTCTGACTCTGCTATAGCTATCCTATATAGTAGTCAGTGTCTTTTGTCTCTAGACTCCTGGTGAGGGGAATGTAAGGGTGGGCTCTTGTCTTTCTCTCCACTTTGCAGTCCATGGAAAGCATGGATTCTATCAGGTAAACTCATTTTGAAATGCCAGTATGATGTTTCTACTTTTTGTTTCATTTACTGAATAAATAGTAGGGCATTGCTTTTTAGGTGGACATGTCAAAGCCTTTAAATGATCGTGAAGGTTTGAGGAGTGTTAGGATTACAAGGTGAGAACTCAGGTTGTCTGGGCAATTCTCCAGCTCAGAATTCACACCTTTAGTTCTGGCCCTTAGGGGGAGTTTACACCTTTGAACTTCTGAAAAGGAGTTTACACAACCTTTAAAAGGAGCAAGTTCATTGGTTGAAGTATTTTTTCACAAGCCCCATTGAATTCTCACTATAATCTCTGCTAGGATAAAAGAGAAGAGCAGCAGGGCAAGGAGGTAGTCTAGTCTGGGACAGAGTTGAGACAGCAGGCTGGAAGGATAACTTAGAGATGACCAGACCTTTACAATTTGGCGCCCAACGTGGGGCAAAGACTTTTGCTTATCCTGACCAGGACTTGTTCTAAGCCCTTCAGAGGAGCTAGTCCGGATCTTCGCATTTTGGCACCTGAACAGGGACAGACATCCTACCTCCACTGAAGTCCTCTGGTGACCAGTAGATTAGGTGAGTAGTCTAATAGACAAATAAGGAACTTATCTTGTTAAGGGCTAAACCAGGAATTTCTTATAGATGAAATGGGGCAGATCTTAGCTAAAGACATTCCTTTGACCTCAGCTGACTCAGTGGCAGCCTCAGCTCCAGGCCCACCCAGGAGTGGTGCTATAGAGAGTATAATTAAGATAATTGAGGAGCAGAGTTTACTTGTAACATAGGTACAGATTGCTAAACTCTTGGGCGCATGTCCCCTTGGTTCTTAGAGGTAGAAAAACTAAATGTAGATAACTGGAAGCTAGTGGGACTTCAATTGAAAGAATTTCACACAAAAAATGGGCCTCGTTCAATTTCTGTACTTCAATTAGCCTTAAACTATCTAGCAAGTTGTAGGAGAAGGAAAAGTTTTAAAAATGAACAGAGGAGGAAGTGTGAGGAAAAAAAAGAAAGATCAAGATCTTGCCCAAGGGCAAGGGGATTTAAATGAGGAATTAGGGTGTGATGCCTCTGACTTTCTTGAAGAAGCTTCAACCCTACCTAGAGAGCAGATTATTGACAGGCCCACATCAACTCCACCTTCAGGAAGAAGGAGGAGGAAAAGAGGCAGAAACACAAACAGAATTGCCTGTGAAGCAGCCTATATAACAAGATTAGAAAAAGCATTGATTAAGGCTAAGACAGAAGGACAGGATATAAGTGATTTTATACATGCATATCCTGTGATTGAAGGGATTGACTCTGTAGGTCAAAAAAGGAGAAAATGTACACCTTTAGATTTGAATAAAATTAAAGTTTTGAAAAAAGGTTGTACCCTTTATGGGGCTACATCAGCTTATGTTAAAATGTTCCTAGATAGTTTGTCTTATGAAGTCCTAACCCCGAATGACTGGAAATCCATAGCAAGGACATGTTTAGAACCTGGACAAAATCTGTTGTGGCTTGTGGAGTTTCATGAATTATGTAAGATACAAGTCAGATGCAATTTGGAAATAGGAGTTAACACACAATTAACTTTTGAGCAATTAGCTGGTGAAAGTCAGTATGTAGAGAATTCAGAACAGATTAATTATCCCATGACAGTGTATGAGCAAATTGCTAAGGCTGCAATAAAAGCTTGGGGTTCCCTCCTCAGACAGAAAGATCAGGGAGAGGCTTTCACTAAAATAGAGCAAGGTCCCAATGAACCTTTTGTGGATTTTGTGGGATGTCTGAAAACTGCTGTCAAAGAACTGTTGGAGAAAATGCAGCTACAGAAATAATGACCAGACATCTGGCTAAGGAAAATGCCAATGAGTTGCAAAAGAATTATATGGGGATTAGACAAAGATGCTCCTTTAGAGGAGATCATAAGACAATGTGCTACAGTGGGAACAAATGATTTTTATACCTGGACTATGATGAATATGGAAAGACAGGGTCCCTCTTGGCAAAGGACTTCTATAGAGAAATTTGTCAATGTTTCCAATGTGAAAAAATTGGACATCTAAGAGCTCAGTGTAGATATGGAGATAGAATGAGAAGACAGGATGAGAGAAGACCTAAAACGCCATGTCCAAAATGCCACAAGGGTCTCCACTGGGCCTTCGAATATAGATTGACTCATGGAAATGAGAGGCGGGGCCCAGCTTCAGCCACCCAAGTGGGGCATGATGGCAGCCGAGGTTACATCCAGAGAAATTTAAAATATGATCAATCAGCCAAAAGGCAATCAGATGGAAGAAAGGCATTGAAATTAGTAAAAAATAGAGTTGTATGTAGTAGAGACTACTGAGATATTCCCTGGAGAAGTGAAATCTGTTCCTGTTCAGCCTATGGATCCTTTGCCTCCAGGCACAGTAGGCTTGACCATTTCACCTTCTGAGAGTGCTTACAAAACAGTGTTCATCCATACACTGATGTGGGAAACTGGAGAATGTGTAACTAATATACCAATCACTAACACAGGTAGACAACATGTGATTTATCAACCAGGAGTAGCAGTAGCATCAGGCTTATTGTTACGTACCCCTAATAAGCAACCTGGTGAGAGTCGCCCAGATTCTGACACCAATGAACAAAATCCAGGAATATATTGGACAGCAGCTGTGACAGCTGATTGACCTATGCTTACTATTTATATAAATGGAATATCATTAGAAGGATTGGTAGACACAGATGCAGATCATACATTTATTAGAGGTGCCAATTGGCCCAGTCACTGACCAAAGATTAAGGCAGACACCTACATGTCTGGGGTAGGAGGATCTATAGCAGCTGAAGTTAGTGCTACCCCTTTAAGATGGATATTTGAAGGTGAAACAGAAGTTTTTACTCCTTTTATAGTTGAAAAAATCCCCATTAAACCTGTGGGGAAGAGACATCTTACAACAGTTAGGATTACAATTGAATACTTCAGCTTTTTAGGCAGGGCTGCTGTTGAAGGCCTACCTGCACTTTCACCGGTTCCTATTCAGTAGAAGACAGATTCACCAGTGTGGGTACAACAATGGCCCTTAAGAAGTGATAAAATTCAGGCCTTATTAGACATAGTGCAAGAACAACTTGACTAAGGACACTTACAATCTTCTCTAAGTCCTTGGAATTCCCCAGTATTTGTGGTGAAAAAGAAATCTGGAAAATGGAGGATGTTAACTAATCTAAGAAGAGTAAATGAATAGATGGAAACTATGGGAACTCTTCAGCCTGGACTTCCATCTCCTACTCAGTTGCCAAGAGAATGGCCTCTTTGGATTATAGACATTAAGGATTGTTTCTATTCTATCCCTCTAGATAAGGAGGATATGAAAAGATTTGCTTTTTCAGTGCTTAATGTTAATTTGGCTGAGCCTTATAAAATATATGAATGGACAGTTTTGCCACAGGGAATGAAAAACAGCCTTACTATGTGCCAAATGTATGTTGCTGCTGCTCTTACTCCAGTAAGAAAAGCATTTCCAAAAGTAATATTTTTTACATTATATGGATGATATTTTGGAATGTGCACCTGAGAAACAATTGTTAGAAGCACATCTACAAAAGACCATGGAAACACTAAAGTACTACACACTGCATATAGCTACAGAAAAAATTCAAAGACATGCTCCTTTTCAATATTTAGGATATGAAGTATATCCTAAGACACTCACAGTACAAAAGCTTTCTTTAAAAACAGAGAAGTTGGATACCTTAAATGATTTCCAAAAATTAATAGGAGATATCCAATGGATGCGTCCAGTGTTAGGCTTAACTACCAATCAACTGCAACCTCTATATGACATTTTAAGGGGAGACAGTGCTTTAAATTCACCACACCAGCTTCCAAAAGAAGCACAAGAGGCTTCAAGAGAAGTTGAACTGGCTTTATTCAATGTGGTTGAAAGAATCACTCAAAAACCCTTGAAAATATCAGTTTTTGCTACAAAAGAGGCATCCACAGCAGTCCTTCATCAAGGAGACAGTGTGATCAAGGGGTAAACCTCCCAGCACAACCAGAACAAAGCCTTACTCCTTACCCAGTACTTGTGGCTAGAATTTTATTAAAAGGCCATTAAGAGAGTAGTACAATTATCTGGGATAAGTCCTGAAAAAATATACACATTCTATACTAATGCACAAATTAATGAATGCTGTGAGACAATCCCAGAATGGCAAATTTTATTGGCCACAGCTCAAAATTTTGCACATGGGTCTTCATTAAAGATAACCTGGCTACTACATAATTGGCAATGGATTTTTGAAGAAAAAGTTCCTAAGATTCCTCTTAAAGGATCAACAATCTTTACAGACGCCTCCAAAGAAAATATTTGTGCTGTATACTCTCATGATCTAACCATAAAGAGAGTAGTCAGGACTCCTTTTCAGTCCACTTAGCAGAATGAATTATTTGCTATCATGTTAGCTCTTACTTATTATCCAGGAGACGTAAGTCTAATTAGTGATTCAGCCTATTCAGTATGTGTAGTACAAAGATTTGCCACAGCCCAAATAAAATTTGCAGCCTCTAATATTTATCAGCTCTTTAAGGAACTTCAAGAGCAAGTGAGAAAGTATCCAGGCAAGATTTATATTTTGCATGTCCACTCCCATAGTGGACTTCCAGGTCCTATTTTTGATGGTAATTCAAAGGCAGATAGTCTTTTAATTATGTTAGCCAGTACTCCTTTATTTTAGGAAGCACAAGAATCTCATTCTAAATATCATCAGGCTGCTCAAGCTTTAAGTTTATAATTTGGAATAACAAGAGAGGAAGCTAGGACCATAGTAAAAAGCTGTACAACTTGCCTTCCTTTCCATGCTCCTACACTCCCTCCAGGAATAATCCTTGTGGTTTGAGACCCAATGAAATCTGGCAAATGGATGTAACCCATTATAAATCTTTTGCTCGTCTGTCTTTTATCCACATGGTGGTAGATACTTTTTCAGGATTCACTTTTGCAGTGCCAACAGCAAAAGAGACAGCCTGAGTGGTCACTGAATTCCTTATACAAGCATTTGCAATTATCTGTGTGCCACAAGAAATGAAAACAGATAATGGACCTGCATATACTTCTAAACGTTTTGCACACTTTTGTGCACAGTATAAGATTTTACACACCACTGGCATACCTTTTAATCCACAAGGTCAGGCAATAGTAGAGAGAAGAAACAGAGACATTAATTAAGACACTCCTCTAAAAACAAAAGAAAAGGAGAACCACAGGTAACCCTAGGGAACTTCTAAATTTAGTTCTCTATACCATTAATTTCCTAATTTTTGACAAAGATGCACTGGCTCCAGCAGACAGGTTTTATAACCCACCAGAAGGGCAGTGTCCAGTGCAAGCAGCTCCACTGTCCTTAGATAATCACCAGATGATGTGGAGAGACCCAGGAAGTGGTGAATGGAAGGGACCAGATAGGTTAACTGCTTGGGGGAGAGGGTTTGCTTGTATTTCTTCAGATGGAGAAGGAATCAGATGGGTGCCAAACAAGTCATATTCGCCTTGTCCATCAGAGAGAGACAGAAAAAGAGAAAGACCTCAAAAGAAAGGAGAAAATCTAAGAAACATATGACACTGAAAGAGCATTGCTAATAAGAAGACTGTTAAAGAACTTTAAAACCAGCAGGAATCATTGGATTTCCTAACACAAGATGAGACTAATGGACAATGGACTTATGGACATTTATAAATTCTCAATTTATTATTATTTGATCTTGTTACATACTTCTAGCATGCGTTATGTTACTATGTTACTATGTGTTTATGTAATGTATGTAATTATGTGTAATACCTCCCATATTGATGGATTTATGTTTCAAGGTCATGACCATCCTATGTTCTAAATCAAAAGAAAGGGGGAGATGTTAAGATTACAAGGTGAGAACTCATGTTGTCTGGGCAATTCTCTAGCTCAGAATTCACACCTTTAGTTCCGGCCTTTAGGGGGAGTTTGCACCTTTGAACTTTTGAAAAGGCGTTTACACAACCTTTAAAAGGAGCAAGTTCATCGGTTGAAGTAATTTTCTCACAATCCCCGTTGAGTTCTCATTACAATCTCTGCTAGGATAAAAGAGGAGGGCAGGAGGGCAAGGAGGTAGTCTAGTCTGGGACAGAGTTGAGATGGCAGGCTGGAAGGATAACTTAGAGAGGACTAGACCTTTACAGAGGAGTTCAAAGATTTAGTTAATGAATTGCAAGGACAATTTCTTTAGCAGTATCATGAATACTGGCAAAAACATATTTTTGTTAAAACTGGGTGTTTTAAACTATAAAATCTTTGTATAATTTTTGAACTATAGAAAACAATTAAATGTAAAATTCTGAATCAGAGGTTATACAAAATTTATATTATGTATTAATATATGGGCAAGTTAGGTGATTAAATCATATTTAAGTTATTTTATCAGTGAACATTTGTGACAGTTGTTTATGTTTTATTTCTTTTTTGTGCATAAACTAAATATTTGTATTATACCTGATTTGTATTGTGCATCAAATACTTTTCTCTTTCCCTATTTGGGAAAAAAATGTGTACATTAACTTAAAACTAAGTTTGCTATTGGTTGTTAGAGTGGGGATTTAATAAACTAAAGAATATGAGAAAAAGGAATTTTGACCTTTTCTCATTAGATGCTAGTGTCTCCTAATACTTAAGTTGCTCTGTAATAAATTTATGGATCAAATTTGATGATTTCTGAAAAAGTAATGGATCCAGTGACCACTTCTGGGGTCCAGCTTCTGTTCTTTAATATTGAATAACAAAATGTAATTTTTAATGCTAACTCTTTAAGCATAAAAATGATATTCATCACAGAAAAGAACATAGGGTTGAACTAGAAATTGAGAATTGTCCTATACCAAGAATAGAATGTAGAAGCACTCCTTGGTCCATTAGGAAAAGGGAAAAAAAAGGAAAAAAAAATGGCCAGAAGAAGAAAACTTTGGCCTATTAAAAGTGAAGCTAAGAAGGGAAAATAGAGAAGGATCAAAACTATTTCTACACTGCTATGGAGTGGCACAAGGAAATGAAAAAGATAGAGAAGCAAGAGAGCAAAAGCAGAACCAATTATGCATTCATGTATTCCACCAGAGGGAAAAGAGAATAGGCTCCAGAGAAGATGTCAAAGTATATATCTTAGGGTCTTACCTGTTATTTATGATCAAATCAACTGAGATTTGCTGAGATCCCAGCAAAACTTTCTTTTACATTTAATCTTCATTGGTAAGATATCTTATCTTCTACATTTCAACTTTGGCCAGGTCAGATGATTAATGAAAGGAGTTTCCCTTCTCCAAAAGAAGATGTAATTTTTAATAAAGATAAAGGAGGTTTTATCTCATTTAGAAATACACACATATGTACACATATACATATATATATTAAATTATGTACTAAATAAAAACTATGTGTTAAATAAAAATTATGTGTATGTGTATACCTTCTCAATGTAATCTGATATCTAGGTCACTGAAGTCTTGCCTTATTAAGAAACTTAGGGGCAGCTAGATGGTACAGTGGATAGAGCACCAGCTCTGAAGTCAGGAGGACCTGAGTTCAAATCTGGCCTCAGATACTTAACACTTCCTAGCTGTGTGACCCTGGGCAAGCCACTTAACCCCAAGTGCTTTCGGGGGTGGGGGGTAAATTTAAAGGCATTACTTGATTTGGGATCTACTGGCAACCACTCTTTCCTAAGACCTATAGTTATAACTGAAGATGAGTAATTGAGAGTTGTTGCTGTTGCTTCACTCTCCTTTATTCCAAAAAGTTATAATTCAGTTTTTATCTCTGATATTGCTAAGGATGGCTGATCAGGCTTATATGCAATACCTTATAAACTTTACATAGGGTTAAGACCAAAAATAACTCCAGAAGAAAATCTGAAGATGCATAGAAGTATTAATTTGCACAAGAATTCATTTTTCAAGGGTGACTTTACCACATAAAAGCAGAACACATGCTCTGCACCTGGATTTTGCAAAGAATTCTTTAATGAAAGTGTAGTAGCCACATCTTTCTACAATAGTCCCTCTGTGGCAACAAAATGGTGGCACCAAAGGGAGGGTAATAGAACCTTTCACGTTTTCCCCCTTCATTTTTAATAAAGATGTATGGATTTTAGAGAGGAGAGAATAAATCGCCAGTGAGGAAATTATAATTCCCTTAAACCACAATAAAAGGGACAAAGTGGAGTCATGAAATCATAGCTTCTATTCAGTGCCCTGACATCATATGTGTCAATGTTAAGTAGCTGATTTTTCACAGAATTGCATTCAAGTTTTCAGTTCAGTCTCTAGTGGTCTATTCTTAATGCTATTTTAGTCTTCCACATAAAAAAATAACTTTTTATTTCCTTTGGGACTAATTGACCAGTATGTCCTTTCCTGATGACTTTAAGAGGAGGCTGTGTGTTTCACTGTTACATTCTCTTTGTACAAAGTGGCTTTTTTCTTGGGTCTGCCAATTTGCCCATTGGAATTTGACATAACCATCAAGTTCAGTTGGGGGAAGAGAAAAGACCAATAAAACTATGTCATAACTCACATCTTGCTGTGTTGTGGATGGTGCTTTTTGTTTTTGTTTTTGCTTTTTTTTAAAGCTATAGATCCTTAGGGAATTTTCCATGTTGCTTTGGTCATTCTTTAATTGTACTCAAATGCCACTTCCTATATGAAACCTAATCTTATCTTCTGTCCCCTCCCTAGGTACTAGTATTTCTCTATAGCAATTTGTATTTACATTTCTGTGTACATATTTTTCTCCTTTACTTTGCTGTCTCCCCCCTCAGAATGAAAACTTCTGAGAACAAGGAGTATTTTATTTTGTATCAATTACTTGTATCCATACCACTTGGCATTGTCCACAGAATGGGCCTAATCAATATTTGCAACTTTCTAGCAATTTATATGCAATAATGTATAATATAATTGACACAAAGAGATATTAAGTGACTTACTGGTGTCATACAATTAGAAAGTGTTTAAGGTCAATTATAATGAGTTTTTTCTGACTCCAGGAGCAATGCTCTATATAGTCTACCAAATAGTTGTCTCAAGAGCAGGCACTTCAATGAAATTTTTTCTCTAGAAGAATAATGATTTACTATTGGGAGGGTGTAAAAGGACCATTATTTTGTCAATATATTTTAAAGAAGTAAGAAATATTGGGCTTTACTAAACTTTGATGTATCTTAATTTTTTATTTGCTTGTGCTTGCAATTTTTTTTGAACCTAAAAAGAGCATTTCCATAGACAAAGTATAATGCAAAATGAGCATAGTACATGAAAAAAGTTTCATATGTTCCCTTCTGTGCATCAAAATAATTGATAATGGGCCCCTTTTTGTTATTGGTGGAGCTGGGAAATTATTGCTAATTTCCAAACCTAACCAACATTATTTCCCAGTTAAAAAGAAAGAAAAGTTAGGGAGAAAATCTTTTATAAAATCACCATGGTTAATTTTTTTAAAAGTCCACAGTGGGGGGCAGAGCCAAGATGGTGGAGAAGGCACACGTGAGATTCTGAGCTCCTTTCATACCCTCGTTACCAATTTCTAAAATCAGCCTCAAAAATAGCACTAGACTGGTAAGGTTCATGAAGATCAAAAGTACAACTCACCAGCTGAAGATAATCTGGAATATCGCCAGAAAAGGTTTGAACTGAGTGGCGGGAACAGACCAGCACAGGGCAGGAATAGAATTGGGATCAGAGCAGCCTCTGCAGTTGAAAGGTTTACATAGAGCTCTCTGCCATAGCCCGACTGCTTTGCTTTGGTCACAGAGTAGTGGACCATCAGAGAAATTAGAGCCTAGGGTAGAGGGTACTCTGTGGGACCAGAGCCTAACAGAATCTGATTGCACCCACCCAGGACTGGAAGTGACTCAGCACAGACCATAACACAGCTCTTGAGAGGCATTCTTGTTGGGGGGCAGTCACAAACCTGCACTGCAGGGGCATAGCCTGGGGCAGCCTCTCATCTGCACAATGAGGGGCTTGGCCTGGGGTAGTGGAATTTCCCCAGCTTGACTGTGCTCTCCAGGCAGAGACACTTCTGGTGTGGTGAGGAATAGAACAATTGCTAATACTCAAAGCCTGCATTGTGTGTGTGGGGGAAGCAGTGATACTTTTGCTGCTTAACCTCTAGCTCCAAGGCAGTTGCTAATCCTCACAGCTGGGCTCATGGCAGGGCACTTACACAGCCCAGCCCTTGATACCTAGGCCTACTCACTTCCCTGTGGAGCTCTTCCCAGAGCACTCCCACAGCTTGGCCATTTCTTGCAGACAATTGAGAGGACAGTTACTGTCCATATACCCATCCTTGTTCTGCAGAGGAAGCTGGTAACCTCCTTGCCCTGAAGGTAGACCTTGAAGGCTTTTTAAAAAATGAGTAAAAACATGAAGAGAATGATAAACAGCTTCTATACAGAGAGTTTCCAACCTCCAGAAGACTAATAGCAAATAGCTTCCAGACAATATCCAAAATAACGCTCTCCTAGAAGAGACTACTAAAAATCTCAAAAGACAGTTAGAAAAAAAATGGGGAAAGGAAAGAGAAGCTATGCAAGAGAGTAACAACTTCCTGAAATGTGAATTGGAAAGGGTAAAGAATTCACAGGAAGTACAGGAAAACAGAATTAGGGAATTGGAAAAGGTAAAGAAATCACAGGAAAGTAGGATCTGTGAATTGGAAAAGATAAAGAATTCCCAAGAAAGTAGGATTTGTGAATTAGAAAAAAAAAATAACTCACTAAAAAACAAATTTAGTAAAATGGAAAAAAAAATTCCATAGAGCAAAACAACTCATTTAAAAATTCAATTGGACATATACAAAAAGAAGTAAAAAAAGCTAATGAAGAAAATAACTCATTAAAAATCAGAACTGAACAAACAGAAATGAATGATTCATTGAGACATCAAGAATCAGTCAAGCAAAACCAAAAAAAAAAAAAAAAAATGAAAATCTGGGGGAAAATGTCAAATATAGTCTTGGCAAAACAACAGACCTGGAAAATAGATCTAGGAAAGACAATCAGAGGATTATTGCACTTCCTGAAAATTATGATGAAAAAAAAAAGTGCCTAGATACTATTTTACAGAAATCATCAAAGATAACTGCCCAGAGGTAATAGAACCAGAAGGTAAAATAAGCATTGAAAGAATTCATCAAACACCTTCTGAAAAAGACCCTAAAAAAATAACTCCACGAAACATTGTGGCCATATTTCAGAACTATCAGACTAAGGAAAAAATATTACAAGCAGCCAGGAAAAAACAATTCAAATATCAAGGGGCCACAATAAGGGTTACTCAAGATCTGGCTGCCTCTACATTAAAGGATTGAAGGGCCTGGAATCTGATATTCCAAAAGGCAAAAGAACTTGGAATGCAGCCAAGAATAAACTACCCAGCTAAGTTTAGCATTTTCTTCCATGGAAGAAGTTGGACATTTAGTGAAACAGATGAATTCCATTTGTTTCTAAGGGAAAAAAAACAGATCTAAACAAAAAATTTGATCTCCAATCATAGGACTCAAGAGAAGCAGAAAAAGGTAAAGGGAACTCTTGAGAACTGTATTTCTGTTGTGGGTATACATTAAGATTACATGTATAATTTGATTTTACTGATATTAAAAGAAAGGGGGGAAGTAGAAATGGAAATGGAATAGTGTCAGAAAAAAGGAAAAGGGGAGATAAAAGAGGGAAACTACATCCCACGAAGAGGCAAAGAAAACCTATCATATCTGAGAGAAATTAGAGAGGGGGAGGAACATTGTGTGAATCTTACTCTCATCAGAACTGGCTCAAAGAGAAAATAATTGACATATTGGTTTTACAGAAAATTCTCACCTCATTAAAAAGGGGGAGAGGAAAGGGGAAAAGAAAAAGAGTAATAAGGGAAGGGTACAAGAAAGGGAAAGGGATTTAAAGGGAGGGATGGAGGGCTGTGTGATGCAAGTGGGGCTCATAAGTTTAATCCTGGGGAAGGGGTTCAGGGGGGTCAAGGGAAAAAAGCATAATCTGGGGATAATATTATGGCAGGAAATACCGAATTAGTAATTTTAACATCCAAAATCTCCTCTTGGTTAAAGTAGAAACATCTAGGATGCATATCACCTAGATTGTCATTTCTTAGTACTTGAAATTTTCTTTCTGGTTAATTGAAATATTGTTGTTGTTGTTTTCCTTCGACATAGAGACTCTGGATTTTGTCTATCTCACTTCTGATTTTATTTTTTAGGGGATTATTTCAAAGTAAATTTATTTATTTGTTTTGAACTTTTTTCTGCTGAATATTGAGCTCCAAATTCTCTCCTTTTCTTCTGTGCCTTCCCTATTCACTGAGAAGGCAACAGTGTGATATCAATTACACATGTGAAATTATGCAAAACATATACCCATATTAGCCAAATCACAAAAGAGCAAGAAAAATAAAATGGCAAAACTATACTTCAGTTTGTATTCAGAGTTCATTAGTTCCTTCTCAAAATATGGATAGTGTTTTTTTTTTTTTTTTATCACAAGTCTACTGGAATTTTCTTATGTCATTATATTGATGAGTTTCTAAGAATTTCATAGTTGATCATCATTATGACACAGCTATTACTATGTATAATAATTTCCTGATTCCTGATCAGTTCACATACATCATCTTCCATGTTTTTTCTTAAACTGTTCATCTCATCATTTCTTATAGTACAATAGGCAGTCTTCTTTATTCAATTCTATTTATTTTGTCATCCTGCTTATTCAGAAATCCAACTTTTCATTACCAACTTTCATTACACTCATTCTGTCATAGCCAAGATACTATATTGGTTTGTTATTTCCTCCTCCAGAAGATCACTTTTTGTCAGAACACTGCACTGTGACCTGTCCAATCCAGGTAACTTTGAATGTCATATGACATAGTTTCATTGAAGTACACAAGTTGCTCCTCCATGAAAAGGCATTGATCCAGGTGGAGAAAACATAATAGTATTCCATCATAATCAAATGCCAAAACTTTGTGCAGAAGTTCTGCAATTGATTGTCATTCCCTCAATTTCTAATTCTTTTCTACCGAAAAAAAAAAAAAAACTGGTATAATAATTTTGAACATATAGTAATTTTCCTTTTTAAAAAATATCTTTTTAAGGTACATATCTAATTGTGGGATTTCTAATTCAATTTTGCTATCTATGCTATTCTTGCTTATAAGCTTAGCTTCTTTGCCTTCCAAAGGCAGAATATCATATTCCAAGTCTTTTGCTCTTTTAAATAAATGTAAACTGCTAAATCTTGTGGCTGATTATGAGTTCATGATACCTAATTTTTTTTTTTTCTTTCTGATTCTTTTTTGGTGGCAGCTCTAGAATTTGGCTCTAATGATTCTGAGAAATTTCACTTTGGACTCTCTTTTAGTAGTCAATTTTAGCTTCTTTTTCATAATATCAGCAGTGTTACTTAATAATCTATTGAAATATTATTTCTATAATTTTTAAATCATTGCTTGCAGGTAGATCAATAATTTTTTCAATTAGCCATCTTCAATGTACTAGTTGTTTTTCTGATGAGCTAGTTCACATTTCATTCTATTTTTCCTGATTTTGACTTTTTTCTCAATTCTTGATGTCTCAGGGAGTTATTAGCTTCTACTTGACCAATTTTAATTTTTACACATTTATGTTCATCAGTGAGGATTTGTTCCTCTTTTTACCCAATATGGTCAATTCTGATTTTTCAGTGAATCTTGTATATCTTTCATTTGGCTTATTTCAGCTTCTTAAGGAATTCTCTTCTTCAATGAACTTCCATGCCTCTTTTAATGTTAGGCCAATTCTGTTTTTAGAGTATTTTATTTATTATTTTTCTGCTCCTTTTGTAATCTTTCAATTCTCTTTTTAAATTTTTCTGCATGACTATCATTTCCGTTCCCATTTTTTTTTCTTAAAAGTTCTTCTCTCTCTCTCTCTCTCTCTCTCTCTCTCTCTCTCTCTCTCTCTCTCTCTCTCTCTCTCTCTCTCATAACTCTTCCAGGAAAGAATTCTTGTTGTACTTGTACTCAATTAACATTTTGTCTTTGAGGTTTTTAGGTTGTATTTGTCACAATTTTGTCTTATAAATTTGCATTCACTCTAGTACCTTTTATTCTCAAGTACTTTTTTTTTTCTTATTTGCTTAATTTTCTAACTTATTTCTTGATTTTGTACTTTAAGTTAAAGCTGAATTTTGTTTACTTGGGGTGAGGAGCTTCTGTCCAAATTTTCAGATTTTTTTTTAGATGTATTTTTAAAATTAATTTTATAATTATAATATTTTTTTTGACAGTGCATATGCATGGGTAATTTTTTACAACATTATCCCTTGCACTCCCTTCTTTTAATTTTCCCCTCCTTCCCTCCACTCCCTTCCCTAGATGGCAGGCATTCTCATACATGTTAAGTATGTTATAGTATATCCTAGGTACAATATATGTGTGCAGAACCAAATTTTTAGTTGTTGTTGCACAGTAAAAATTGGATTCAGAAGGTAAAAATAACGGGAAAAAAATCAAAAAATGTGAACAGTTTATACTCATTTCCCAGTGTTCCTTCTCTGGGTGTAGCTGATTCTGTCCATCATTGATTAATTAGATCTGAACTAGATCTTCTCTTTGTTGAAGATATACACTTCCATCAGAATACATCCTCATACAGTATTGTTGTTGAAGTGTATAATGATCTCCAGGTTCTGCGCATTTCACTCAGCATCAGTTCATGTAAGTCTATCCAAGCCTCTCTGTATTCATCCTGCTGGTCATTTCTTACAGAACAATAATATTCCATAACCTTCATATACTATAGTTTACCCAACCATTTTCCAATTGATGGGCATCCATTCATTTTCTAGTTTTCTAGCCACTACAAAAAGGACAGCCACAAGTATTTTGGCACATACAGGTTCCTTTCCCTTCTTTAGTATTTCTTTGGGATATAATGCCAGTAGTAGTTTAATAACTTTTTGGGCATAATTCTAGATTGCTCTCCAGGATGGTTGGATTCTTTCACAACTCCACCAACAATGCATCAGTGTCCCAGTTTTCCCACATCCCCTCCAACATTCATCATTATTTGTTCCTGTCATCTTAGCCAATCTGACAGGTGTGTAGTGGTATCTCAGAGTTGTCTTAATTTGCATTTCTCTGATCAATAGTGATTTGGAACACTCTTTCATATGAGTGGAAATAGTTTCAATTTTCATCATCTGAAAAATTTCTGTTCATATCCTTTGACCTTTTATCAATTGCAGAATGCCTTGATTTCTTATAAATTAGGGTCAGTTCTCTATATATTTTGGAGATGAGGTCTTTATCAGAACCTTTAACTGTAAAAATGTTTTCCCAGTTTACTTCCCTTCTAATCTTGTTTGCTTTAGTTTTGGTTTATACAAAAGCTTTTTAATTTGATGTAATCAAAATTTTTTATTTTGTCATCAATAATGATCTCTAGTTCTTCTTTAGTCATAAATTCCTAAGTCTGAGAGATAAACTACCCTATGTTCCTCGTTCTTTATGCCTAAGTCATGGACTCAGTTTGATCTTATCTTGGTATGTGGTGTTAAATGTTGGTTCATGCCTAATTTCTGCCATACTAATTTCCAGTTAGTGGGAAATTAGTTTTTGTTAAATAATAAATTCTTATCCCCAAAGTTGGGATCTTTGGGTTTGTCAAACACTAGATTACTATAGTTATTCACTATTTTGTCCTGTGAACCCAACCTATTCCACTGATCAACTAGTCTATTTCTTAGCCAATACCAAATGGTTTTGGTGACTGCTGCTTTATAATATAGGTACAGCTAGGCCACGTTCATTTGATTTTTTTTTTTTCATTAATTCCCTTGATTTTATTCTTCCATATGAATTTTGTTGCTATTTTTTCTAGATCATTAAAATAGTTTCTTGGGAGTTTGATTGGTATAGCACTAAATAAATAGATTAATTTAGGGAGTATTGTCATCTTGATTATATTCACTCGTCCTATCCAAGAGCACTTAATAATTTTCCAATTATTTAAATCTGACCTTATTTTTATGGCAAGTGTTTTGTAATTTTGCTTATATAATTCCTGATTTTCCTTTGGTAGATAGATTCCCAAATATTTTATACTATTGACAGTTATTTTGAATGGAATTTCTTTTTTTATCCCTGGCTGTTGGATTTTGTTGGTAATGTATAAAAATGCTGAGGATTTATATGGATTTATTTTGTATCCTACAACTTTGCTAAAGTTATGAATTATTTCTAATAGCTTTTTAACAGATTCTTTGGGGTTCTCTAAGTATACCATTATAACATCTGCAAAGAGTAATAGTTTGGTTTCCTCGTTACCTACTCTAATTCCTTTAATCTCTTTCTTGACTCTTATTGCCGAGGCTAGCATTTCTAATACAATATTGAATAGTACTGGTGATAGTGGGGAACCTTGTTTCACTCTTGATCTTACTGGGAAAGGTTCCAGTTTATCACCATTACATATGATGTTTACTGACGGTTTTAAATATATGCTCCTGATTATTTTAAGGAATAGTCCATTTATTCCTATAGTCTCAAGTGTTTTTAGTAGGAATGGATGTTGGACTTTGTCAAATGCTTTTTTTGCATCTATTGAGATGATCATGTGGTTTTTGTTAATTTGCTTATTGATATAGACAATTATGCTAATAGTTTTCCTAGTATTGAGCCAGCTCTGCATTCCTGGTATAAATCCCACTTGGTTATAGTGTATTATCTTGTGGATGATTTTCTGTAGTCTTTTTGCTAATATTTTATTTAATATTTTAGCATCAATATTCATTAGGGAGATTGAGCTATAATTTTCTTTCTCTGTTTTCAACCTACCTGGTTTAGATATCAGTACTGTGTCTGTGTCATAAAAGGAATTTGGTAGGACCCCTTCAATCCCTATTTTTTTCAAATAGTTTATATAGCATTGGAGTTAATTGTTCTTTAAATGTTTGGTAGAATTCACATGTAAATCTATTTGGTCCTGGGGATTTTTTCTTAGGGAGTTGGTTAATATTTTCTTCTATTTCTTTTTCTGAAATGGGACTATTTAGATTCTTTACTTCTTCCTCTGTTAATCTGGGCAAGCTATATTTTGAAGGTATTCTTCCATTTCCTTTAAGTTATAGAATTTATTGGCATAAAGTTGGGCAAAGTAACTCCTAATACTTCCAGTGTGGTATCCTGAGAGAGTTATCTCAGACCTGATCTCCTGGTTTAAGCTTTGGTTTTTACACAAGAAGGCCATCTAGTCTCTTGCACTCTCAAGTGGTTGCACTTTTCTTCATTCTGGAATTTGTGACTAGGTCTCTTACTGTAATACAGTTGCAGGTGTTCATGTTCCCTTTTGCCCTTAAAGTTCCACTAGTGCCCCAACTATGTGACTGAATACAAATATTCCTTTATATCCTGTATTTCACTGTATGGACAATAAAGTTGCTAATCAATAGCAGCATAGAGTCCCCTGTTGTCTCTAATAACTTGTCATTATGATCTCTGGCCTGAAAGCTCTGGAAACTGCTGCTCCTGCTATGTTGGTCAACTTTAAGGCCCACTGATCATGCCACATGAACACTAGGCCAACCTTTTTATTTTGTCATAGACCACTTCTGCCAATCCTTTAAGTTATTTGATCTGGAAAATTGTCTTGCCTGACCTATGTTGGCTCTGCTGCTCCAAAATGCAATATTAGATGTTAATTTTAAAGTTGTTTAGAAGGGAATTTTTGAAAGGAGGAGTCAAGAAGACATATTAGAGGTAGTAATCAAGCTAAACTCTCAAAGATTATTTCAAAAAGTTATTGATGCATTCTTTTGGTTTTTACTTTTCCAACTGGCTTTAATAAACCCCAGGAATTTTTACATATTATTATTTTTGAATATGTCTAGTTATTTTGTTTTTCTTTTTTTAATCTGGATTTTCAGGAAATAGTGATGATTCCTTAATTTTCTCTTCTTGATCCTTTCCACCCAAGTCATTTGTTTGTGATGCTGTTACTTTACATTTTGTAGTACTTCTTCCCATTCTTTTGATTTTATTTTCATAATTCTTGCCTAAAAATCTTTTTTAAAATCTAAACAAGTTTTTTGTTTGCCTAAAAGACTATTTTACTGATAACTCATACAAGACAAAAATTCACATAGTGATCAGAAGTGATAAAGGTCACTGTCAAGATCTTTCTGAAGAATTTTGGTATTGATTGTGAGACATGGGAGACACTAAACAAAGGATCATTCCGAATGATATGTCCACATTAAACAATGAATTGTACTCTATGAGCAAAGCAGAATCTCAATAGAACAAAAGAAATGTGAGATGCACACATTTAGAGGCATCTCTCTTCCAAATTGTCCTGCAGACTATTTATACCTGACCATGGTAGAGACTTACAAGCTTGTATTGGTCTGATCAAAGCTATATTGACAAACCTACAACTACATTAACAAGCCTAATAAACTACATTGAACCCAATGCCACACTATCATTTTGGTTTTCTTTGATTATGAAAAACAAAAATCAACAGTAGTACTTGTTCTCTTATGGAGACTTTGTAATTCTTCCATTTCTTTCCTCAATCTTTTATTTTATATATATATATATATATATATATATATATGTGTGTGTGTGTGTGTGTGTGTGTGTGTGTGTGTGTGTGTGTGTATGTGTGTATGTATGTATATAATTTATTCTTAGGGATTATAGTCTTTTTGGAAATCCTTGTCCTTTGCCTTTTGAATTCCTTCTTACAGTTAGTATAGAGTTAATCTTTTTTTCATCTAGGTTGGATTTAAAAGTATTTCATGATCTAGTGTGATTCTTTATCAAGATCAGTATATTCTCTTTACTAGCTTGAATTTTTCTAGCTTGAATCGATGATTTTGAGTTTTGTCATAAGGTCATGATTCTCTCTCTCCTTTAGTGAACATTTTTTTTCCCTTTTTTGAATGAGGAGGCTTAGGAGATTATTGATCCTGCTTGTTGTCTGCTTAGGTCACTTGATTTCCATTCTGACTTTCAAATCAGAATCCCTACTAGATCTCTGAGGTTGGGAATGTGGTACATCAGGGTCCTTTATGCCATCACAGGACAGAGTTTGACAGCATCTTTTAACACAATCAAATAAATGGAATCATTATAAACACAATCACTAAAATATAATGTATCTTTAATTTTTGGTCCAACATACACTTTCCATTTTTTAACTATGTCCAATACTTGAAGAATATCAATATGTAAGTTAAACTCTCATAAATATCAGACAAACCTAAAATGTGATATAGTATATAAGGAACCAAAACTGAGCTTCTGGTCAGGAACACCCAGGTTCAAATCCAAATAAGGTACCTCCTACCTATGTGACACTATGAAAGATTCTTTACCTCTCTTGGTCTTTGTTTTCTTATCTGTAAGATATTACTATTTCTAAGATGTTATTAAATATAATAATATCTGTGGCATCACCTAATCTGAATGATATTGTTTATATAATTTCATATAGACATACATGTGTATACATATATAAATTTCATACACACAATATATGTATATATGTATATATAATATCTATGGAGAGAGATAAATATATAAATGTGCACATCATTTCACACACTCTGTATATATGTATATATATTATATATATATATATCTTTATATCTACTTTATTTATCACTGCACAACACTGAAAACATTCTATGAGTGTCAGTTATTAAAAAGTGAAAAAAGTAGTGACAAAGAATAAAGTATTTAAAAATACTTTAACGAATGGTGGGCTTTATAGAAATTAACCTCAACTTTTTATCTTTTTGTAAAGTTTTTTTTTTCAAAATATATGCATAGATAGTTTTCAGTATCTTCCTCTGAAAAAAACCTTATTTTCTAAATTAGTTTTCCTTTCCTTTCTCCTACCATCTTCCCTTGATAGTAATTCAGTTTATGTTAAACATGTGTGCTTCTTGCACACATGTTTCCACAATTATACTGCATAAGAAAAAACAGATCAAAAAGGAATAAAAAAAAAGGAGGAAAAAATGCAAGCAAACAACAACAAAAAAGTGAAAATGCTCTGTTGTTATCTCCTCTCAGTTCCCACAGTCCTCTCTCTGGGTGCAGATGGCTCTCTCCATCACAAGATCATTAGAACTAAACTGAATCACATCACTGTTGAAGAACCACGCCCTTCAGAAATGATTATCATGTAATTTTGTTGTTGCTGTATACTACATTTTCTTGTGTCTTTCACTTAGCCCCAGTTCATGTAAGTCTTTTCAGGACTTTCTGAAATCATCTTGCTGATCATTTCTTATACAAAAATAATATTCCATAGCATTTGATAAACCATAACTTATTCAATCATTCTCCAACTGAAGGCATACACTTAGTTTGCCACTACAAAATGGGTTGTTACATTTTTGCACATGTGGGTCCCTTTCCTTTTTTTATGATCTCTTTGTGATAGAAGCCCAGTAGAGACACTGATGGATCAAAGAGTATGCACAGTTTGATAATCCTTTGGGCATAATCTCAACTTTCTTAAGGGGAAAAAAAATCTTGGCCAAACTCTGTCAGAAGTCTGCCAAATGAGACGAAAGAAAAGCTTTGATTCAGACTATTATGTTAACAACATCAAGAAAATGGGAGAAATGCAATTTAATAGAGAAGGGATGAGCAGGACTCAACCTTCACTGCATCTTCCTTCCTGTTCTACATTGGCTGTTCTTGGTTTTAGCTTTTTATCCATCTATATTCTCAAGTCCATACTAAGAACATAAGTCTATACTAAGTCCAACTGGCTCTACTCATTCCAGTTAATCTAACAATATTTTTTTTTACTTGTAATTTTTGTGACTTTCAATTTTCAGTTGCACTTTTCAGTTTCAGTTTTAATCTCTTGTTTGTTTGCCTGATTGCTGTAGAAATTTGTTTTGCTTAACTCCAGATTTGAAATGGGTTTGTTTTTCTTAATTTCTCAAGAAGAGGGAAAGGGCAGAAAAAAGAGACACTGGAAACAAAAATAAAATTTAATAGAAATTTTAAAAGTCCAACTTTGATACTATGCTCATGATTCAACTCAAAATAGATAAGTGAATCAAATACTAAAGCTTTCAAAATCATTCAACCCAGAAATCATTTTTAAAAACAAAGCAGAAAACATACAATTTACAGGTGATACTAAAGTTAAAATTTTTAATGTAACAAGGAGCAAAGGCAATAAGAAATGCCAAAATGTATAATTTTAATTATATATAATTAGGAAAATTATGAAAACAAAGTTTGTTCAACTAAGATGAATAAAGTAGCCTTTGGCTCAAATATTTCAGATAAGAATTTCATCAACAAGATAGATAGTTAACCAATTATAATATAATATATAATATAATATTCTGTATAATTATACAGTACCCGAAAAAGGTGTCCAAGCATTATCCAGAACACTATAGAATACTAACAACTATATCAAACAATTCTCCAATTCATAAGTTATAAAAGCAATGGAAATTTTAAAAGTTATGAGATTTTACCCACTATCGAATTGACAAATATATATATATATATATATATATATATATTTTTTTTTGTTTGTTTGTTTGTTTGTTTTTTAAAAAAGATGCTGTTTGAGGGTTGTTACAGATGAACTATCTAACCTGTGTTTTTGTATGTTGTTTGGAGGTGGTGGTGAGAGAGGCTGATAATTTTTGCAATGCCACAAAATAGTCATGTAAACTTAATTGCTCTATTATATATATATATATATATATATATATATATATATATATATATATATATATATATATATATATATATAATTTTAAAGATTGGAAAGGAGAAGCACCCAGGCTATGATCCTTTCTTAATATACTATGAATAACATTATAAGAAAAGAAACAGCAATCTTTTTTGTATTTTTTATTTTCTATTTTTTATTTTATGTATTTTCTAGCTTTTTTATATATTGCCCCTGGACATCAAGGATTCTGGAAGAAAGAGTAAGACTGACAAAAGCATAATTCTGCCTCACTTAAATCCAATTCATGCTTATGTCAAGATATCACTTTTGTGATGTCATTGATTCTCTTAAAAAAAAAAGATCAAGAATAATACTGACATTTGCCACTGAAAACAAGGAATTTTATTTTCCTTCCATATGTACTTTCTCAGAAAGCAGAACATATTTGACCTTTTCACAAATTTAATCTTCTAAATATTTGAAGTTTGACACCTTGGTTATTAATAGGATTGGTTTATTTTGATCAAATAAAGCAACAAAGTCAAAAATTAAGATATTTCCAGAAATCCTATACTTTCTTATTTTTGCTGAGAAATGCTATTTTTGTGGAGAAGAAATAATTTTTGGATTGTTCAATATTAAGAAAACTATGGGCATGATTGAGTGTATCAATAACAAAACCAACAGAACTTATGTAATTATTTGAATACAAGCAGAAAGCATTTTTGACAAAACACAGTATCCATTCCTCTTGAAAAACTAGAAAGCAAAGAGGCAAGTGAGGGTTTCTTTGAAATAAGTATTATCTATAAACATAAAATACTATTAAAAAAAGAAAAAAAAGAAAGAAAGAAAAAGAAAAAAAGTGTATTTGTGATTTATACATAAAAAGTGATAACAGTTCACCTCTCAGATTTATATGTAAGGAAATAATTTGTTAACAAAGAAGTGATTGCATTATTGGATGTGGAATGGATGATTTTTACTATAAGAAATTTAAAAAATGCTTTTACACAGGCAAAACAATGTAGCCACATTTAGAAGAGAAGCAGAAATATGGCAGGCAGGGAGAATTCAAAAGATGTGTTTTGAGAGGCAGTTAGTTGGTGTAGTAGATAGAGTACCAACTCTAAAGTAAGGAGAATCTGAGTTCAAATCTGGACTCAAACACTTAATACTTCCTAGCTATGTGACCAACTCACTTAAGCCCAGTTGCCTCAGGAGGAAAAATGTGTTTCTGATCACAATTTCATTACTCAAATTTATAGAGAACTGAGACAAATTTATAAGAATACAAGTCATTCCATGATTGACCAAAGGCTATGAACAAGCAGTTTTCAGATGAAGAAATCAAAGCTATGTATAGCTATATGGAGATAATGTTCTGGAAAAGAGAATTCTGAAGTAACACCTAACACCTTTCAGACTGAATAATATTACAGGGAAATAATATAAAAGGGAAATGATAACTATTGAAGGAGATGTAGGAAAATTGGGACACATATACATTGGTGAAATTATGAACTGATCCAGCCATTCTGGAAACAATTTGGAACTATGTCTAAAAGACTTTGACCCAGAAACATTACTATTAAATTATTATTAGATCTGCATCCCAAAGAGTTTTTTAAAAGAGAAAAGAAAAGTACTTGTTTATATAAAATATTTATAGCAGCTCTTTTAATAGTGGCAAAAAATTTGGAAATATGAGATGTCCATCAATTAGGAAATGACTGAACAAGTTGTGGTATGTAGTTGTAATGAAATATTATTGTGCTATAAGAAATGATGAATAAGATATTTTCAGAGAAGCCTAGAAAGACATACATGCTAAGTGAAGTGAGCAGAACTGGGAGAACATTGTTTTGGTTATTATCAGCATTACAATAACCCAGTAAAATTGCAATAGATTTTTGATGAAACATCTTCTCCCTCTGCAGAGGAAGGACTGATGGTTTATGAATAAAGATAAAAACATGATATTTTACTCCCACCCCTCACCTTCTTGTTTTTTTTTCACAACATGATTAATATGGAATTATGATCTACATGATTGGACATGTGTAAACTGTATTAAATTTCTAACTCTATCATGGATAAGAAAAGGGAGGAAAAGAGAGAATTTGGAACTATTTTTTAGAGAATGTTTAAATTTTTTACATTTCATTTGGAAAAATAAAATATCAAAAACATAATTTCCACTTTTTGAGGTAGCATATGGGCAATTTGCATAATTCAAGGTATATTTTGCTTGTTTACAAGTCTGTGATAAATAAAAAAAATCTCATAACTTCATTAGAAACAATAATGCCATTCTTAATCATCCATGTCCTTTCCTGTCTGGATTTTCTGTTTGTATTTTTATTTTTCAGCACTGTGGAGTCTCAGCTAACATTTGTCTTTAATAAAACAGTGTGTGTGTGTGTGTGTGTGTGTGTGTGTGTGTGTGTGTGTGTGTATGTGTGTGTGTATGTCTGTGTCTATGTGTGTCTGTGCATGTCTCTATGTTTTCCTATCAAAATTAGCTTTTTCCCTCCTCAAGTCTCATATTTCCCTTTTTTTTTTTGACCACTATCTTCTATTTTTTCTACCTCTTCCAATCCACTGTTCTGAGTAGACCTGTTTTTCCTACTCACCATAACTTCCCATTGATGACTACTCTTATGATCAATATACTATCACTTCCCTTCCTACTCAACCTAAATCATATAATCCCCTATTTCAATTATAATCTTCATTGTTGACCCCTTTGTTCACTTGATTTTCTGCTGATATTTAATCTCAACCAATAATCTTATTTCACCCCTAGGTCCAGTAAAAGAAATCATTCAGCATTTAGGAAAAACAAAGATAGACAAATAGATAGAAATATTTATTTGGTAATTATTGTTCATTTATTTAATTTTTTTATTCATTATACCCTCTACCTGAATACCTACACATACCTTAGTATGTAGGATTCCATTATTTAAATAAGGAATCTCTCTTTAACATGAAATTTATCTTATCTTCTTTCATCTTTGAAAATGGATTTGGAACCAAGTTATTCAAGACCTTAAAGGACAGAACTTTATTAATTTATTTGAGTAATAGAGATTTCCCAGAGATCATTGAGCAAGGAAGCAACATGGCCAGAAAGCCATATTGCTGCTGCTTCCTGGCTCATTGGAAAAAAGAGAGAGGGCAAGAAAAAGATTAAGGAAATGCATATCTTGCTCTCACAAACTATCCATGTGCCCCCTTGTTAGAGTTGAAGGCTATATTGTAGAGCTTACTTCAATAACACCCAAAGTGCCTTCCAATTCTATATCTGTGATTCCATGATTCTATGATCTCAAAGCTATCAGGAGGATAATAAAAGCCTCCTCTTATAATGTCTGCCAGGGAAGAGTTATTCATTATACTAAAAAGATTTAAATCAGGTGTTGACATTAAATATTTGAACAATTAGCTCTGAAGATGTGAGACATACTTTTACCTTTAATCTGAATCACTAATAATCTCTGCATCATTTTCTTATTTCTATACCACTATTAAGAAAAATAAACTAAGCACTGGTTTGTAGTCTTCATCTATTTCACAAATGTAAATGCTTTGCCCTAAACATTTCACAATCTACTCTTCCAAACAGAAAGATCTGTCCCCATCAGGCGCCTAAATGTTCTTCAATTCTGTCCAAATGACACAGTTAAATCACAATGGATCTACTGAATTATATAATTCAAAGTTGCCCCCTCTAGTTATGACCCTTTTGGGGGATAATTTTCACTATCTGGAGTTAAGTGAAGAATTTATAAGCTATTATCTTTCTCCATTTAAACAGCTAGACAAGATTTTTTCATGAATAACTATGTTACTCCCCAGAAAGCCATTCTCTATGAATATTTTTTGTTTTTTTTTAATTTATTTTTTTTTCTATGAATATTTTTAAAAGATCATTTACATGTCCCAAACATGAATACTTACCTTTTTAAAGTATTCTGGATCTGTGACTCAGAAATATAGTGAAACATTTTTAAATTGAGTCCTATTTATAGTTTCTTCAAAGACCATTTCTGGGCAGTAATGAGCTCTAGGAGCTTAGAACAAGCTGTGTAATGACTCTCAAAACCTTGTCTTTAGCACAAACCTCAGAATTCATCTGGTGAAAAACATAAGTCCTGCCTACAAACAGCACCCTAATCAAATGATCATCTTGCTATCTTTACTTTACATCTTTTAATTTGACTTCAAATGTTTTCTTTCCAGCTTCCTTGGTGGGCCTTAACTTTTATTTTCCTGTATTTAACAAATTCCCACCTTTTTAATCACTTTAAAGTTTGTATACAGATTAGTTATATCATCCTTAGTCCTCATCTCCTAAAAATGGACAAATATTTGAAAAACAATAAATTAATTTAAAAACTAATAATGTTACTGCAATTTTTTTCTCATGCATTCTGCAAAGTTGCACTTGTCAATCCTTAGGCTCAGCAGTAAGCTGGATAAAAAAATAACCTCAGAAATGTAGATATTTGTGCCTTTTTATATTCAGCATTGGTTATATTATTGCTTTTGACACTCATGAGTTGTTCAAGTGATTCCCCAAAGTCGTTTTTCCCATGGACTAATGATTGTTCTCTTTTGGTCTTATTTTCAAAATTAGTCACAGTAGGAATTATTTTAATTGCACTGGAACATCAAGGCCTGCATAATAATGCACATGGTATCTATAACATAAAGAAAGCATTAAAAACATGAGCCAGTGACTGAAACTTATAAATCACATGGAATAATTCAATAGTACTATCCCTCTCCTGTTCATTTACTTTTAAAATGTGATTGAAGAACAAATGGCATCTTGGAATCATCTCACATATGTAAAGCATCTGATCTTCTTGAATATTTGAAATTTCAAGTATATAGATGAATTGCTAAAGAAGTTAGTTCTTTCTCCCCCACCCCCCACAAAACCATAAGCCATATTGAGATATCATAGGCTTAGATAATTAGAACCAAATTTTTGATCTGATACTCTCTGAAATGTTTTTCAAGATTTATTTGAAGATTCTCATAAAAGAGTAAAATTTTAAACTATTCTAATAATTTCTGTTTTCCCCTCCAGAATATAAGTTTAGTTCCCTCTTGATTATGAGTGAAGAACCCCTCTGTATTTTTCATTCAGCATTGCCAGAAAACCTAGTCATCTTCATCATCATCATCACATATTTAAAATTGGACTGGGCCTCAGAGACTAGAATTTTTCATAACCACTTTATAGATGAAGAAATTGAAATCAATAGAGATTAAAAATGACTCCCCTAAGAGCACATGTTATGTTAGAAGTAGATATGAATCAAGGTTCTTTGAGTCTAGAGTCATTACTTGTTTCACTCAACCCTCTCATCATCATAATAGATTTAAAGCTGGACAGTACTTTAGAGACAATCTACTTCAACTCATTCACTTTAAGTGAGGAAGTGAATGTTAAAATTCTTACAAGATACTAAGTCACTGGAATTGATAGAGACAATAATTATCTAATTTAGCATGGTTCAGTATGATTGATCTGATCCTACAAGGAGATGTTATGGGCCAGAACTTGAAATAAGTTACTAAGTAGAATTGATGAGATAATGATTCTCTAATTGACATGTACTTAGTACTTACTATAATTCTACAAGATTCACACCTTTAAGAGAGCATATATAAGGAGGAGCTCTCAGGGCCAAAAAAGAGAAGCCCACAAAAGAACATGGCCACTAGAGGACAAGCCCTCTAAAGGACAAGCCCACTATAACAAAAGCCCACTAGAAGTTCTCAGAGGAGGAGAAAGATTCATTCCATCTTCCACCTTTGTACTGGCTGGAGACATTCTGAGGGAGCTAGAGGCAGAAGCTGGAGAGGCAAAGGACTAGCAGCAGGATCCAAAGAGAGAGATAGGCCTCTAAGAAAGCTAACCAGGCTCAAGGAAGGACTTTAACTCCTGGCTGCATTTGGGATGATTACACTGAACTGAAATGAAGGCTGCTCCTAGAAGCCTCCCAAGAAATCCCAGAGAAGATTATAATTTAAAGAAGAATATTACAAATGAAGATCCAGAAAAGTCAATTGACTCAGATAGTCTGTAGCCATATTCAAAGTTATGGCCTCTGACTCCAAATATCATGAACCATGATGTCCCTGACAGTTCATACAATTGTTGGAAGGGGGCAATAAGAAGAGGTGTAGTGTGGCTCAGATGAGATGATGAATATAAATCATTTTGAAAACAGTAAAGTTCTCTACAAAAGTGAAATGAATGAAAAAATAAAAGAAAATATGAAATATTTCAATGGAAAAACAATTGATGTGAAAAATAGGATGAGGAGAGGAAAATTAATATTACTGGACTAGAAGGCAGTTAGGTGGCACAGTAGATAGAGCACCAGCCCTGAAGTGTGGAGGACCTAAGTGCAAATCTGGCTTCAGACACTTAACATTTCCTAGCTGTGTGATCCTGGGCAAGTCACTTAACCCCAATTGCCTCAGGGGGGAAAAATCTCTGGACTACCTGAAAGCCATAATCAAATAAAAGAACTTGGAGATCACATTTCAAGAAATTATCAAAGAAAACTGCCCTGATATCCTAGAACCTAAGAGCAAAATAAAAGTTGAAAAAATATACCAAGCATCTCCAGAAAGAAATTTCAAGATGAATACTATTAGGAACATTATAGACAACTCTTAGAGTTCCCGGGACAAAGAGAAAATGCTTCAACAGAAAAAAAGAAACCCATTCAAATACCATGGAGTCATAGTTAGGATCACACAAGATTTAGTAGCTACATCATTAAAGTAGAAAATTGAAATTTTAGAATATGATATTCTAAAAGAGAAAAGATCCAGGATTACAAGAATAATATACCCAGCAAAGCTAAATATCATCATTTGTGAAAAAACATAGATATTTAGTGAAAGAGGACTATCAACCATTCCTGATGTAAAGGACAGAAATAAATAGAAAATTTGACTCTCAAATACAACACACAAAAGAAAGATTAAAAAAAAAACATGAATGAGAAATCAAAGGGAACTTATTAATGTTAAATTATTTACATTTATATAAGGGTAAACGAGATATTTAATTTCTAAAAATGTTATCCTTATTAGGTCAGTTAGTAGTATTTTTTAAAAATAGAAATAGAGTGAAAAAGCTAGTTGATTATGTTGCAATGATGTAAAAAATGGGTAGGAGAAAAAGAGGAAGGAAAATAAGGGGGGAAAATCATCACATATAAAAGAGGCACATGAGGAAGAACTTTTACAATGGAAGGGAAAATGGTAGTGGGATGGGCAACATTTAAATAATACTCATATTTAAATTAGTTCAAAGAATGAAATCATATACATATGAATGCATATGCACAAGAGAGACAAAGACAGAGAGTCAAAAAGAGACAGAAAGAAAAAGAAAGAGACTTGGAGGGGATGAGGAATGAAGGGATGGATGGAGAGAGAGGAAGGAGAAAGAGGGAGAGAGAAGTGAGAGGCAGAGACAGAACACAGAGAGAGATAGAGATAGAGAGACAGAGATAGAGAGATATAGAAAGACAAAGACAGAGACAGACATAGAGACAGAGACAGACACAGAGACAGAGAGAGAGAGAGACAAAGGAAAAGAGAGAGAAATAGTGTACTCTATTAATAATACAAATTTAGCTTACCCAACAGAGAGATAGGAGGGAAAGGTGATAAAGGAAAATAAATACAGAAGGCAAGGGCCAGAAATAATACAGATTTTTAAGAAGGGACGGGATAAAAAGAAACATAACAAAAGAAAAGAAAATGAAGAAAATTGCACAATTAGTGTAAAATTAGTATTGTTTATTATTATAGCTTTATATTTACAAGATATATGAATGGGTAATTTTCAGCATTGACAATTGCAAAACCTTTTGTTCTAATTTTTCCCCTTTCTCCCACCTCCTCTCCCCGACGGCAGGTAGACCAATACATGTTAAATATGTTAAAATATATGTTAAATACAATATATGTATACATATCCATACAGTTATTTTGCTGCATAAGAAGAATCAGACTTTGAAATAATGGACAATTAACCTGTGAAGAAAATAAAAAATGCAAGCAGACAACAACAGAGGGATTGGAAATGCTATGCAGTTGTTCACACTCATTATCCAGAGAAAATTAGTAATTTTAATTGTAAAAGATAATGGGATGAGCTTATGAAACAGAAATGGAAAACAGAATGAATTAGAAAAAAAAGAATCCAACAATATATTGCTTACAAAAACACATGAAATAGAAGAACATATGCTTAGTTGAAATAAAGCTATTATGCTTTAGATGTGCAAATGCATGCAAAAATGTATGTTAAAAAAAGCAGAGGTATCATGATTTCAGACAAAGCAAAGATAAACCTAATTAAAAAGGGTCAGTAGAGAAATTATATCTTGGTAAAAGGCACTGTAAATGTAGAAGTAATGTTAATACTAAATACATATGCACCAAATGGCATAGCATCCACATTCTTTTTTTTTTCTTTCTTTCTTTTTTAAATTAATTTTATAATTATACATTTTTGACAGTATATATGCATGAGTAATTTTTTTATAACATTATCCCTTGTATTCATTTTTCCAGATTTTCCCCTCGCTCTCTCTACTCCCTCCCCTAGATGACAAGCAATCTCATACATTTTACATGTGTTACAGTATAACCTAGATATAATATATGTGTGTAAATCCAATTTTCTTATTGCATGTTAAGTATTGGATTCCGAAGGTATAAGTAACCTGGGTAGATAGACAGTAGTGCTAATATTTTACATTCAATTCCCAGTGTTCCTTCTCTGGGTGTAGTTGTTTCTGTACATCATTGATCAGCTGGAAGTGAGTTGGATCTTCGTTATGTTGAAGATATCCACTTCCATCAGAATACATCTTCATACAGTATTGTTGTTGAAGTGTATAGTGATCTTCTGGTTCTGCTCATTTCACTCAACATCAGTTCATGCAAGGCTCTCCAAGCCTTTCTGAATTCATCCTGCTGGTCATTTCTTACAGAGCAATAATATTCCATAGCCTTCATATACCATAATTTACCCAACCATTCTCCAATTGATGGACATCCATTCATCTTGCAGTTTCTAGCCATTATGAAAAGAGCTGCTACGAACACTTTAGCACACACAGGTACCTTTGCCCTTTTTAGTATTTCTTTGGGATATAAGCCCAGTAGTAGCACTGCTGGATCAAAGGGTATGCACAGTTTGATAACTTTTTGGGCATAGTAACAGATTGCTCTCCAAAATGGCCGAATTCTTTCACAACTCCACCAATAATGTATTAGTGTCCCAGTTTTCGCACATCCCCTCCAACATTCATCATTATTTGGTTCCTATCATCTTAGCCAAACTGACAGGTGTGTAGTGATATCTCAGAGTTGTCTTAATTTGCATTTCTCTGATCAGTAGTGATTTGGAACACTCTTTCATATGAGTGGATATAATTTCAATTTCATCATCTGAGAATTGTCTGTTCATATCCTTTGACCATTTATCAATTGGAGAATGGTTTGATTTCTTATAAATTAGGGTCAGTTCTCTATATATTTTGGAAATGAGACCTTTATCAGAACCTTTAACTATAAAAATATTTTCCCAATTTGTTACTTCCCTTCTAATCTTGTTTGAATTAGTATTGTTTGTACAGAAAATTTTTAGTTTGATGTAATCAAAATCTTCTATTTTGTGATCAATAATGATCTCTAGTTCTTCTCTAGTCATAAATTCCTTCCTCCTCCACAGGTCTGAGAGGTAGACTATTCTCTGTTCCTCTAATCTATTTATGATCTCATTCTTTATGCCTAAATCATGGACCCATTTTGATCTTATCTTGGTATATGGTGTTAAGTGTGGATCCATATCTAATTTCTCACATACTAATTTCCAGTTTTCCCAACAGTTTTTTTTCAAATAATGCATTTTTATCCCTAATGTTGGTATCTTTGGGTTTATCAAACACTAGATTGCTACAGTTGTACCCTTTTTTGTCCTTTGTACCTAATCTGTTCCACTGATCTACCGGTCTATTTCTTAGCCAATACCAAAGCTTTTGGTGACAGCTGCTATATAATATAGTTTTAGATCAGGTATCCCTAGACCACCTATATCTGACTTTTTTTTTTTTTGATTAATTCCCTTGAAATTCTCGACCTTTTATTTTTCCATATGAACTTTGTTGTTATTTTTTCTAGGTCACTAAAATAGTTTCTTGGGAGTCTGATTGGTATAGCACTAAATAAATAGATTAGTTTGGGGAGTATTTTCATCTTTATTATATTCGCTCGGCCTATCCACGAGCACTGGATGCCTTTCCAATTATTTAAATCTGACTTTATTTTTGTGGCAAGTGTTTTGTAATTTTGCTCATATAATTCCTGACTATTCTTTGGTAGATGGATTCCCAAATATTTTATACTCTCAACATTTGTTTGGAAAGGAATTTCTCTTTGTATCTCTTGCTGTTGCATTTTGATGGTGATATAAAAATGCTGAGGATTTATGTGGATTTATTTTGTATCTAGCAACTTTGCTAAATTTGTGAATGATTTCTAATAACTTTTTATTAGAATCTCTGGGGTTTTCTAAGTATACCATCATATCATCTGCAAAGAGTGAGTTTGATTCCTCATTATCTACTCTTATTCCTTTAATCTCTTTCTCGACTCTTATTTCGGAGGCTAACATTTCTAATACAATATTGAATAGTAATGGTGATAGTGGGCAACCTTATTTCACTCCTGATCTTACTGGGAAGGTTCCAGTTTATCTCCATTGTATATTATGCTTACTGACGGTCTTAAATATATGCTCCTGACTATTCTAAGGAATAATCCACTTATTCCTATACTCTCAAGCATTTTTAGTAGGAATGGATGTTGGATTTTATCAAATGCTTTGTCTGCATCTATTGAGATGATCATATGGTTTTTATTAATTTGATTATTAATATGGCCGATTATACTAATAGTTTTCCTAATATTAAACCAGCCCTGCATTCCTTGTATGAATCCTACTTGATCATAGTGTATTATCCTGGGGATGATTTTCTGAAGTCTTTTTGTTAATATCTTATTTAAGATTTTAGCATCAATATGCATTAAGGAAATCTTAGTTTTCGATTGACCTGGTTTAGGTATCAGTACCATGTCTGTGTCATAAAAGGAGTTTGGCAGGACTCCTTCATCCCCTATTTTTTCAAATAGTTTATATAACATTGGGGCTAGTTGTTCTTTAAATTTTTGGTAGAATTCACATGTAAATCCATCTGGTCCTGGGGACTTTTTCCTGTGGAGTTGATTAATAGCTTGTTCTATTTCTTTTTCTGAAATGGGACTATTTAAGAAATTTATCTCCTCCTCTGTTAATCTAAGAAGCCTATATTTTTGGAGGAAGTCATCCATTTCACTTAAGTTATCAAATTTATTGGCATAAAGTTGGGCCAAGTAACTCCTTATTATTTCTCTAATTTCCTCTTCATTGGTGGGAAGATCACTCTTTTCATTTGTAAGACTAACAATCTGCTTTTCTGCTTTCCTTTTTCTGATCAGATTTACCAAAGGTTTATCTATTTTATTGGCTTTTTCATAAAACCAACTCTTGGTTTTATTTATTAATTCAATAGTTTTTTTTTTTTTTTTTTTTTTTTTTTTTTTTTTTTTTTTTTTTTTTACTTTCAACATTATTGATTTCTCCTTTTAATTTTTGTATTTCAAGTTTAATTTTTGGTTGGGGGTTTATAATTTGGTCTTTTTCTAGCTTTTTAAGTTGCAGACCCAATTCATTAATCTCTCTTTCTCTATTTTGTTCAAATAAGCCTCTAACGTTATAATATTTCCCCTTATTACTGCTTTAGCTGCATCCCACAGATTTTGGTATGATGTCTCATCATTGTCATTATCTTGGGTGAAATTATTAATTGTGTCTATAATTTGCTGTTTCACCCAGTCATTCTTTAAGATGATATTATTCAGTTTCCAATTATTTTTTGGTCTATTTAACCCTAACTTCTTATTGAATGTAGTTTTTATTTCATTGTGATCTGAGAAGAAGGCATTTATTATTTCTGCCTTCCTGCATCCACATTCTTAAAGGAAAAGTAAGTGAATTACAGGAGGAAATAGACAGGAAAACTATTTTATTGGAAACCTCAACTTTCCCCTCTTAAATCTTGATAAATCTAATCATAAAATGAATAAGAAAGACATTGATGCAATGAATAGAATTTTAGAAAAGCTCAACATGAGAAATCTGTGGTGAAAACCAAATGTGAAAAGAATTGAGAGCTGTAAATGATACTTTCACAAAAATGATCATGCATTAGAGCATGAAGCCCTCACAATCAACTGCAGAAAAAAAGAAATATATCCTTTTTAGATTATAA
This sequence comes from Sminthopsis crassicaudata, assembly GCF_048593235.1. Lineage (NCBI taxonomy): Eukaryota > Metazoa > Chordata > Mammalia > Dasyuromorphia > Dasyuridae > Sminthopsis > Sminthopsis crassicaudata. The sequence continues at coordinate 169,636,084 of NC_133622.1, read as the reverse complement.
TGCAATAAAAATTAAAAAAAAACTTTATTTAACAAAGATTCCTGGAAGCATAGATTAAAATTAATTGGAAACTAAATAATTTACTCATAAAGAATGACGAGGTCAAAAAAAGTAGGAAAATGAGGCAGCATATCAAAATTTTGTAGAATGTTGTAAAGCAGTATGTACAAGAAATGTTATATCTTTAAATACATATATCAGTAAAATTGAGAAATAGTTTGACAAATTGGGTTGACAATTTAAAAATTAGGGAAGAAATTAAAAATATAAAATAATCTCAAATCTCAAAAATGAAAGGATAGATTAATAAAATTGTTAGGAGTTATATTATAGAGAGGAATTTGATATTCTACTCAAAGGGTTAAAAAATACTTATATCCTTTGACCCTGTAATATCACTACTATGTCTGTAGTTTCCAGGAGATCAAAGAGAAGATGAACTGTACACACACACACACACACACACACACACACACACACACACATATATATATGTTCATAGTAGCTCTTTTCATGATGGAAATGATTTAGAAATTGAGGAAATGCCCAACAATTGGGCAATGATTGAAGAAGCTGTGGTAAATAGTTGTGATAGAATGCTATTGTGCTATAAGAAATCACAAACAATATGGTTTTAGAAAAATTTTAGACGATGTGTATCAACCAATACAAAGTGAAATAAGCAGAACCAGGAGAACATTGTACATGGTAATCACAATATAATTGTAATGATCAGCTCTGAAAGAATTAGTGCTAGTCAGTATAATAACAGGAGACAATTTCAGAGGCTCACAGTGAAAAATGCTTTGTATAGCCAAAGAAAGAATTGATGAACTCTGAGTGCAGATTAAAGCATTTTTTGCACTTTATTTTTCTTGCCTTTTTAAAAAACAACATAGTAATATATAGACATAACTTTGCATCTTTAATTAATATCTTATTGAATGCCTTTTCAATGAATCTGGAAGAAATTGAAAGAAGTTAGATAATATAAAACAACATTTTTAAAAATACTATTAAATGATTTTTGAAAATCTATCAAATAACAATGTAGATGAAGAATAGGGAAGGAAGAAATGGTTAGAGTCCTAAGTATTGCAGAAGTAAAATTGTGAACTGACCCAACTGCTAAGGGAAATCACATGGAATTATGCTGGAAAAAAATAGTAATCCATGAATATTCCTTTTTACCTGATTTTGTTTTGTTTTGTTTTGCTTTTTTTGATGAGGCAATTGGGGTTAAATGACCTACCCAGAGTCACACAGCTTATAAATGCTAAGTGTCTGAGGCCATATTTGAACTCAGGTCCTCCTGACTACAGAGCCTATGCTCTATTCACTATACCATCTAACTACCTTATGCTATTTATATTTGTTAGTCCAATTTTGAAATTTGGTACATTATTAAAAATATACCTCAAGAAGATCAAAAGTAAAAGAAGTTCCACCATACAATGAAATATTTATTTGAGGGTACTAATGAAAAAAGGAAATTGAAGAAAGAATGTAAGTGAATATTATTGACCTTAAGAAGTGAAAATTTCAGTATCAAAAAAGAAACATTTATTAATCACTCTTATGTATCAAATATATATTAGGCACAAAAATACAAAAATGATACAATCTTTGCCCTCAAAGATCATCAGGTCCAACAGCAGGACACATGTGTATATGTTTACTAAAACATATAAATAGATACAAGATAGCCTTGGTGAGAAAGACCAAGGAGGTTAGAAGAATCAAGAAGAAGAAGAAGAAGAAGAAGAAAGAAAGACTGCACCCAAAACAGTCAGACTTAATTTTAAGAAAATAATTCTAGTGGTAGCAAAGGGACAAATAAGATATTATTCAAATGCTGTACATTTTGAAGAGTTAAAAAAATAGATTGCAAGGCTACTATTGGTGAGAGAACTGGGATGAGAAGTGTCTGAGATGTTAAAAATAGTACTAATACAAAGAATAGAGAGAAATATGGTACTGAAATTAAATTCTTCACAGGAACAATTACATTAGAAAAGAGGTGTAATAAGGACTAAAAGGAGTGCAATTATTCCTTCAATTAATGAGATTTTGTTTGCCAACACATTGCCTATGTAATCTTTTTAAGCAGAAAAAAAAATGCTGCTAATTTTGGCACCTGGATTGGCTTTACTTTTTTGTCTATAACTTCTGGACCAATGCCACATATGACTGAGTAAATGAGAGATTCCAGAGAGTACATTCACTTTAACTCGTTTATGTTAACATTGTAGCTTAGCTCAAGATTAAGAAATGAGTAATGTAAAATAACTGAGCAAATAAAACTTGAAAATACTTAAATGTATACAAAAATGACATTTGTTTCCATCTGGTCCATAGTTGTAAACTGTGAAGAGCTTCTGTGGAGCCAACATTCTGTGTGTGTGTGTGTGTGTGTGTGTGTGTATGAAAGAGAAGAGGGAAGGAGGGAGAAAGACAAAGAGAGGCAGAGAGATAGGGAGAGACAGATAGAGAAAAAGCTACTATCATCTTTTGAATTTTTAGACTTTCTTTATTCTCTTTGAATTCAAGATTTATAAAGATTTTGATAATCCAGGTAACTCTATTTCCACTAAAATAACATTAATTTGGGATCAGGGGAAATCAAATACAAGTACAGTTAATTGCATAATTATTGGCCCAAAGATATTTCCTACCCACGATATTTTATTGATGAAACTTGTTAAAAAAATAGAGGAAAACAGTGGTATCTTTGACTTCTTGTTCAAACAATTTGGACTAACGTGAATGTCTCTATAACATCGAGTTTGAACAATTTCTTCCAAATCCTGAGTTTAAAAAAATACTCATGCTTTTAAGAGTGGCAATTTTGGGGTAAAAGGAGAGGAATTTTAAAAGTACTTAATGACATGTTGGTTAACACAAAGACCTAAAAAGATATTGGAAGAATCACAATGCTCATACTCTCATACAGTCTTAGCTATTGAGCTAGAAGGGATAAAAGGGACCTTAGAGGCCTTCTACAGTAACTCCTCATACTTCATTGATAAAGAAAATGAAGCTTAGATCACATGCTTAATAGAGAATAGCAAAGCCTAAGCTTTGCATATACTCCCCCTCAGAATCTAAATCCAGTACTCTTAATAATATACTTCTGCTCAGGAAAAGAAGCACTTAAGAAGGTAAAGTGAGAAGTTTGTCCACAGGAAGTCCTATGCTACGGTACAGCAGGTCTGACACAGTATCCCAAATCCTGCTCTTTCCAACATCCTCAGCATATTAACATCCTCCAGCAGAATGCCATCTGGTTAGATAGGTAAAGAAATTAGGTCTCTGTAGCTTCTTTTTTTTTTTTTTTTTTTTTTTTTTCCTTGGCTTGAATGACTATGACTTAAAACTAGCCTGCTTTCAGTATAAATGGTCCTTCCTAGCTGCTAATGCATTCCAAGATTATCTTCTATCTATATTTTATACAGAATATGTCCTCAAAAAAAATTCAATTTAACCTTAAAACTTCTAACCCTGTGTATCTTGTGAGTATATGCTTGTTTGCATGCGTTCTCCATTATGTTTTAAGTTTTTATAATTGCAGTGACTATGTTTTTACCTAGTGTTTAGTACAGTGTGTGGCACATATAGCTTAAGAAATACTTTTGGACTGACTGACTTTAAAATGTGCAATTATATTAACTTCTTCCTATTCAAATTTTTATTCTCCCTCCCTCAGTTTTATATTTGTATAATTACCATTATCTTTATTGTCACTATGTCACAAAAATGTTTTAAGATGACACCTTAAGATGACAATTATACACCTTAGAAATACTCTGTCTAGATTGTTATTATTTTGTGGAATGGGTAATCACTGTGATCCAGTATAACTTCTCTTGTTTTTGAGCATATGTGTTTGATTCATTTCATGCTATTTATACTGATAAGAATTATACCATAGAGTATGTCCTTCCTAGAGTACAAATGGAAGATACTTTAGTGATTATGAGATTGCATAACTGTTTCTATTAGAAGATGAGAGTACACTATTCCAAATAAGTGCTAGGATGGGACAAAGGCTCTTCAACAAAATTCATATCCAATTGAGAGAGATTGGTCTAACCATCCCCCTGGAAAAACAAAGGTAAAAACAATACATGCTGTTTATCAAACATGACTCCCCATGAGTCCCACAGTGCTTCCAAGTACACCCAGAATCAAATTGGAAATTCTCAACAACATAAATAAAAATAAAATAAAACATAATTTACATCATATTTTAAAACTAAATCAATGTACAGTGGCAAGAATCTTTTTGTAGGAATTAGCATCCTCCATTCTTTGAGTTTCATACTACTGGTCTAATGTACAACAGTCACTCAGATAGATAGTTCAGTTTTATCAGGATGGCTAATCATCTCTGTGTGGCAAGTATTCAAGATTTGTGTTTATGTGTGTGTATGTGTATACATGTACATTATACATATATACAGACATACGCACTTACATATATATAATGTACATGATTGATTGAGAGAGCCATCTATAAAGAGGTGACTATTTTCTTCTCATGTTATCACTAAGAATACTTTCTATGTATCTGTAGACAATGTTCTTGAAGAGATTAGAAGCCACATGTATACTTCCATGGACACTCCTGTTGTTCATTCTAATGTTTGTGAATGACATCTCTGATTATTTTTTTCTTAAAAATTTTTCCTTCTCACACCTTTAATATATCTTGAAAAAATTAATGTCTATTTGCCTTTTAAAATGAAACATATTCCAAGTATTTTTCTTTGGCATCCATCTGATCAGTTTTAGCTGCACCTTCTATTTTCTTAAGTGACATTGTCATTTTTCTGTATATAAATGGAGTAATGATATGGAAGGTCTTACATATGGTTTTCTACTTTTCTTACAGATGAGAAAAGATGACCTAATCATGGGAGCATCTAGTATCACTGAATTTGCATGTTGTAATGAACTTGGAAGACCAACTAGTATATCATATATATTAACAAGGAATTCATTTACAAATCTTTTAATGGTTGATTAGCCACACTTTTCTCAAGGAGCTCCTCAATCCCTGCCACAAGTTCTATGTAGGTTTGTACCACTTTTTTGTCTGTCTAATTATAAGGGAATTCTCTCATATATAGAGAGGGATCAATCTCTCAATGGATTTCTGTATAGAAAATATATTTATGAAACTTACAGATGCCACAAAGCTTAGAGGGATTTTATACATTAGGTCTCAGGATCAGGAATCCAAAATGATCTCCACATGAGTTATTCTTCCCTTTATAATCAAGTTTACAAGGAGTGTAGAAAGGAAGTCTGCTAAAGAAGATTTCAATTTCTTAGCTGGCTGAAAACTTTTTATATTGCCAGTGTGTCTCATAGGACATTCAAAAATCCCACTGTAATCTTTGTCAATATGTAGAGAAACAAAACATCAGACTAATGAAGTGATAGATGCTTTCTTCTTCATCCAAGTATGATCATACATGTAGTTATAATATGCTTAGATCTTGGCATCATATTTTAGAAAAAGAATTGAAAAATTTGGAGATTTATCTGAAGAGGGACAATTGAAGTGGTAAAAAATAATTCTTGAAATAGGTAGACTAGACCACCAGGGGTTCTCAAACTATGGCCAGTGGGCCAGATGCGGCCCGCTGAGGATGTTTATGTGGCCAGCCAGGTTATGGCAAAATTAGGCCAGAAGTGAAGTTTGACCTAAACTCGAGTTAGCAACTCACACTTCTGACACTGAGCTGAGGCGGTGGAGATAGAGTGTGAGGAGATACTGAGATGAGGTGAGTTCCCAGGCCGGGGTGTATGGTGTGGGGAAGGGAGAGAGATGCAGAAGACTGAGAACTGATAGCCCGCGGCCTTGTAAAGTAACTGAAGCCACCACAACAGACAGGCGCAAGGGATGTACAGTGTTTGCTGAGCATGTCACAGCTGCTGCATGGGGAATATATGGGCTGTGTCTGGTACACAGGTATAGTAACAGTTAGTACTGCAAGTCCCAGCTTGACTCTATCATATTCATTATGCTGTAATGACAATGTAATGGCTTCCTCTCTAGTGCATGTTGCTGTACTGACTGCTATTGTCGCCCAGAGTGAGGCTCCTGGTATCAGGCCATGGCCCTGTATCACTCCATAGTGACCTCATGTCTGGCTGTTGTGGTCATCAGTTTTATCATTGTGTGTATGTTCTGTAGTTTCATAAAGAGATGGAATATTGCTAACATATGTAATCACCTTATAATCACTGGGGGTCTGACCTTAGTGCCCTCCCACTTATCCTGAATATGAGGGGGTGCAGAGCTGGTGTACTGCTTCATCCCCCTCCAGATTCTTAAGGTTCCCATACACTTGTGCAGCTTCAAGTCACATGATGACCTCCCCTGGAAGCCCCAATGTACTATTTGCCACTGAAGCTCATTCTGCACATACAATATATATAGCACAGTTATATACATATATGCACAGTCTTGCCTGCGATTATGATAAATTACGAGTGTAGCACGTACGATCATGCAGCGCAGGATCATGAGAATTGATCCCAGGATTCAGAGGAAGCCAGGGAATTTGGGAGGGCTGCCTGAGTGGTGACTTGTGTGCAGTGAAGGTCTGAAGCAGGAGAGAGAGTGCAGGAAACAGAGCTATCACAGCTCAGAGGCAGCTTGGAGGAAGTCAGGCATTGCAGTCTGCATGTCTCTGTGTGGGCAAAGTTATTGCTGGTATATTGTTTTTGTAGAGCTATATATATATATATATATGTATATATATATACACATATGTATGTATGTATGTATGTATATATATATATATATATACACACATATGTATGTATGTATGTATGTATGTATAGATATTTTACTAATAGCAATTTGGAATCCTTTAGAAATAATGATGTCAAGAAAAAGAAAAATTGACTTGGAGTGTATGATATTCAAAGGAGAGTGGACTTATGTTTACTTTTTCATGCAGTACAAGGAAAGAGCTGTGTATGTCTGATATGCCAGAATATAGTGTCTGTGTTCAAAGAATATAATTCGCATCAATACTATGAAACTCAATATAAAGATAAATATAATTGTTTGGTTGGAGAAGTGAGAAAAGATAAAATATTAAAACTGAAAAATACATTGACAACTCAGAAAAATATTTTTGTGAAGCAGAAGCAGCTAAATATTTCATCACTGTGAGAAAGTTTTCAAGTTGCCAAGCTAATAGCACACACTGGCAGGCCATTCATGGAGGGAGAATTTGTTAAAGAATGCCTTCTTTCTGTTGTCAAAGAGATGTGTCCAGAGAAGGCCGATTTATTGAGTACAGTGAGTCTTTCAGGACCTACAATTACATGGAAGATTAAAGAAATGAGAGACAATCTGCATCAGCATTTACAAAACTCCACAAAAAAAATTCATATTTTTCATTGGCACTCAATGAAAGCAATGATGTTCATGATTCTGCACAACTTCTAATTTTTATTCATGGGACGAATGATTATTTTGAAGTCATAGAAGAGCTTGCTGCACTGCAAAGCATCAAAGGAACAACTACATGAAAGGATATATATTGAAAAGGTTTACCAAACTATGAATGGTTTGGAGCTGGACTGGGCTAAATTAGCCAGTGTGACAACTGATGGTGGCCCTAGCATGGTGGGGTCTAAGAAAGGAGTAATTGCTTGCATTAACTAAGAGATGGACAAACATAACCATTCTCATCCAATAGCCATACACTGCCTCATCCACCAACAAGCTCTGTGCAGTAAATCACTAAAGAGGGACTCTGTTATGAAAATTGTGGTATCTTGTGTTAACTTCATTAGAGCTAATGCAATAAATCACAGACAATTTCAGGAATTTCTGTCTGAGCTAAATGCTGAGTATGAAGATGTTCTATATTACACAGAAGTCCATTGGCTGAGTCGAGGGAGTTTTGAAACGTTTCTATGACTTACTTTCACAGATTATAACTTTTCTGCTTTCAAAAAACAAAGAAGTACCAGAGCTCAATGATGCAGAAAGGAAATGGCACCTTGCCTTTCTGACAGATGTAACAGAGCTACTCAACAATTTCAATATGCAACTTCAAGGAAAGGGGAAGCTCATCTGTGATATGCAATCACATGTCAAAGCATTTGAAGTAAAATTAGGCCTCTTCATCAAATAAATGAAGGAGGAAAACTTCTGCCATCTCCCCACAACTCAAAATCTGTTAGCAGAAAAACCGCTGTTTGCATTCCCAAACAAAACATGTGTGGATTCATTGCAAAATTGCAAAAGGAGTTCCAATTTAGATTTAAAGAGCTTCATCTTCATGAATAGGACATACAGCTTTTCTGTAACCCATTTTCTATTGACATTGAAAATGTGGATGCAATTTACCAAATGGAACTGGCTGAACTGCAGAATTGTAACTTTCTGAAAGATGCATTCAAGTCAAGCAGCCTTCATAATTTCTATGCATCTCTCCCCTCTGAGACATATCCTCATCTCAGGAACCATGAACTCAAAATGGGAACCATCTTTGGCAGCACTTATGTCTGTGAACAGACTTTTTCTAGAATGAAACATTTGAAATCTCCAACCAGATCAAGACTAATGGATGCACACTTGCATCACTTGTTATGACTAGCAGTGACAATATGGAACCAGACATTGACCATCTCATTAGTCAAAAGCAGGCCCATAGTTTCCATTGAAATACTGATAAGTTTGTTGATTTAATTTTACTTCATTTTAAATATTGTATTTATTCCCATTTTGTTTCTTCACTTCAAAATAAGATATATGCAGCATGCATAGGAATTTGTTCATAGTTTTTGTTTTTCTTATAGTCTGGCCCTCCAACTGTCCCTCAGACAGTGAACTGGCTCCTATTTAAAAAGTTGAGGACCACTGGACAAGAAAGACAGACATATAGACATAAAAAGTTTGGTAGCAAAAAAGATTTTTTTTTAATTGAAAGGGCCCAGAGAATTCTCCAAAGTTTCTTTCTCAAGGTACTGGTTTTCACACTATACCTTATATGGTAGAGGACAAAACTGTGTCCAATGCTTGCACACACATGAAGAAATCCTCAGATTTGATTAAGTATTTTCCCACTAGGAAAAATAGGAGTTTTTTGTTGTTGTTCACCTGGGCTGATGGTTATTTTTTTAAAAATTTCTATCTCATATGATTTGTAAAAACTTATAGGCATGACAAATGTTATCCTGTGGTAGGATTCTCTACTGGCAGGACAGCAGAATTGTATCAGATAAACAAGGAGCATATTATAAAACTACTCTTCCTGTTTAAGAACAAGAACATTTTATCTATCTATGGAGAAGCAGTGTGAACTTTCTAAATTCACATCATTTTTATGGCAATTAGGGCATTGGAAAACAAATACAAAATAGTTAAATACAAAGAAGTCTGGTAGGATGTTTGCAGAAGTTAGTGGAGTTAGGAAAAGATTAATACAGAGGCTGGTGCTTAAACTGTATCTTAAAAGAAGAGAAATATTCTCCAAGGCGAAGGTAAAGAGGGATTGAATTAAGTAGGATGGGAATGATAAATTACAAAAGTCTGAATATGGGAAGCAGAGTATTATGAGTGAGAAAAAGAGAGAAGGCCAGTTGGTGTTATAAAATTGGAAGTATTGGGGGAAATTTTGTATTATTGTACTTTCTATATTTTCCATATAAATATCACTTTATAAAACATATCCAATCTTAAATGGTTAAATTGAACTGAAGTGCTAGTTACTGGAATCCTAAAAATAGAGAGAACATAGCAGATGAGTATTTAAGTTAATGGCAGAGAAAAGAAATTCTTGAACCTTCAGGGTACTAGAGAAGCCTGAGGGTTAACACCTGAGTGTGTAAAATGTAATAGATCTGGCTTGCAGAAAGTAAGTCCAGAATAAAACTATGTTAAACAGGAACACAAGATGTGGTGACTGAGAAATCATTGGTAAATTTGAGGCAGTTACTTTTTTTTTCTTGTTTAAATTTTATTTTTTGTTTTACTAAATCCTGTTTTGTCTCTTACAAGATCCAATTTTAATCTTTATAAAATAACTCTAGGAAAGCAATTTATTCAAAAATGAGAATGAATTTGATATCAGTTAGCTAACCAATCTCAGTCCTCAAGGAATTATTGATACACACATAATGAATATTATATATATATATATATATATAATATATGTATATATTATATATATACACATATATACACACACACATGCATGTACACACACATAATATTTTAATCAAATCTGTGGTGATGCATGGACAACAGTCATAATTATAACACTATGATTTAAGGCTTTTGCAAGTAACTTCTATTTTTGAAGGAAATGCCCTCAACACATTTTAAAACTAAATGTGATATAATGAATTCTAGGAATAAATTGTACAAAAGATGCAAATAGTAAGCATTTCTCATTTAGTCATTTCTGAGTAGCTAAGGGATTTTTTTTTTATTTTTCCAGTGCCACAGTGTTGTTTTCAAAAATGTTAAAGATGCAAATAGTTTACACAACATTCATTTAGAACAAGATTAGAGTAAGTGGTTTCTTGCTGGTTTATTTTGGGATCTATATTCATTCTTGTATGTATGTATGTATGTATGTATTCATTCTCATAAGCAATCAAGTTCTGAAGGATTGCTTAATCCACTCCAAATCCAATAAATACTTATTAAGCACCTAGTGTATGTTAGGCACTATTGCAATTGATACAATTGCATACATTCCTAGGAATACCATTTTAAATATATATATATATATATATATATATATATATATATATATATATATATATATATATATATATACATACATATATATGTATATATATATACATGTATATACACACACACACATATATATATATATATATATATATATATATATATATATATATATATATATATATATATATATATTTAATACACACATATACATATATGTTATTTAAAGGTTAAATTGTTTACATTCCTAGATAAGAAAACAGTATCTGTAACTCTTGAAAACTGCATCTGACACTTGGGCCAAATAAAAGGGGGCATCACATGGACGAAGAGTGTGGTTGTGAATAGACTCTGATGTGATGCCATCAAAGAAAAAGACATTAAGCAATAGGAAACAGTCTGTACTAGAAAAAGAGGAAAGGGGAGGTATATTGGGACAAGTTCACATGAAGAGGTGCGAAAGACTTATTGAGAAAAAGAAGGGAGAGGGATGAGCATTGCCTGAAGCTTGATCTCCTCAATTTTATTGTTAATCAGGAGTAACAATCATTCAATTGGTGATAGAAATTTATCTAACTCTAAAGAGATAGGAGGAGAAAGAGAAAAAGAAAAGGGAGAGATAGTATAGAATCGAAGGCAGAAAAACTAGGGGAAATGGTAAGAGAAAGGGAGAAGAGCTGATTGAAGACAAGGAAATGGGTGGACTGGGTTAGAAAATGCTAGTAAGAAAAGGAGGAGGGATGATAGAAAATAAGCTCATGAGTGATGTAAATAAAAAAATACACATACAACTAAAGACAGAATGTGAAGAGAGAACAAAAGTGTATACAAGGGAAAAATAAGATGGAGGGAAATTCAGAGCTGGTAATCATAACTGTCAATGTGAATGGAATGAACTCTCCCATAAAATGGAAGCCAGAAGTAAAGTGGATTAAAAAACAGAATCCTACAATATGTTGTTTACAAAAAATATGCTTGATACAGAGACACATACAGAGTAATGGTAAAAGGCTGGGACAGAATTTATTATGCTTCATTTGAAGTAAAAAAAAAAAAAAAAAGAGGGGTAGCAATTCTGATCTCAGATAAAGCAAAAGCAAAAATAGGTCTTATTAAAAAAAAGATAAGGAAGGAAAAATCTTGATAAAATGTACCTTAGATAATGAAGTAATAATGATGCTAAATGTATATGCACCAAGTGATAGAGCAGGAAAATTCCTAGATAAGATTTTAAGGCATTTACAGGAAGACATAGACAGCAAAACTATTCTAGTGGGGAACCCCAACCTTCCCCTCTCAGAATCAGATAAATCTAATCATAAAATAAACAAGGAAGAAACTGGGGAAGTTAATAGGATCCTAGAATACCTAAATATGAAAGACCTCTGGAGAATACTGAATAGGGGCAAAAAGGAATATGCTTTTTCTTGGCTATCCATGGTACCTGCTCAAAAATTGACCATGTATTAAGGCATAAAAACCTTTCAATAAAATGCCAGGAGGCAGAAATACCGTGTTTCCCCGATAATAAGACACTGTCTTATTTTTTTTGGGACTAAAAAAACACCAGAGGGCTTATTTTCAGGGGAGGGCTTATTTTATCCTCCATCATGCCCCTTTTATCCTCCATCATGCCCATTTTAGCCTCCATCATGCCCCTTTTATCCTCCATCATGCCCATTTTAGCCTCCATCATGCCCCTTTTAGCCTCCATCATGCCCCCTGAGTGCTTATTTTATTCTCCATCGCTTACTGAACTTACCGAGTTTTTAGATGGTCCTGTCTCAGCTCTACTCCGCGGCGCTGCTCTCAGTAGCGCCAGCAAGCAAATCACCAGGGAAGAAGAGGATGACGCGCTCACTGCTGCAGCTCTGATTGGATGCAGCTCGGAGCGCGACGTGCGTTTCACCCGGGAGGGGAGGGCGGCGCTGCTTACTGAAGGTACCGCTACGCAGCATATAGCGCAGGGGATCACCATGATGACCGTTTTCATAGTAAGTTCGATAGGGCTTATTTTCTGGGGAGGGCTTATTTTAGCGGAATATTAAAGAGTATGTGGGTGTCTTATTTTCAGGATAGGTCTTATTATCGGGGAAACACGGTAGTAAATGATTCAATTTCACATCCCAAGGCAATAAAAAAATAGATCCAATAAAGCACCAGGAAAAGATATATTAAAAACCAATTGGAAATTAAATAATCAAATTCTAAAGAATTAATGAGTCAAATCACAAATCACTAAAATAATCCATAATTTCATTCAAGAAAATACAATAATGGGACAACATACCAAAACCTATATAATTCAGCCAAAGCAATTCTAAGGGGAAATTTTATATCTCTAAATAATTACATAAAGAAAATAAAAAAGAGATCAATGAATTAGAAAAAAGAACAAATTAGAAACTCTCAATTAAACACCAAATTAGAAATTTTGAAATTCAAAGGAGAGATGAATAAAAAGAAACTAAGAAATCTATTAAAATAATAAATAAAACTAAGAGTTGATTTTATTTAAAAAAAAATAACAAAATAGATAAAACTTTGGTTAATTTGATCAGAAAAAGGAATGATAAAAAATTCACCAGCATCAAAAAGGAAAGGTGGGAACTTATTATCAATGAAAAAGAAATTAAAGAAATAATTAGGAGATATTATGACCAACTGTAGAGCAATAAGTCTGACTATCTAACCAAAATGGATAAATGTTTACAAAAATATAAATTGCCCAGGTTAAGAGAAGAGTAAATAAAATGCTTAAATAGTCCCATTTTAGAAAAAGATATTGAATGCCATCAATGAACTCCCTAAGAAAAATTCTCCAGGGCCAGATAGATTTACAAGTGAATTCTATCAAACATTTAAAGAACAATTAATTCCAATACCATGTAAAGTATTTGGAAAAATAGGTATGGAAGGAGCACTGCCAAAATCCTTCCATGATATGAATATGACACCGATAACTAAATCAAGAAGAACCAAAACAGAAAAAGAAAATTACAAATCCATGTCCTTAATGAATATAGATGCAAATTTGTAAAATAAAATATTAGTAAAGAGATTATAGTAACATATCAGCAGGATAATATACTATGACCAAGTGGTATTTATACTAGGAATGCAAGTAATTTCAGAAAATTACCTGCATTGACCATATCAATTACAAAATCAACAGAAATCATGTGATAAATTCAATAGATACAGAAAAAAAAAAAAAACTTCTGACAAAATATAGCATCCATTCCTATTAACAACACAAAAGAGTATAAAGGGGAGCTTTCCTTAATATAATAGGCAATATTTAACTAAAACCTACAGGGAGCATTATTTGTAATGGAGAGAAGCTAGATGCATTCCCAATAAGATCAGAGGTGAAACAGGGATGAACATTATCACCACTGTTCAAAATTGGACTAGAAATATTGGCTTGATCAGTAAGAAAAGAAAAAGAAATTTAAGGAGTTAGAAATAGCAATGAGGAAATAAAATATCACTCTTTGCAGATAATACGATGATATAATTAGATAATACCAGAAAATCATCCAAAAATCTACAGAAAACAACTCAGAGCTTTAGCAAAGTTGCAGGATATCAAATAAACCCACATAATTTATCAGCATTTCTATATATTACTGACAAAACCCAACAGCAAGAAATAGAAGGATACATTCCATTCAAAATTACTGTGGATAAGATTAAGTATTTTTTGGGTCTACCCGCCAAGACAAAACAAGGACTATATGAACACAATTACAAAATACTTCTCACATAAATAAAATCAGTTCTAAACAATTGGAAAAATACAAATTGTTCATGGCTAGGATAAGCTAATATAATAAAAATGGCAGTTCAGCTTAAATTGGTCTTCTTGTTCAGTGATATACCAAACTGACAAAACTTTACTTTTTTCATTACAGCTTTTTATTTTCAAAACATATGCATGTAAAATTTTTCAACATTGACTTTAAGCTTCAGATTTTAAAGTAGCTTTACTCCTTTTGCCATTCTCTTTGGCTAAACATAAAATGGGGAACAGGGGAGGATAAGGTTTTTTAGAAGTCAAAACTAAGTTCAAGTAAATAATTGCCAGACCTACTAACCCTAAAATCACCTTGCCCTAAATTGACTGTCTAGAGCTGTCCTGAGTAACTCATTACTCTGGTTGTAGTAAATAAGCAATATTCCTACTAATGCATCTTTGATTTTAGATGAACATGAATATTCCTAGAAATATTCCTGACTTCTTTCAATAAGGTTTAACCAGCTTTTGTTCACAGGACATGTTGTAGCTGTTTTTTTTTTTTTTGTTGTTGTTGTTTTTTCCCCCATTTTCATAGTCTCTCTCTCTCTCTCTCTCTCTCTCTCTCTCTCTCTCTCTCTCTCTCTCTCTCTCTCTCTCTCACACACACACACACACACACACACACACACACACACACACACACACACAAACTCAAACACATCCAAGGCTTTGGAGAAAAGCTGAATGTTGCAACAATTTGAAAATTCTATTTTTTTTTTTTTTTTCTGTATAATCTATTTATGTTTTCCGGACCACCCATTTAGCTTGGAAGTTCACAGTGTAGTGGTGTGAATTGACCCTTCTGAAGAAACAAATTAAACTAAGAGTTAACACAGACACATACACACACACACAGAGTCACACACTGCAAAGTACTCTTAGAAATACTTTCTAATGTCAAGGTCAATGATTTGACCTCAAACTCATAATTCTTGATCTGTTTGGAATCATGTCTTGTCTGTTATTCATCATTTCCCCTCCCAGGAGCACTTTCAGTTCTCATCTAATTTACTTACCCTAGTTTAGATTCAATAAGCATGTTAATACATATTCAGAAATGCTATATTTTCATTGAGGATCTCCTGAATGATCAAAACCATGTGATTATCAGACTAGTATTAAAATGATAATGAAAAGATTTTTTTTCTTCAACCAATACATCCTTTTTATAGAGCAACCTGCAAAATGATACATCATTATAAAGGGAACCATTCTCAAGGGAAAAATCCAGACTTTCCTGTATCATAGATTCATTGATTTGATATCCAGTGATCTATTAGATCCTTCCTTTTAACAATTCCTCCTTTAAACAATTAGTTCATCAATCAATATGGAAAACAAATAGATTTTGGAAAAGTGCTTTGAAAAATAAGAAAACAGACCAAAAGATTGAGAGTTCTAAAAGTGCTTTATATCTTCACATATCTGGGGCAAAAATGAAAAACATATGCCATGTCTCATATTTTGACATTCTCCAAAAAAAAAAAAAAGTTGATTTATTTTATCTGAATACTTTGATTATTTTTTAAAAATGCTAGAGTTTAGTCCAGGAAGAGGCAGATATAATTTCTGTCCTGGATCAGGAAGAAATGAGCTCTATTAAAGTATCAGATATTTTTTTAATTATTTGACTCTGGGCAGATCACAACCTCCCTCAACCTTAGTTAACTCATCTATAAAATGGAAAAAATAATCACACTACCATCTCACAAGAAGATAAAGCAAGATAGTAGTTATAAAGACCATTACACATTATCAAATGTTTCATATATATATATATATATATATGTTTGTTATCCTTAGTTATAAGAATGAGGATATAATAATGAGTATAATAAATTCACAATAATAAATATTTCTAAAATATATTTGTTAAATATATGCAAATATATTAAGTTATCACTAATAAAAATAAGCATTAATATGCTTAATGTTCCAACAGATTAAGTAGATCTTTGACTATATATAGTTAAGAAAAAAAAAAAAAAAGGAATCAAATGGGATGAGAAGGGGCATAGATGGCAAATGAGTCCAACTATATTCCTTCAGGGGATAGATAACCACACTGATAAGATAATACATCCAACAGAATTCATTTACTTTTTTTTTTTTTTTTTTTTTCTGAGGCCAGGGGTAAGTGACTTGCCCAGGGTCACATAGTTAGGAAGTGTTAAGTCTGAGATCACATTTGAACTCTGGTCCTCCTGAATTCAGGGCTGGTGCTCTATCCACTGTGCCACCTAGCTGCCCCCATTTACTTTTAACTATACAAGACACATAATGCTTTTTTATTTACATAATATTTCCACATAAAATACTATTGAAACTTTTAAAAAATATGTTTAATATTGTTTTTCTTTTGTTTCAGTTCACATAGCTCTCAACATATTTTTCCCCAAACTTCACCCACATTATTTCCCATGGCACAATAGTACTCCATCACAATTATATGTCAAAAATTTTTCAAGCATTCCCAATTAATGGGCATCACCTTGATTCCCAATTCTTTGTCACCACAAAAAGATATATATATGTGTGTGTGTGTGTGTGTGTGTATGTATGTATGTGTATATATATATATATATATATATATATATATATATATATATATATATACATATGTGTGTGTATATATATATACACATATAATAATTTTTATCTGTATATATGGGTCCTTATCCTTTTCCTTTAAACTCTTTGGAAAGACCTAAGAATCATACAATTTTTTAGTTTTTTTGGATGTAGTTCTAAATTGTTTTCTAGAATAGTTAGACCAGTTCATTACTCAACCAACAGTTCATTTGTGCACCTACTTTTTCTTCATTTCCTTATCATTTGCCATTTCTGACAGGTGTGAAGTATTACCTCAGAGACATTTTACTTTGCTCTAATCAATAGTAATTTATAACATTTTCATATGACTATAGATAGCTTTGGTTTCTTTTTTTTTTTTCTGAAAGCTGTGTTTTATATCATTTGATCATTTATCAGTTGAGAAATTTCTCTTACTTTTATATATTTGTCTCAGTTCTAGTTCACTCAGTATATATTTAAGAAATAAAGTTTTACCAAGAAATAAACTGTAAACTTTTTGATATTAGTTAATGGTCTGTGGTCCCATTTAGCAATATTTAGTTTTCCTAATTATCTCTTGCCATTTTTTTCTTTTACTTTTAGCTTAAGGAATAAAACAAGGATTTCTATATCATAGCACAATAAAAAGACTATTGTATCTGAAACTGCTCTGGTACGCACAACTTGCTATTTCTTTCAAATATACAACTTTTTTTTTTTTTCTTTTTTCTCTTCCCTCCCCCATATTAGGGATGGATACCATTAGACACAAACATACACATGTAAAATTATTATATACATATTTCTATGTATCAGTTCTTTCTTCGGATTCAGATAACATCTTTTTTCATATGTCCTTTATAAATAATTTGAGTATTTATAATAGTAAGTAAGCTATTCACTCAATTGTTCTTAAAATAATATTTCTATCACAGTATGCAATATTTTTTTGGTTCTGCTCATTTTGCTTTTATGTCATGCAAGGTTTTTTTCTCTTAAAATATTGAGCTCTTCATTTCTTATAGTACAGTGTTTTCCATTATAATCATATACTACAACATATTCAGCCATTTCCCAATTGATAGGCACCCTTGCAATTTCCTATTTTTTGTTACCCCAAAGAGAGCTGCTTTCAACATCTTAGAAAATATGGGTTCTTTTCCTTTTCCCTTAATCATCTTTGGAAAAATGTAACATCAAAAGATCTATTAGTGGTATTGTTTGGTCAAAGAGTATAGGCACTTCAGTAATTTCGTGGGCATAATTCCAGATTCATCTTCAAAATGGTTGGATAATTTTACAATTCTACCAACAATGAATTAGTGTTCCAGTTTTTCTGAATGCTCTCCAATATTTATCACATTTCTCTTCTATCATTTTAGTTAACATTATAGGTATAAAATTATATCTCCAAAGATGTTTTAATCTGCATTTCTGTACTCAAGTATGATTTAGAATGTTTTTATATGAATATAAATTGTTTAGATTTCTTTATGAGAAAAATTTCTGTTTCTTTACTGTGATTATTTATTAAATGGGAAATGGTGCATATTTTTGTAGTTTTGACAAAATTCTACTTATGTTTTGTGAATTTCCCTCCTTCTTATTTTACTCATTATTTTCCTTCTCAGCCTCTATTTCTGCCTATCCTACTTATGTTATTCTTTCTCCTCGCCCTATTATTCCTTATTTTACCCACTCTTCTAAAATTTTCTCCCTTACCTTCTTTCTTAACACTGCTTATCTTAATCTATACATTCCTTTTAAGGGGTCCTCTTCCACTCTACCCTTAAATTTTCACATCTTTAAAGAAGTACAAAAGACTACTAAACTTGTTCAGATGGCTCTTCAAGTCTCCCCCTCCAAAAAAAAAAAAAACCAAAAAAAACCCTTTTCTGTATTCTTTTCCACACCCTGTGTTCATAAGACAATTGCCCCTTTTTATATTTTCCTAACTCAATTTTGTTTTTTTAAGAATTATTCCATTATATACAACCTAGCCACAACCATTCTTTCTTAATAACAATAACAGTTATTTAGGAATACTGATAACATTTACATATGTCATACATAAACAGTTTAACATCAGTCCCTTATAATTTTTCATTTCTCCTGGGTCTTTTATATCAAATTTTCCATTGAATTCTGATCTTTTGGTTACAAATACCTGAAAGTCTTTCACTTCATCAAATGTCATTTTTTTTCCATTCAGTATTATACTTAAGTTTGCTGGATGAGTTATTCTGGGATGCAATTTCAGCTTCTTTGTTCTTCAAAATATAATGTTCTAAGAAGTACTATCTTTTAGTATAGAAGCTGCAAGGTCTTCTGAAACTCTGATTGTTTTCCCAAATTATTTTCCTCTAATCTTGTAATATTTTTTAACCTGGAAATTTTGAAACTTAACTATGGTATTCCTGAAAATTTTCTTCCTTGGAACTCTTTCAGGTTGTAATTAGAGGGTTCATTCTACTTCTCCTTTACCTTCTTATTTGTTTTATAACTTCAGAGCAATTTTCCTTAAGAATTTCTTCCGGGGGCGGAGCCAAGATGACGGAAAAGAAACACACGACTCAGTGAACGTCCTCACTCCCTCACAACCAATTAGATAAATTAAGTCTCAAAATTAGCTCAGGACTGATAGATACCACAAGGACTGGAAGCACGACTTACCAGCTGAAGAGAATCTGGAGTTTCAACAGGAAAGGTCAGTTCTCAGGGGAGGAATAAGAGAGAGACCAGCACAGACGGTGGGGTAGGGGCACACTGCGCCCATTGTGCTGGGAAGGGCTCTGGGATCAGAGAAGCCACTGAGGTAAAGGAATCTGGCACAGGCTGTTAGCTCTTCTCTGCTAATTATTTGGCAGTTCAGAAGAGAAAGCCAAAATATTTTAAAACTCAGATTAGATTTTCCCCGATCCTGGGGGTGACTCAGCAGAGACTCGGCACCAGGGGGCGTGGCCTCAGCTACCACCTGAGAATAGTTAAGAGATTGACAAGTGGGTGGATACGGCCCAAGGCAACACACACTGCCTAGTTTAGCTGGAGGGAGTGGAACTCAGCTCCAGGAAGTCCCAGAGAAGCGGAACCTTTGAACTAGGGACCGCGGTTTCTGGCAGACACTTCCAGTTTGAGCGCAGGGGCTTTTCACTTCACCTGCTGCAGACATCCACGCCCCACCCGGACACATAGGCTGGGCTTCGTGCTGTCTTTACTATTCTATGCCCTCGAAGCACAGTAGTGCTAATCACCTCTGAGGCACTTCCAGGGAGGGGGTGGGGAACTCTCTCCCAGAGCTCTATCTTAGCTCAGGCGCAGGAGCCGCTGCATCCATCCGGTCTGGGAGGAAGCTGGTAAAGAAGTAAATAAATAATTTCCTACCCCAGGTACAGACCCCAAAAGATTTTTTAAGTATGAGCAAAAAAGCTAGAAAAACCATAGATTCCTTCTATACAGAGAAAGAGCGGGTATCCAACCCCGAGGAAGTTAACAGCAGAGAGACAGCAGATAACAACCTAAAGGGGAACAATTCCTGCCCCCCATCACATAACTCTCTCCTAGAAGAATCTCTTAAAAAATTGAGGGAGATTGAAGAAAAATGGGGAAAGGAAAGGGAAGCTATGATAGAGAATAACAACGTCCTGAAATTGGAGTTGGAAAAAATAAAGAATTCACAGGAGATGCAGGGAAACAAAATTTATGAATTAGAAAAGGTTAAAAAAACACAGGAAAGTAGGATTTCTGAATTGGAAAAGATAAAAAAGTCTCAAGAAAATAGAATTTCTGAATTGGAAAAAGAAAATAATTCTCAAAAAAAAAATTAGGGAAATGGAAAAAAATTCAATAGAGCAAAATAATTCATTTAAAAATGAAATTGGGCATTTACAAAAAGAACTAAAAACTGTGAAAGAAGAAAATAACTCCTTAAAAGTCAGGATGGAACAAATAGAAATGAATGATTCACAGAGAACCCAAGAATCAGTCAAACAAAACAAAAAAAATGAGAAGCTGGAGAACAACGTCAAATACTTACTGGGAAAATCTATAGACCTGGAAAATAGATCTAGGAGAGATAATCTGCGGATTATTGGACTTCCAGAAAACTATGACCAAAAAAAGAGCCTAGATTCTATTTTACAGAAATTATCAAGGAGAACTGTCCAGAGATAATAGAAACAGAAGGGAAAGTAGATGTGGAAAGAATTCATCGAACTCCTTCTGAAATAGACCCTAAAAAAAGAACACCACGGAATATAGTGGCTAAGCTGCAGAATTACCACACAAAGGAGAAAATCCTGCAAGCAGCTAGAAAAAAACAATTTAAATACCAAGGTGCCACAATAAGGGTCACCCAAGATCTGGCTGCCTCCACATTAAAAGATAGAAGGGCCTGGAACCTGATATTCCGTAAGGCAAAAGATCAAGGAC
Organism: Sminthopsis crassicaudata; assembly: GCF_048593235.1. NCBI lineage: Eukaryota > Metazoa > Chordata > Mammalia > Dasyuromorphia > Dasyuridae > Sminthopsis > Sminthopsis crassicaudata. Next base: position 169,614,542 of record NC_133622.1, on the reverse strand, counting down.
TGCAACCAAGAATGAACTACCCAGCTAAGTTTAGCATTTTTTTCCATGGAAGAAGATGGTCATTCAATGAAACAGAGGAATTCTATATGTTTCTAAGAAAAAAACCAGACTTAAACAAAAAATTTGATCTACATCCACAAGACTGAAGAGAAACAGAAAAAGGTACACAGAATCCTTGAGAACTGTAACTCTGTTGTGGGTATATAAAAAATACTCAAGGATAATTTGATTTTACTGATATAGAAGAAAAAAAGGGGGGTGTAGTAAAGGGAAGGAGGTCGGTTCAGAAAAAGGGGAAGGAGTGATAAAAAGAGGGAAACTACATCCCAGGAAGAGGCATAGAAAATACACCATATCTGAGGGAACTTAGTGAGAGGGAGAATCATTGTGTGAATCTTACTCTCATCAGGAGAGGCTCAAAGAGTAAATAATTAACATATTTGTTTTTCAGAGAATTTTCTCTCACCTCATTAAAAGGGGGGAGAGGAAAAGGGAAAAGGAAAAGGAGAATAAGTGAAGGGACTTGGAGGGAGGGGGGAGGGATCCTAAAAAAAAAAAAAAAGAGGGAGGGTCGCGCGTCACAAGGGGGGTCTGTAAATTAAATATCGGGGAGGGGGATCAGGGGGGTCAAGGGAAAAAAGCATAATCTGGGGATAATACGATGGCAGGAAATACAGAATTAGTAATTTTAACTGTAAATGTAAATGGGATGAACGATCCCATCAAACGGAGACGGATAGCAGATTGGATCAAAAAGCAGAACCCTACAATATGTTGCCTACAGGAAACACACTTAAAGCAGGGAGATAAATACAGAATAAAGGTAAAAGGTTGGAACAGAGCCTATTATGCTTCAGGTAAAGCCAAAAAAGCAGGGGTAGCTATCCTTATCTCAGATCAAGCAAAAGCAGAAGTAGATCTCGTTAAAAAAGATAAGGAAGGAAACTATATCCTGCTGAAAGGTAGCATAAATAATGAAGCCATATCAATACTAAACATATATGCACCAAGTGGTATAGCATCTAACTTTCTAAAGGAAAAGTTAAGAGAACTGCAAGAAGAAATAGACAGTAAAACTATAATAGTGGGAGATCTCAACCTTGCACTCTCAGATTTAGACAAATCAAACCACAAAACAAACAAGAAAGAAATTAAAAAAGGAAATAGAATATTAGAAAAACTAGGTATGATAGACCTTTGGAGAAAACTGAATGGCAATAGAAAGGAATATACTTTCTTCTCAGCAGTTCATGGATCCTATACAAAAATTGACCATATATTAGGACATAAAGATCTCAAAATTAAATGTAGGAAGGCAGAAATAATGAATGCCTTCTTCTCAGATCACAATGCAATAAAAGCTACATTCAGTAAAAAGTTAGGGGTAAATAGACCAAAAAGTAATTGGAAACTGAATAATCTCATCTTAAAGAATGACTGGGTGAAAGAGCAAATTATAGAAACAATTAACAATTTCACCCAAGATAATGACAATGATGAGACATCATATCAAAATCTTTGGGATGCAGCTAAAGCAGTAATAAGGGGAAATTTTATATCTTTAGAGGCTTATTTGAAGAAAATTGAGAAAGAGAAGATTAACGAATTGGGCTTACAACTTAAAAGGCTAGAAAAAGACCAAATTATAAACTCCCAACCAAAAATTAAACTTGAAATACAAAAATTAAAAGGAGAAATCAATAAAATTGAAAGTAAAAAAACTATTGAATTAATAAATAAAACCAAGAGTTGGTTTTATGAAAAAGCCAATAAAATAGATAAACCTTTGGTAAATTTGATCAAAAAAAAGAAAGAGGAAAATCAAATTGATAGTCTTACAAATGAAAAGGGGGATCTTTCCACCAATGAAGAGGAAATTAGAGAAATAATAAGGAGTTACTTTGCCCAACTTTATGCCAATAAATTTGATAACTTAAGTGAAATGGATGACTTCCTCCAAAAATATAGGCTCCCTAGATTAACAGAGGAGGAGATAAATTGCTTAAATAGTCCCATTTCAGAAAAAGAAATAGAACAAGCTATTAATCAACTCCCCAGGAAAAAATCCCCAGGGCCAGATGGATTCACATGTGAATTCTACCAAACATTTAAAGAACAATTAGCCCCAATGTTATATAAATTATTTGAAAAAATAGGGGATGAAGGAGTCCTACCAAACTCCTTTTATGACACAGACATGGTACTGATACCTAAACCATGTAGATCGAAAACTGAGAAAGAAAATTATAGACCAATCTCCTTAATGAATATTGATGCTAAAATCTTAAATAAGATATTAGCAAAAAGACTTCAGAAAATCATCTCCAAGATTATATACTATAATCAAGTAGGATTTATTCCAGGAATGCAGGGCTGGTTTAATATTAGGAAAACTATTAATATAATTGACCATATTAATAATCAAATTAATAAGAACCATATGATCATCTCAATAGATGCAGAAAAAGCATTTGACAAAATCCAACATCCATTCCTACTAAAAACTCTTGAGAGTATAGGAATAAATGGACTATTCCTTAGAATAATCAGGAGCATATATTTAAGACCTTCAGTAAGCATAATATGCAATAGAAATAAACTGCAACCTTTCCCAGTAAGATCAGGAGTGAAACAAGGTTGCCCACTATCACCATTACTATTCAATATAGTACTAAAAACGCTATCCTCGGCAATAAGAGCCGAGAAAGAGATTCAAGGAATTAGAGTAGGAAATGAGGAAATTAAACTATCACTTTTTGCAGATGACATGATGGTATACTTAGAGAACCCCAAAGAATCTGCTAAAAAGCTACTAGAAATAATTCAAAATTTCAGCAAAGTGGCAGGATACAAAATAAATCCGCATAAATCCTCGGCATTTTTATATATCACTAACAAAATGCAACAGCAAGAGATACAAAGAGAAATTCCATTCCAAACAAATGTTGAGAGTATAAAATATTTGGGAATCCATCTACCAAAGAAAAGTCAGGAATTATATGAGAAAAATTACAAAACACTTGCCACAAAAATAAAATCAGATTTAAATAATTGGAAAGACATTCAGTGCTATTGGATAGGCCGAGCGAATATAATAAAGATGACAATACTACCCAAACTAATCTATTTATTTAGTGCTATACCAATCAGACTCCCAAGAAACTATTTCAATGACCTAGAAAAAATAACAACAAAATTCATATGGAAGAATAAAAGGTCGAGAATTGCAAGGGAACTAATGAAAAAAAAAAAACTCAGAGGAAGGTGGTCTAAGTGTACCTGATCTAAAGCTATATTATATAGCAGCAGTCACCAAAACCATTTGGTATTGGCTAAGAAATAGACCGGTAGATCAGTGGAACAGATTAGATACAAAGGACAAAAAAGGGTACATCTATAGCAATCTAATCTTTGACAAACCCAAAGATTCCAACATTAGGGATAAAAATTCATTATTCGGAAAAAAACTGTTGGGAAAACTGGAAATTAGTATGGCAGAAATTAGATATGGATCCACACTTAACACCATATACCAAGATAAGATCAAAATGGATCCATGATTTAGGCATAAAGAGGGAGATAATAAATAGATTAGAGGAACAGAGGATAATCTACCTCTCAGACTTGTGGAGGAGGAAGGAATTTATGACCAGAGGAGAACTAGAGATCATTATTGATCACAAAATAGAAGATTTTGATTACATCAAACTAAAAAGTTTCTGTACAAATAATACTAATGCAAACAAGATTAGAAGGGAAGTAACAAATTGGGAAAATATTTTTAAAAACAAAGGTTCTGATAAAGGTCTCATTTCCAAAATATATAGAGAACTGACCATAATTTATAAGAAACCAAACCATTCTCCAATTGATAAATGGTCAAAGGATATGAACAGACAATTCTCAGAGGGAGAAATTGAAACTATATCCACTCACATGAAAGAGTGTTCCAAATCACTACTGATCAGAGAAATGCAAATTAAGACCACTCTGAGATACCACTACACACCTGTCAGATTGGCTAAGATGACAGGAACAAATAATGATAAATGTTGGAGGGGATGTGGGGAAATTGGGACAGTAATACATTGCTGGTGGAGTTGCGAAAGAATCCAGCCATTCTGGAGAGCAATCTGGAATTATGCCCAAAAAGTTATCAAACTGTGCATACCCTTTGACCCAGCAGCGCTACTACTGGGATTATATCCCAAAGAAATACTAAAGAGCGGAAAGAGTCATATATGTGCCAAAATGTTTGTGGCAGCTCTTTTTGTTGTAGCTAGAAACTGGAAGATGAATGGATGTCCATCAGTTGGAGAATGGTTGGGTAAATTGTGGTATATGAAGGTTATGGAATATTATTGCTCTGTAAGAAATGACCAGCAGGAGGAATACAGAGAGGCCTGGAGAGACTTAAATCAACTGATGCTGAGTGAAATGAGCAGAACCAGAAGATCACTGTACACTTCAACAACAATACTGTATAAGGATGTATTCTGATGGAAGTGGAAATCTTCAACATAAAGAAGATCCAACTCACTTCCAGTTGATCAATGATGGACAGAGGTAGCTACACCCAGAGAAGAAACACTGGGAAGTGAATGTAAATTGTTAGCACTAATATCTGTCTGCCCAGGTTGCATGTACCTTCGCATTCTAATGTTTATTGTGCAACAAGAAAATGATATTCACACACATGTATTGTACCTAGACTATATTGTAACACATGTAAAATGTATGGGATTGCCTGTCATTGGGGGGAGGGAATAGAGGGAGGGGGGTAATTTGGAAAAATGAATACAAAAAAAAAAAAAAAAGAATTTCTTCCAATTTTTGTATCTTGATTCTTTTTTTGATCATACTTTCAGGTAATTTATTTCATTTCGATATTTTTTCCAGATCAGTTATTTTTCTAATGAGATGTTTTAGATTCTCTCCTATTTTACTACTTTTATTACATCTTAGTGACTTATAATGTCATTTTATTTTAATTGCCCAATTCTAGTTTTCAAAGATTTTATTTTTTTTCTACAATTGCGTGTCTCTTTTTCTAATTAGTTAACTTTCTTTTCATAATTTTCTTGAACCAATTTTATTTTTTTCCTCATTCTTAGTTGATCCAAGATTTCTTTTGGGGTTTATAGCCACTTGATTCTCTTCTTGAGGGTAGAACTGACATTTTTTTGGCCTCACTATGTTTCTTTGAAATATGAACCAGATCTTTTATATCAAAATAGCTATCAAGAGTGGCATTCTTATTCCTTTCTGAATCATTTTTATTTTTAATTTGAATTATTTTATTTTGAATAGCATAATATTATGATCATCAAATTTTAATCCCTAGTTATGGATAATGTTTTCCTAGATTTCAGTTTATTCTAATTGTGGTTTTCTGAAGTCTGTCCAGAGACTCAACTTCAGACATTCCTTTCTTTCTCTCTTAAACCCCAGTCATGTGGTCCTTCAAATGTTCTTTCTCCCAGTAGTGCTGCAATCACTGGGCTTGTATTTGTTCCTCCATTTCCATAGCCCCAGTCAGAGATGCTGTCTATTAAGCAGGCAGGCCTAACTTCTGAAAATAGCAATGGATCCTTAAGTCTTCTCACACTCAAGGTCTGCTATTTTTTAGAAGAAACTGTGTGGGTTAAAAGTCCCTAAGGTGTTTCTTGAAGCTTAGTCTCCTTTTCTCAGAGGCTACTGTTTATTTATTCATTGAAGTGTCACTCAGGCCAAACATTAGCTCCTGAAGTCTTCACAGAGATCCTCTCAAGTTGTTCAGGAGGAAGACTGCTTTACTCTTTTATGTTTGCTGTGCTATGTTCATTGCATGATGATTTTCTGTCTGTTTGTGGAGGAAATCTGGAGAACCCGGAAATTTATGACCTACATCACCATCTTCTCAGAATGCACTCAATTATCTCTTTTAATGAGGTCCTTTTTTGTTTGTACTTTCTCTTAAATCACAATTGCTAATCCTGCCTTGTTTTAATTAAACTTTAGTATTTTAGATTCTGTTCCAGCCTTTTAATTTTAACTAGATATGTATCTTTCACTGCCAAGTATATCTCTTCTAAAAATATATATTCTTGGAATCTGATTACTAATCCATTTTGCTATCCATGTAATTTAATTTTTTTTGTTTTTATAGAATCCATATTTTTATTTTTGGTTGATTGCCAAGAGTACAACATAGCTATTGACAATTATTGGAATAATTTATATGTGTTTACATATTTATATACACATACATACATATACCGTTCAATGATCAAGATGTGAATCTTATTGTTAGATTTGCAAAATTGAAGTAATAGAAAAACATACATTTATTGAATGTATCTACATCCATGTAAATTTTATGAGTTAGATCATCCAATTCATATTCATCATTATGTATTTCCATTTATTCTATTTCATTTGTTTTCTTCTTCTCTCTCTCCTATTTCGTCTTTCCTCAAAAATCTATTAGCTTCTTATCAGTTTCCCTGAAAACATTCTCATTTTCAACATTTTTATATATTACTAACAAAATTCAACAGCAAGAGTTACAAAGAGAAATTCTCTTTAAAATAACTGTCAAAAGTATAAAATGTTTGGGAATCTATCTGCCAAAGGAAACTCAGGAAATATATGAGCAAAACTATAAAACACTTTCCACACAAATAAAGTCAGGGTTAAACAATTGGAAAAATATCAAGTACTCTTGGATAGGTCAAGCAAATATAATATGTTTATATATTATAAGACAACAATACTACCTAAACTTAACTACTTATTTAGTGCTATAACAATCAAACTCCCAAGAAACTATTTTACTGACATAGAAAAAATAACAACAAAATTCATCTGGAAGGACAAAAGGTCAAGAATTTCAAGGAAATTAATGAAAAAAAAAAAGCAAATGAAGGTGGCTTAGCTGTACTAGATCTATAACTATATAATAAAGCAGCAGTATCAATACCATTTGGTACTGGCTAAGAAATAGATTAGTTGATCAGTGGAATAAGTTGACAAAATAGTCAATAACTATAGCAATTTAGTGTTTGACAAATCCAAAGACCCCAGCTTTTGGGATAAGAACTCACTATTTGACAAAAAACTGCTGGGAAAATTGAAAATTAGTATGGCAGAAAGTGAACATTGGCCCACAAATAACAGCATATATCAAGATAAGATCAAAATGGGTTCATGATCTAGATATAAAGAATGATATAATTCAAATTAGAAGAACATAGGAGAGTTTATCTCTCAGATCTGTGGAGAAGTAAGGAATTTGTTACCAAAGAAGAAGTGGAGATCATTATTGATCCCAAAATAGATAATTTTGATTATATTAAGTTAAAAACAAAACTAATGCAGACAAGATTAAAAGGGAAACAATAAACTGGGAAAACATTTTTATATTCAAAGGTTCTGATAAAGGCCTCATTTCTAAAACATGTAGAGAATTGACTCAAATTTCTAAGAATTCAAACCATTCTCCAATTGATAAATGGTCAAATGATATGAACAGACAATTTTCAGATAAAGAAATTGAAACTATTTATAATCATATGAAAAAGTGCTCCAAATTAATATTGATTAGAGAAATGCAAATTAAGACAACTCTGAGATACCACTATACACCTGTCAAATTGGCTAAGATGACAGGAAAAAGATAATGACAAGCTTCTTATCAGTTTCCCTAATCAGTTGGAGAGGATGTAGGAAAGCTGGGGCATTGTTGGTGGAACTATGAATGGATTCAACCATTTTGGAGAGCAATTTGTAACTTTGCTCAAAAAGTTATCAAACTGTGCATAACTTTTGACCCATCAGTATTTCTACTGGGCTTATATCCCAAAGAGATCTTCAAGGACAGAAAGGGACCCACATGTGCAAAAATGTTTGTGGCAACTCTCTTTGTAGTGGCAAGAAACTGGAAACTGAATGGATGCCCATCAATTGAAGAAAAGCTAAATGAATTATGGTATATGAATGTTATGAAATATTATTGTTCTGTAAGAAATGACAAGCAGGATGATTTCAGAGAAGCCTGGAGAGACTTACATGAACTGATGCTAAGTGACATGAGAAAAACAAGGAGATCATTATACATGGCAACAATAAGACTATATAATGATCAATTCTGATGGATGTGTCTCTCCTCAACAATGAAATGATTCAAACCAATTCCAATTATTCAGTGACGAAGAGAACCATCTATACCCAGAAAGAGGACCATGGGAACTGAGTATGCACAGCATGGTGTTCTCACTCTTTCTATTGTTGTTTTCTTTCCCAGTTTTTTTTTCTTCTTGATTAGATTTTTCTTGTGAAGCAAGATAACTGTATAAATATGTATACATATATTGGACATAGCATATATTTTTTACATATTTAACATGTATTGCACTACCAATCATTTAAGGGAAGGGGGGAGGGGAAGGAGGAGAAAATTTGAAACAGAAGACTTTGCAAGGGTTGATGTCCAAAAATTACCTATTCATATGTTTTATAAATAAAACTTTTAATAAAAAATTCTCATTTTAAGATCATTCTATTTTCTCTTATATTCTACTTCCAATTTCAGTTTTTTTTAAATTATATTTCTATATAACACTGAGTATATGCTTATGTGTGTGTGTGTGTATCCTTACATCTTTAAATCAAATCTGATAAGAATGAAAAAATTGCCACCCCCCTATCTTCCCCTCCACTCTAAAAGCTTTACATGAATGCCTGTTTTAGATGAGGAAATTTTCCTCATTCTATATTTCTCTTCCCTCACTGTATGTCTGTTTCTCACTTCTCCTCCTCTTCCTTTTTCTTCACCTCCTCCTCCTCCTCCTCCTTCTTTTCCTTCCCTTTGTCCTTCTCCTCCCCCTCCTCTTACCTCTCCTCTCTTTCTCTTCCTTCTCCCCCTCTTTCCTCTCCTCCTCCTGCCCCTCCTTCTCCTCCTCTTTCCTCTTCTCCTTCTTCTTCTCTTTCTCCTTCTTCTTCATCATCATCCTCATCATCATTTTAACATAATCAACTTACATCATTTCCCTATGTCTATATAAACTCCTTCTAAATGCCATAATAGCAATAAAGTTCTTAGGAGTAACATGTATTTATTTCATATAGGAATATAAACAATTTAACGTGTTTGAGTCCCTTATGATTGAACTTTTATGCTTAGCTTTTTATTTTTCTCTTGTACCCTGTGTTTGAATATTCATTTTTCTATTCAGCTCTGTTTTTTTCCGATAAGCATGCTTGAAAGTCTTCTGTTTCACTAAAAGTATTTTCTTCTTCCCTATCCCCACCCCCAAAAAAATAAAAAATAAAAATGATTATGCTTAGTTTTTCAGAGAGTGTTATTCTTGGTTGTAATCCTAGGTCTTCTGCCTTCCATGATTTCATATTCCAAACCTCTACTCCTCTAACATGAAAGATGCTAAATTTTGCATGTTCCAGTCTATGGCTCCACAATATTTGAACTGTTTCTTTTTTGCTGATTTAGGTGTTCTGGAATTTTATTATTATATTCCTAGGAGTTTTCATTGTAGAATTTCTTTCAGGAATTGATGATTTAATTATTTTATTTTTATCCTCTGAATCCAAGATATTGGGGCAGTTTTATTTAATATGATGTTTAGTCTTTTTCCTTTATCATGTTCAGGTAGCCCAATAATCTGTAAATGGTATCTCCTTGAGCTATTTTCCAAGTGTGTTATTTATATTCAATAAAACATTTCAAATTTGGCTTCGAGATGATGTCTATGATCAGTCTAGCCTTCTTTGGCTCACATGACCTTTGTCACATTCATATCCTGTCTGACTCTTCTCACAATCACATAGTTTATTAAATGCCATAAAAGGAGAGAATATTCTAGCCATGGAATACAAACAATTAAAAGGCAAAGAGCCAGAAGATTCCTTGGCAAATACTTTCAATAAGGATGAATATGGCATCAAGGTCAGCTACACACCAATGGTAAATTCTTCATCGTGAAATAGCTATAAGCCAAGATTAAGTGAAGATAGTGTTATTGTATGACTTTTTTATTTGCAGATGATTGTGCACTTAATGCAGCCTCTGAAGCTGAGATGTAACAAATTATGGATCAATTCTTTGCTCTTTGGGATAATTTTGATTTACCAATTAACACCAAGAAATCATAGGCGCTCCATCAGCCAGCACCATAATATCCTTATGTGGAACCATCAATTATGACAAAATGGAAGAAGTTTTGAAAGTGGTAGAGAAGTTCATTTATCTTAGCAGTATACTTTCATGGAGATACACATTGATAATGAGGTTCACACACACACACACACACACACACACACACACACACACACACACACATTGCAAAAGCTAGCTCATTGTTTTGGAGGCTCCAAAGAAATGTATGGGAAAGAAGAGGTATTATGCTGACTACAAACTGAAAGTCAACAGAGCCACTATGCTGACTTCATTGTTATATTCCTGGGAAACCTAAATAGCATATCAGTACCATGCCAAGAAACTGAAACGCATTTGAATTGTTTTAGAAAGATTCTGAACATCTTGTGACAGGATAAGGTACCAGATATTATAATTTTTTTCCTTGAATGAAACTGTCAAGCATTCAAACACTAGTACAGAGACTTCAATCCCATTGGTCTGCCACATTATTCAAGTGCTAAACATAACTTACTAAAATGACTGTTTTTATAAAGAACTCACATAAGGCAAATGCTCAAAGGATTGAAAGAAACAGTTTTATAAGGATATTCTCAAAGTTTTTTTTTTAAGAATTTTAGAATTGATTGTACAACATGAGAGACACTGTCATAGGACTACCTGACATGGTATACCCTCATCAGAGAAGGTACTGTGTACTATGGACAAAGCGGAATTAAAGTAGCCCCAAAGAAACATGCGATGCACAAATTTGGAGAATCCACTCTCAATGTTAAAATGGACCAGTTTTGCTCAACCTGAGGTAGAGCATCCAACTCATGTTGGTCTAATCAGTCATATTTGGACTATAATTTGACTCTATTATAGTAATGTCATTTTAATCCTCTTCATGAACAAACAATAACAATCAATCAATATTTAAGTTTGGTACTCTGATTTGTCTCTGAGTTGAGAACTCTCAAAGCTGCTGTTGTGATGACCTAGTCTTCCTCTCATTGTTACAAACTTTTGCTGCTAATTTCCTAAATTTTCTTAGGTTAGAAAATGTGTCCTCTTGACCCTTTTGATTTTTTTGGTTCTGATACTCTAGAATTTAATCTGAAATTGTTGTTGTTGTTGTTGTTAATTTATTGGAGGGGAATGTTGAGAGAATTCAACTGGATTGTCTTTAATTTCCTAGATTGGCACACTTGATCTTAATAAGAACATTGTGAAAACATGGGAGGCATTATGGTGTTTTTGTTTAGAGAATCAAAAATGGGTGATATAAAAATGATGAGGAAGTTGCTTAACACCACAAGCCTAAGAGCTATCATACATGATATTGGAACTTCTTAGTCCACTTGCTGCCTTCACTACACCCAGCTGAATAAGAAAAATGGAGAAATTGAGACATACATAGCTGGAGGGTGACTTTTTTAAAAGATCTTTTGACTGTTTCTATTTATTATTTTTTGTGATGGTTTCACTTATGTTTTCTGATGTTTGAGGGGGAGATAGGTACAATAGTTTAGGGGTACTGCTATAAGATTTTTTATTGTTTCCCCTAATCTTATAACAGACTTATTGCCTAAATGTATTATGTACTATAAATGTTTTCTGTATTTTGCATATTTATATTTAAGAATTTTTAATGTTCTCTCTGTTTTGATTTTTCCTTTGAGCCAGAGAAAGGGTTTAGTAAAATATCTCAATATTAAATTGTCTAACATTCACCTTTATGGATGTTTTCTCTTTGGTTTCCTCCTCTTGACATTTTTCAATATGTTAGAGAAACCTTTTCCAATTAAATTTCCAATAATATGAGAGTTTCTACTCATAGTACAAAAGGTCTGGGATTAAAGATATTTATAAAACCAATAGCTTAAAAATGTAGTATATCATATCATAATGATGAGGAGAAATTGAGGCTCTAAGCCGAGATGGATCAGTTCTTTTTCTGGTTGTGTGATTACTTCTCTCTCCTTCCCCAGAGTAACCAAGGGCAGGTCCGGATAATGGATAAATTCGCTATCAATGCTGTATTAAAACAAAGTCTTTATTGATAGTAAAGGGATAGACAGGCATTTGGCCTCTAGAAAGGCCAAACTGCCTGGCAAGGGTCAGGATGCCAGAACAAGTTGGAAGGCACAAGGCAAGGATAAACCAAGTGTGAGGAAAACAATTTTAGAAATTCCTTTATACATAACCAGGGTCATAAAACAAGGTTTGCACAGAAATGTTATCCAAGAGGTTCCGGAGAGATTTGTAAATAAGACAGGAATTTCATTTGTGTCTCAAGCTATCTCCTTTAACCTCTCCTAAGACAGGAATTTCATTTGTGTCTCAAGTTATCTCCTTTAACCTCTCCTAAGACAGGGATTTTCTGTATCTTGGGCTATCTCTTTTTAACCTTATCAATATCATTGCAAAAATGAATAAAAAACAGATTCCCAGAGATCTTCTCTGACTTTTCTTAAGGTCATACAGATATTAAATAATGAAGTAAGGATTTAAGTTCAGGTTCCAAATGCCAAAACCAGCATTTTTTTTTCATTGTCCCAGGCTAGTCTTCCTGTATTCACAGTCTTTGAAGAGGATGGGATTTATAAATAGAAGGCAATAGAGGAAAAGAAGAAGATTATAGATATAGAGCTAGAGACTAACTTAGTTATTTTTATTTATTTATTTTTTTTAATTATATATATATTTTATAATATTATCCCTTGTATTCATTTTTTCCAAATTACCCCCCCTCCCTCTATTCCCTCCCCCCGACGACAGGCAATACCATACATTATACATGTGTTACAATATAGTCTAGGTACAATACATGTGTGCGAATATCATTTTCTTGTTGCACAATAAACATTAGAATCCGAAGGTACATGCAACCTGGGCAGACAGATATTAGTGCTAACAATTTTCATTCCCCTCCCAGTGTTTCTTCTCTGGGTGCAGCTACCCCTGTCCATCATTGATCAACTGGAAGTGAGTTGGATCTTCTTTATGTTGAAGATTTCCACTTCCATCAGAATACATCCCCATACAGTATTGTTGTTGAAGTGTACAGTGATCTTCTGGTTCTGCTCATTTCACTCAGCATCAGTTGATTTAAGTCTCTCCAGGCCTCTCTGTATTCCTCCTGCTGGTCATTTCTTACAGAGCAATAATATTCCATAACCTTCATATACCACAATTTACCCAACCATTCTCCAACTGATGGACATCCATTCATCTTCCAGTTTCTAGCTACAACAAAAAGAGCTGCCACAAACATTTTGGCACATATATGTCTCTTTCCGCTCTTTAGTATTTCTTTGGGATATAATCCCAGTAGTAGCGCTGCTGGGTCAAAGGGTATGCACAGTTTGATAACTTTTTGGGCATAATTCCAGATTGCTCTCCAGAATGGCCGGATTCCCTCACAACTCCACCAGCAATGTATTAGTGTCCCAATTTCCCCACATCCCCTCCAACATTTGTCATTATTTGTTCCTGTCATCTTAGCCAATCTGACAGGCGTGCAGTGGCATCTCAGAGTGGTCTTAATTTGCATTTCTCTGATCAGTAGTGATTTGGAACACTCTTTCATGTGAGTGGATATAGTTTCAATTTCTTCCTCTGAGAATTGTCTGTTCATATCCTTTGACCATTTATCAATTGGAGAATGGTTCGGTTTCTTATAAATTATGGTCAGTTCTCTATATATTTTGGAAATGAGACCTTTGTCAGAACCTTTGTTTTTAAAAATATTTTCCCAATTTGTTACTTCCCTTCTAATCTTGTTTGCATTAGTATTATTTGTACAGAAACTTTTTAGTTTGATGTAATCAAAATCTTCTATTTTGTGATCAATAATGATCTCTAGTTCTCCTCTGGTCATAAATTCCTTCCTCCTCCACAAGTCTGAGAGGTAGATTATCCTCTGTTCCTCTAATCTATTTATTATCTCCCTCTTTATGCCTAAATCATGGACCCATTTTGATCTTATCTTGGTATATGGTGTTAAGTGTGGATCCATATCTAATTTCTGCCATACTAATTTCCAGTTTTCCCAACAGTTTTTTCCGAATAATGAATTTTTATCCCTAATGTTGGTACCTTTGGGTTTGTCAAAGATTAGATTGCTATAGATGTACCCTTTTTTGTCCTTTGTATCTAATCTGTTCCACTGATCTACCGGTCTATTTCGTAGCCAATACCAAATGGTTTTGGTGACTGCTGCTATATAATATAGCTTTAGATCAGGTACACTTAGACCACCTTCCTCTGAGTTTTTTTTCATTAGTTCCCTTGCAATTCTTGACCTTTTATTCTTCCATATGAATTTTGTTGTTATTTTTTCTAGGTCATTAAAATAGTTTCTTGGGAGCCTGATTGGTATAGCACTAAATAAATAGATTAGTTTGGGGAGTATTGTCATCTTTATTATATTCGCTCGGCCTATCCAAGAGCACTGAATGTCTTTCCAATTATTTAAATCTGATTTTATTTTTGTGGCAAGTGTTTTGTAATTTTTCTCATATAATTCCTGACTTTTCTTTGGTAGATGGATTCCCAAATATTTTATACTCTCAACATTTGTTTGGAATGGAATTTCTCTTTGTATCTCTTGCTGTTGCATTTTGTTAGTGATATATAAAAATGCCGAGGATTTATGTGGATTTATTTTGTATCCTGCCACTTTGCTGAAATTTTGAATTATTTCTAGTAGCTTTTTAGCAGAGTCTTTGGGGTTCTCTAAGTATACCATCATGTCATCTGCAAAAAGTGATAGTTTAATTTCCTCATTTCCTACTCTAATTCCTTGAATCTCTTTCTCGGCTCTTATTGCCGAGGCTAGCGTTTCTAGTACTATATTGAATAGTAATGGTGATAGTGGGCAACCTTGTTTCACTCCTGATCTTACTGGGAAAGGTTGCAGTTTATTTCTATTGCATATTATGCTTACTGACGGTCTTAAATATATACTCCTGATTATTCTAAGGAATAATCCATTTATTCCTATACTCTCAAGAGTTTTTAGTAGGAATGGATGTTGGATTTTGTCAAATGCTTTTTCTGCATCTATTGAGATGATCATATGGTTCTTATTAATTTGATTATTAATATGGTCAATTATATTAATAGTTTTCCTAATATTAAACCAGCCCTGCATTCCTGGAATAAATCCTACTTGATCATAGTGTATTATATTGGAGATGATTTTCTGAAGTCTTTTTGTTAATATCTTATTTAAGATTTTAGCATCAATATTCATTAAGGAGATTGGTCTATAATTTTCTTTCTCAGTTTTCGATCTACCAGGTTTAGGTATCAGTACCATGTCTGTGTCATAAAAGGAGTTTGGTAGGACTCCTTCATCCCCTATTTTTTCAAATAATTTATATAACATTGGGGCTAATTGTTCTTTAAATGTTTGGCAGAATTCACATGTGAATCCATCTGGCCCTGGGGATTTTTTCCTGGGGAGTTAATTAATAGCTTGTTCTATTTCTTTTTCTGAAATGGGACTATTTAAGCAATTTATCTCCTCCTCTGTTAATCTAGGGAGCCTATATTTTTGGAGAAAGTCATCCATTTCACTTAAGTTATCAAATTTATTGGCATAAAGTTGGGCAAAGTAACTCCTTATTATTTCTCTAATTTCCTCTTCATTGGTGGAAAGATCCCCCTTTTCATTTGTAAGACTATCAATTTGATTTTCCTCTTTCTTTTTTTTGATCAAATTTACCAAAGGTTTATCTATTTTATTGGCTTTTTCATAAAACCAACTCTTGGTTTTATTTATTAATTCAATAGTTTTTTTACTTTCAATTTTATTGATTTCTCCTTTTAATTTTTGTATTTCGAGTTTAATTTTTGGTTGGGGGTTTATAATTTGGTCTTTTTCTAGCCTTTTAAGTTGTAAGCCCAATTCGTTAATCTTCTCTTTCTCAATTTTCTTCAAATAAGCCTCTAAAGATATAAAATTTCCCCTTATTACTGCTTTAGCTGCATCCCAAAGATTTTGATATGATGTCTCATCATTGTCATTATCTTGGGTGAAATTGTTAATTGTTTCTATAATTTGCTCTTTCACCCAGTCATTCTTTAAGATGAGATTATTCAGTTTCCAATTACTTTTTGGTCTATTTACCCCTAACTTTTTACTGAATGTAGCTTTTATTGCATTGTGATCTGAGAAGAAGGCATTTATTATTTCTGCCTTCCTACATTTAATTTTGAGATCTTTATGTCCTAATATATGGTCAATTTTTGTATAGGATCCATGAACTGCTGAGAAGAAAGTATATTCCTTCCTATTGCCATTCAGTTTTCTCCAAAGGTCTATCATACCTAGTTTTTCTAATGTTCTATTTACTTTTTTAATTTCTTTCTTGTTTGTTTTGTGGTTTGATTTGTCTAAATCTGAGAGTGCAAGGTTGAGATCTCCCAGTATTATAGTTTTACTGTCTATTTCTTCTTGCAGTTCTCTTAACTTTTCCTTTAGAAAGTTAGATGCTATACCACTTGGTGCATATATGTTTAGTATTGATATGGCTTCATTATTTATGCTACCTTTCAGCAGTATATAGTTTCCTTCCTTATCTTTTTTAACGAGATCTACTTCTGCTTTTGCTTGATCTGAGATAAGGATAGCTACCCCTGCTTTTTTGGCTTTACCTGAAGCATAATAGGCTCTGTTCCAACCTTTTACCTTTACTCTGTATGTATCTCCCTGCTTTAAGTGTGTTTCCTGTAGGCAACATATTGTAGGGTTCTGCTTTTTGATCCAATCTGCTATCCGTCTCCGTTTGATGGGATCGTTCATCCCATTTACATTTACAGTTAAAATTACTAATTCTGTGTTTCCTGCCATCGTATTATCCCCAGATTATACTTTTTTCCCTTGACCCCCCTGATCCCCCTCCCCGATATTTAATTTACAGATCCCCCTTGTGACGCGCAACCCTCCCTCTTTTTTTTAGGATCCCTCCCCCCTCCCTCCAAGTCCCTTCACTTATTCTCCTTTTCCTTTCCCCTTTTACTCTCCCCCCTTTTAATGAGGTGAGAGAAAATTCTCTGAAAAACAAATATGTTAATTATTTACTCTTTGAGCCTCTTCTGATGAGAGTAAGATTCACACAATGATTCTCCCCCTCACTAAGTTCCCTCAGATATGGTTTATTTTCTATGTCTCTTCCTGGGATGTAGTTTCCCTCTTTTTATCACTCCTTCCCCTTTTTCTGAACCGACCTCCTTCCCTTTACCACACCCCCCTTTTTTTCTTTTATATCAGTAAAATCAAATTATCCTTGAGTATTTTTTATATACCCACAACAGAGTTACAGTTCTCAAGGGTTCTGTGTACCTTTTTCTGTTTCTCTTCAGTCTTGTGGATGTAGATCAAATTTTTTGTTTAAGTCTGGTTTTTTTCTTAGAAACATATAGAATTCCTCTGTTTCATTGAATGACCAACTTCTTCCATGGAAAAAGATGCTAAACTTAGCTGGGTAGTTCATTCTTGGTTGCAGTCCTTGATCTTTTGCCTTACGGAATATCAGGTTCCAGGCCCTTCTATCTTTTAATGTGGAGGCAGCCAGATCTTGGGTGACCCTTATTGTGGCACCTTGGTATTTAAATTGTTTTTTTCTAGCTGCTTGCAGGATTTTCTCCTTTGTGTGGTAATTCTGCAGCTTAGCCACAATATTCAGTGTGTTCTTTTTTTAGGGTCTATTTCAGAAGGAGTTCGATGAATTCTTTCCACATCTACTTTCCCTTCTGTTTCTATTATCTCTGGACAGTTCTCTTTGATAATTTCCTGTAAAATAGAATCTAGGCTCTTTTTTTGGTCATAGTTTTCTGGAAGTCCAATAATCCGCAGATTATCTCTCCTAGATCTATTTTCCAGGTCTATAGATTTTCCCAGTAAGTATTTGACGTTGTTCTCCAGCTTCTCATTTTTTTTGTTTTGTTTGACTGATTCTTGGGTTCTCTGTGAATCATTCATTTCTATTTGTTCCATCCTGACTTTTAAGGAGTTATTTTCTTCTTTCACAGTTTTTAGTTCTTTTTGTAAATGCCCAATTTCGTTTTTAAATGAATTATTTTGCTCTATTGAGTTTTTTTCCATTTCCCTAATTTTTTTTTTTGAGAATTATTTTCTTTTTCCAATTCAGAAATTCTATTTTCTTGAGACTTTTTTATCTTTTCCAATTCAGAAATCCTACTTTTCTGTGTTTTTTTAACCTTTTCTAATTCACTAATTTTGTTTCCCTGCATCTCCTGTGAATTCTTTATTTTTTCCAACTCCAATTTCAGGACGTTGTTATTCTCTATCATAACTTCCCTTTCTTTTCCCCATTTTTCTTCGATCTCCCTCAATTTTTTAAGAGCTTCTTCTAGGAGAGAGTTATGTGATGGGGGGCAGGAATCGTTCCCCTTTAGGTTGTTGTCTGTTGATTCTCTGCTGTCAACTTCCTCGGGGTTGGATAACGGCTCTTTCTCTGTGTAGAAGGAATCTATGGTTTTTCTAGTTTTTTTGCTCATACTTAAAAAAATCTTTTGGGGTCTGTCTCTGGGGTAGGAAATTATTTACTTCTTTACCAGCTTCCTCCCAGACTGGATGGATGCAGCGGCTCCTGAGCCTGAGCTAAGATAGAGCTCTGGGAGAGAGTTCCCCACCCCCTCCCTGGAAGTGCCTCAGAGGTGATTAGCACTACTGTGCTTCGAGGGCGTAGAATAGTGAAGACAGCACGAAGCCCAGCCTATGTGTCCGGGTGGGGAGTGGATGTCTGCAGCAGGTGACGTGAGAAGCCCCTGCGCTCAAACTGGAAGTGTCTGCCAGAAACCGCGGTCCCTAGTTCAAATGTTCCGCTTCTCTGGGACTTCCTGGAGCTGAGTTCCACTCCCTCCAGCTAAGCTAGGCAGTGTGTGTTGCCTTGGGCCATATCCACCCACTTGTCAATCTCTTAACTATTCTCAGGTGGTAGCTGAGGCCACACCCCCTGGTGCCGAGTCTGTTGAGTCACCCCCAGGGGCCGGGGAAAATCTAATCTGAGTTTTAAAATATTTTGGCTTTCTCTTCTGAACTGCTAAATAATTAGCAGAGAAGAGCTAACAGCCTGTGCCAGATTCCTTTACCTCAGTGGCTTCTCTGATCCCAGAGCCCTTCCCAGCGCAATGGGCGCAGTGTGCCCCTACCCCACCGTCTGTGCTGGTCTTTCTTATTCCTCCCCTGAGAGCTGACCTTTCCTGTTGAAACTCCAGATTCTCTTCAGCTGGTAAGTCGTGCTTCCAGTCCTTGTGGTATCTATCAGTCCTGAGCTAATTTTGAGACTTAATTTATCTAATTGGTTGTGAGGGAGTGAGGTCGTTCACTGAGTCGTGTGTTTCTTCTCCGCCATCTTGGTTCCGCCCCCTAACTTAGTTATTTTAAAGACAAGAAAATAAAACCTAAAAAAAATTAAAATGATTGCTGAGGTCAAAAAAGAAATGAATTAAGGCCAAATTTAAAGGCAGATCTTACCTGAATTTTAAGCCCAGCTCTCTATTGACTGTCACCTATCTTCCTCAAGAAAAAAAAAAAAATAGAACTTATAGGCCCTATATGATTCAGTGTATAGAATGTTAGGTCTGGCATCAAGAAGACTCATGACTTCCTGAGTTCAAATCCGGCCTCAGACATTTATTGTCTGGGTGATCCTGGCCAATACATTTAGCCCTATTTGCCTCCTTTTTATCATCCACAAAATGAGCTGGAGAAAAAAAAAAAGCAAGCTAAACCCTTTAGCCAAAAACTCCAAATAGATCATGAAGAGTCAGCCCCAAAGTAAAATGACTAAACAATAACAAAAATAATATCTAAGCTAAAAGAAAACTTAAAACTTAGCTCAACTAGCCTACTGTCTGTCTATCTTTCCTTACCCCCTCTAGTAAGGGACAAGTTGAAGTTTTCGAGAAGCAGGATAAAATGAGAATTTAACAGAGAGTCATTGTTAATAAGATATTGAAATTGGGGGCTGGAACATGCCCTTCTGTCACAGAACTGCAGATCTGGACTTGGACAGGTTTTTCTCAATGCCACTGCCTCTTTACATCACTCCATAGTAGATCTTTGGGTATATTCATTTAAACAAAACTTTGATTTAGCTTATGTCTTGTCAAAATCTATTATCAAGATTCTTTCTAGGAAGGTAATTAATGTGCAAAATAGATAAGCTATAAGGCACTTATTTGTTTATCAACCCCCCCCCCCATGATTAAAACACAAACACAAAAGACTTGGAAATACTCATTACTTGTAACTCAGAGCAAGACTTGTATTCATTCTTCTGTTGGTGGTCATCTTCTTTTGCTGGACACCTTATAAGAGTTGCAGAAAATTCCTATCCTACTATCCACTGAAGAATCCTGGAACCTCTCATTCACATTCAAAATGTCCATCTTTCAAAATTACTGTGGTTAATCTGAAACACAAAAGATGTCTATTTAGATGGCTTAAGTGCTTATTGGTAAATGCATATTGCTGCTGAGTAGGAGGTATGAACAGAGATTCTTCTAAACTCTTAATGAGAAATCCAAAGGAGAAGCCTTCAGAGTATAAACATGTTGGGAAGATGTGAGAAAAATTAAAGTACCAAATAGGAGAATAATTTCTTTTGTAACTTCTTAAATTTTCCACTTTTTTTTATTTAGTAACCAATTTTCTTTGATACTATACCTCTTTTCACATCTCCCATCATGAGAATTGGGAAGATGAAGAAAGAAAGGTACCAACAAGAACACCCTGATTTCACATGTCTATTATTCTCATACTATCCCTCATGGACCCAAATTCTTCATATTCAAATGAAATATTCTTTTAGGATAAAAGTCTTAAGGCTAATAGCTATCTTAAATGTCATCTCATCTAATCCTCTCATTTTTATGTGGAAATTGAGGCCCATAAAAATCACATAATAGGTCCAAATTTATTCAGTTGCCACAATTCACACGAGGTAAAAATGATCTCAAGTCTTATGATCCCAAATCAAACATTAGCTTTGCTTTGTCAAGATGCAAAAATGGACCAAGCAAAACTGGAGGAGAGAGAATTACATCTACATTAGAACCATCAATGAGCCAATAAAATAGAGGTTGTTTTTTATTTTAATCACTAATTTGAAACATATTTCTTACTAAGAAGAAAAAAAGAAAGTTTTATAGGTAATAATGAATGCATTTTTCACACTAGAAAGAAAGTGACCATCTATTTTGTTGTATTATTGTTAGCAAGGAACACTGAAAACCTGAAGCTATAAAAAAATGAATTACCCAAACTATTAATCCTACTATTGATATTACGACAATAATCTTGTGATTTAAATAACACTTAGAGGTTATATGAACTAACTTCTTCATTTTACAAATAAGAAAACTGAGATTCAGAGAGCTAGGTCATACAGCAGTAAAATGCAGAGCTACATTTTGAACTAGGCCCTTTGAAAGCCCAGATGTTTGGTTTTTGGCATAATTATAGGGCTGTTATAAAAGAACTACTATTATTTTATATTTCTATAATATCTTTTCCTTTTCTGAAACTGCCTATGGAATCACAGTGTGGTAGAAATATCTGGGATGAGAAAAGCTTCATTTCAGATCCCAATTCTGACAATACAAATCCTCCATACATTAGTTGTGTGACCCTAACTAAACCTTAGTTTTCCTATTTGAAATGTAGTGTATTAATTAAAATACTGAGAAGAAGAACAAGAACAAGAAAAAGAAAAAGGGAAGGAAGGAAAGAAAGAAGGAAGGGAGCAATGAAAGAAAGAAAGAAAGAAAGAAAGAAAGAAAGAAAGAAAGAAAGAAAGAAAGAAAGAAAGAAAGAAAGAAAGAAAGAAAGAAAAAGTGGGAATGAGGAAGAGGAGGAGAAGGAGGAAGAAGGAGGAGGAAGGAGGGAGGTAGATAAAGGAAGGGATGAAAGGGGAAAGGTACTATTAGCACTGATCAGCTCATAATTCCAAGCTGTGCTTCTGTCCTAGACAATTCCCTTCAGGGAAATGTGATTTGGAGAGTTGCCATTAACAATGATTTTTACTCTGAAAGCCACACAAATTGGCAAATCTCCATTAAATCATTATTTATAGATGAAATTATTCAAAGACCTCATCATTTCTGATGACCAATTTCACTGGGGTTGCTAAATACTTGTTTAAAAGCCAAAAAACAAACAACAACAAAAATCCAACACCTATTTCATTTATGTTTCCAACACCATAAAGGCACTATGTACAATATTATTTCATATAAAACAATTTTATTCCAATAGGATTTGATAGCTAGAAATATTTCTGAATTAGACAGGAATATCTCTGCATCAGTTAAGTGGGGTAGTAAATAGAACATTGGACTGATAGTAAAGAAGAAATGAAGTAAAACTATATGTTGAGTCAATTACTAGGTTTATCACTTATCACTTAACCTATCTCAGCCCCAATTTCCTTATTAATATGCTAAGAGAGTTGAAACCATAACATCTTGTCTAGCTTTAAATGTACAATCTCAGGCACAACCGTTTTTTATTCTCCAGTTTTAAACCCATCCTTAAAAAGGCATATAGAATTAACACGGGCACAACAGTTTGTTTACATCCCCTTTCCCTAAGCAAAATGAGACAGTAATTTTGGAAAGCTATGATTTGTTATGTTTTATTTGACAAGCCAATAAATGACATGCTCTTTAATGACTAAACATGACATTTTCCCAGCAAGTTAATGGATTAAATAAAATGTAAAGGGTTTAAAATATAGAGATGGAAATTTCCCAATATCTGATGTTCAAGAATACTTTAAAGAATAGCAATAAAGAAGGATAAATGGTAAATAAACTAAATTATATAAAATTAGATGATTTATTTGATTTATATGAAATATAAGCTCATATGAGCTTAAATAAATTAGCTATGACAACTAGGTAGCACAGGAAATAATATGATAGCCTAGGAATCAGGAAAACCTGATTTCAAATCCTACCTCAGATACTCTCTAACTCTGTGACTAAGAAACTATGTCACTTAAACTCTGCCTGCTTCGGTTTCCTCTTTAATAAAATGGAGATGATCAGAGCATCTCCCTTCCACACTTGCTCTGAAGATATTTGTAAACCTTAAAGAACTATAGAAATTCTTCTTGTTGTTGTTATAATCACACTTTCCAGGTTATTAGCATATGATATTAATGTTGTAATGTGTGGTGTAAAGGCGATTCCTAAGAGATTTACAATCAGAAAAGAGGAGGTGTGGCAATTTTGGTTGGTGCATTAATCTATTACCAAATGCTAACA
Source organism: Sminthopsis crassicaudata (assembly GCF_048593235.1). Taxonomy (NCBI): domain Eukaryota; kingdom Metazoa; phylum Chordata; class Mammalia; order Dasyuromorphia; family Dasyuridae; genus Sminthopsis; species Sminthopsis crassicaudata. The sequence continues at coordinate 169,591,099 of NC_133622.1, read as the reverse complement.
GATGAACAGCCCAGGTATTGTCCTGGACTGAAATGGATTTTTAAAAAATCTAATAAAAGGTCTCCAAATACTAAGTAGAATCTGTTTGAAGGACTTTAATAGAAGGATATAGTTTAGAATGGCTAAGAAAGATAAAGGAAAGATATTTGTCACCATTTGAGAAATAGTCTACAGAAAGGCGTTCAGATAACTTTTTAAAAAATTCTCATTTGTTTTATTTCTGTATTGGAGGATAATAAAGGCATTACTCTCTGTATGTCTAATTCTATCTCTCTTTTGGTTTGTCTTTCTGCCATTGTCTCTGTCTCTATCGGTTTTCTCCCTGCCTCTATCTCTTTCACTGAGATAGATACTGTCTCTACCTGTCTCTCTTTCATTGCATTATGTTGCCCTTACCATTCTCTTCACATGTCTGATCACTTTCTATAGAAAGAACTCTCTAAAGCAAACTGTCAGTGACAAAGTCCTTGACATCATTGAATAGTTTAACAACAGTTTTTGCTTGGGGGCCTCAAATTCCGTTCATGTTGATGGCTAAGCTGAACCCACATTAGAAATATTTTTTTTCCTTTCCTTTCATAGGAAGTCCTTTATGACTTGATTTATGTATTTTAAAATAATATCCATGCTTTACTTCAGATCAGTTCCCTAATGGTTTGGGACAACTGTAATCCAAGATTGATAGCAGGTGATCACTTGTCAAGGAAGTTCCAAAAATTGGCCAGGAAACTCCTTTAATTTAAAGGAAATATGCAAACAGCATAATCTTTAAGAACATAGTTCAAAGAAATAAGTTGAACCCCACATTTGAACCTAAAGTTCAGTGTAAAGACAAGGGTCCCATTGACATTCTTTGGAGTTTTGCCCAAACAAAACTACAGAATGAGGTCCACACTCTTATAAATTATATTCTTCTCACAAAATGTTTGATAGTTGCTTATGAAAACTGGTGTTTGTGATCAAAGTAGCAGTGGTCTAAAGCCAAGGCAATCTGAATTTTGCCTTTCCTGAAGGATGTTTGCTTAGGATTGGGATAAGGAAGCATTGTTTGATGCTATGAACATCAAAGGGGTGTAGAGGGGGTGGATTCCTTGCATTTATCCCACTTAGTTTGAGTTGAATTTGGCAATCTGGGGAGTGAAGCAGTGAATTGGCTCCAAAAATGAAATATTCATTGATTGTGATTGGGTGATGACATGTTATCTTCTGATTACAGTGTTCTAAGTCTTTGAAAAATAAGCATTCTTCAAAGGAGATCAGCCACATGTGGATATAATACCTATGACATTTGGTTCACTTTCCTTTATTTTTATCCTTTTACAAATAGAAAAGATATTTTAAATAGTTTTCCTACAATCCTAGCACATGGTGTGAATCAGTTCCTTAATTGAATAATGAAAATTATAAAGTTTTGGCCATTGGATAAAGGCAATAGAAATAATAAAACATCTAGTAATTAGCTGACAAAATCAGTCTTACTCCTTAATAATACATGTTTGAGAAAGAAGGAAAAAGAGACATATATAGAGAGGGACTAAGACAGAGAGAGAAAGACAGACAGAAGTAGACACACACACAGAAAGAGAAACAGACAAACAGACAGGGAGAGAGAGAGAGAGAGAGAGAGAGAGAGAGAGAGAGAGAGAGAGAGAGAGAGAGAGAGAGAGAGAGAGAGAAGGGGGAGATAAAGACAGAGACAGAGACAGACAAAGATAGACTGAAATAGTCAGATTGAGACAGAGACAGAGATTAAAACAGAGAGATAGAAGAGACAGTGACAGAGAGAAAAACATAGAGAACAGACAGAGCTAGAGATAAAGACAAATTCAGAGAGTAAGAGCAAGTTAGAGAGGTAGCTAAAGATACAAAACAGAGGAAAAAAAAAACAGTGAGAGACAAAGAGATAAAAACAGAGACAAAAAGACAGACAGAAACAGAGAGAGAGGCAGAGATAGAAAGAGATATAGAGATATAGAAAGAGATATAGAGATAGATATATTATATACATATATATGATATTTGTATATATATAGAATAAGATAAAGGAAGAGAGAAGGAAGGAAGGAAGGAAGGAAGGAAGGAAGGAAGGAAGGAAGGAAGGAAGGAAGGAAGGAAGGAAGGAAGGAAGGAAGGAAGGAAGGAAGGAAGGAAGGAAGGAAGAGAGGGAGGGAGGGAGGGAGGGAGGGAGGGAGGGAGGGAGGGAGGGAGGAAGGAAGGAAGGAAGGAAGGAAGGAAGGAAGGAAGGAAGGAAGGAAGGAAGGAAGGAGAGAAAAGGGAGAAGAGAGGAGAGGAGAAGAAAGAGAGGGAAGGAGGGAGAGGGAGGGAGAGAGAGACAGAGAGGGAGAGAGAGAGAGAGAGAGAGAGAGAGAGAGAGAGAGAGAGAGAGAGAGAGAGAGAGACAGAGAGACAGAGAGAGAGACAGAGAGACAGAGACAGAGACAGACAGAGACAGAGACAGACAGAGACAGAGACAGTGAGAGACAGAGAAACACACACACACACAGAGCACTCAACTCCAGAGGAAGTAAGATTTAGAAGTTTTTGCAGAAACCAACAGCTGGGGAATAACCCAGATCTTTATGTCTGAGGGAACAGAATAAAGATTTTTCTCTTCCTGTCATCTTCTTTTATATGTCAGACCTTATTTAGGCTGATCTGCTGCTTCAGGATCCAATTAGAGTAACATGAGGCTCTTGTAAATCATTGAAGAGTAAGCAGAAAGAAGATTACTTAAGCTTTAGCATAGAAAGGATTTAGGACAGATTCTTCCATGTGTCCATTCCATCTCCAAAAGAAAGATGTCTGGATAGCAGAGTGCATTAAGTGTGGTGAATCTTATAGTTATGGGATAACTTTCCAGGTTGGAGAGCACTGGTCTTACAGATTGCCTTAATGTCCAGAACGTTTAGTATTGTCTTCCTTGTCTTTTCATTAGTAATAGGATTGAAGAAGAGAACTAGCCTAGTCAGTGTAGCATAATTTTGCTTTTCCTCTCTAGTACACATTAGCCATAATGTCAAACAGCAAAGTCCATGAAAAGATACCCAATTCAGCAGTTGAATGTTGCATAAGAGTGTTGGTAATATGATCAAAAATACCTCAAATTCTGGACAGGCATCAATTAAGAAAAGCAGCTACTTAAGAATAGGAGAAAAAAAACTTTTAAGAGTGACCTTTGGTAGCAGAGAGAAAAGTTGGTTATGTGCTCAAGGAAGAGCTAGCTCTTCCAATTGAGAATTGAGTTTTAAGAGAGTTCTACTAGGGGGAGAAAAGGGCAGAAACAGCAATACATGAGAAGTTAGTAGCTTCAGCCACACATGGTCTTCATATGTTACTATTATTGTATTCAAAGTTTGAGCTCACTCTTCCTATGAATGCTATTTGTATAAGCACAAAACAGGAGTGCTGGAGGTGGGATATGGGATGATATTTTATAATAATTGTATTTTCCAGGTAATCCTATTAAATACATTTAGTAAAATCTAATTGTATTTATTTGCTGATTATAAATGGTAAACATTCTGGAGCTTAATAAACTACAATAACTAACTAGTCAATAAATCTTAACAAGCACCTATTATGTTCCAGGAACTATGCTATGTGCTGAACATATAAAAAGAAGCACAATGCTATACACACAGACAGATAAAGAAAGATAAGAAAGTTGTAAAAGTCTAATAAACCATCATTGTTGAATCCCCTACCCTCCTCATTTAGGATTCCTACACATTACAAACCTCCATATTACAGTGTGGCAAAGAGCCCAACCAAGTGGATTATGATTTGGGACTCATTATTATTGGTTTTAGGGGATGGCCTGATCTTCTGTGGTAGACTCTTTAAAAATGCTCTATTTGTAAAGATTAAGAATAACTTTGAGTTGGGAAAATTGGAAATTAGTATGGCAGAAACAAGGCATTGATCTACACCTAACACCCTGCACTAAGATTAGTTCGAAATGGGCTTATGATTTAGACATAATGATACTATAAGCAAATTAGAAGAAGAAAGGATAGTCTACCTCTCAGATCTATGGAGAAGGAAGGAATTTATGGCCAAATTAACTAGAGTACATTATAAAATGCAAAATTGATAATTTTAATTATATTAAATTAAAAAAGAGTTTGTACAAACAAAACCAGTGCAGACAAGAATAGAAAAGAAGCAGTAAATTAGGGGGAAATTTTATATTCAGTCTTATAAAGGCCTCATTTCTAAAATATATAGAGAATTGACTCAAATTTATAAAAATACAAGCCATTCTCCAATTGATAAATGGTCAAGGGATATGAACAATTTTCAGATGAAGAAATTAAAACCATTTCCAATCATATGAAAAAAATGCTCCAAATTACTATTGATGAGAGAAGTACAAATTAAGACTGAGGTATCATTGCACACCTCTTATGTTGGCTAAAGATGACAAGAAAATATAATGATGAATGTTGGAGGGGATGTTGGAAAGTTGGGATACTAATGCATTGTTAATGGAGTTGTGAACTGATCCAACCATTCTGGAGAGCAACATGGAACTATGCTTGAAGGACTATCAAATTGTGCATACCCTTTGATCTAGCAATGTCTCTATTAGACCTGTATCCCAAAGAGATTATAAAAAGAGAAAATGACCCATATGTACAAAACTGGTTGTAGCATTTTTTTTTAGTGGCAAGGAACTGGAAACTGAGTAGATGCCCTCAGTTGGAAAATGGCTGAATAAGTTATAGTCTATGAATGTTATTGAATATTATTGTTCAATAAGAAATGATCAGCAGGATTATTTCAGAAAGTCCTGGAGAGACTTATATGAACTGATGCTAAATGAATTAAGTAGAACCAAAAGAACATTGTACACAGCAAAAGCAAGTTTATGCGATTTTGGGAATACATGGGAGCCATCTGACAGTGGCTGCTGGAAATCCAACCCAAACCTGCAGAATGGATCTCCTCTTGTGAGAGGATGGTATAAGGATACTGAGAGGCCATTGCTGTTCTCTGATTGAGAGGCCGTTGCATTCTCTGACCTCTTTCCTCTTCCTTCTGCCTCCAATTTATCTCATTCCCAGTCTGCAACACCTGTGTCAGCAAAAGCTGCCTTGCAACTCCTTCAGATGTTATGATTCACAACTGTGAAGGCTCTTGGAGAATTGACCTGCCCCTTAACAATTCCCCATTTTTTGTTTTTTGCTGTTATTTTCCCCCACAGCATAGTCCTCACACTGAGGAATTCAAGCAGCACTATCACATCTGGATTGTGGTAGCAGGTGTTGATCCTATCATGGGGGCAGACTTTCAAACAGAGAAGAGAACTATACTCAGAACAGGTATTTAAGTCTCTCACCAGTCTCCTGGCCTGATCCTTTGATGTGCTGGCCCATTTAATTACCCAGAATAAAAAAAAAATTCTTACCAGGGCTCTTCTTTCCTTCACTGTGGGTTACCAAAGGAACTCTGGAAGGATCCTTCTCATGAACAGTTCTGTTATGTTTATACCCCACGTTCAAGTGCCTTATGTTCCTCAGTGTGCATCTTAAGGAGTTGCAGGGCAGCCTTTGCTGACACAGGTGTTGCGTACTGGGAATGAAATAAATTGGAGGCAAAGGGAAGAGGAGAAAGATCAGACAATCCAAGAGCCTCTCAGTCAGAGAGGTCAGAGAACAGCAACTGCTCTCAGACTTCTTCTCAGTCTCCCTATATCATCCTGTCACAAGAGGAGATCCATTCTGCAGGTCTGGGTTATATCTCCAGCAGCCACTGTCAGATGGCTCCCGTGTATTGCAATAGCTCTTGTGATACAACATGTCATGAACAATTCCAATGGATGTGGCACTTTTTACAGTGAATTGACTCAGACCAATTGCAATGTCATTGTGATTGAGAGATCCATCTGCACCCAGAGAGAGAATTGTAGGGACTGAATGTAGATCACAACATAGCATTTTCACTTTTTGTTGTTGTCTTTTCTCATTTTTTTTTCCTTTTTCATCTGATTTTTCTCATGCAGCATGGTCACTGCGGAAAGATAAAGAAAGGAATTGCACATTTCTGACATACATTGTATATTACTTGCCATCTAGGGGAGGGTGGAAGAAAAGGGAGGAAGAAAATAAAAAGATAATTTGGCTATCTCTAAAGTTATGAGACTAGGATATAGAAGCAGAGCATAAACTCAATAGAAATGTTGAAATCAATAGAGCAATGCATTGTTAGAAACTAATGCTAAGATCTCATCAAGTCTAATAAAGCAGAAATGCTCAGTGAAACTAATGGAAGTATGTATCCATCAGAAATGTTACAAATATTGAGGAATGGACCTTCTGAGAATAGTTAAATAATGCCATAAAATATCAGGAGTTCTGCAGTCACTCCATATTATCATACACACATAAAACCTCCTCATTCATAAACTTCTATTAATTTTCACTTTCTATACTAATTATGTGTATATGTGTGGGTTGAGATGTTCTAGTAATTTGGGGAGAATATTAAATCTACTTAATATAGTATCTTATTTCATTAAATGCCTTTACTTTGAACCAGTTATGATCTCTGACTCACTAGAGAAAAATGAGGACATTGAGGGAGGCTCATGATCTATCTTTTAGAGTCAGTTTAAATCAAAAGGGCATCCTGAAGCCAGTGTAGTTATTCACTGAGCAAGAGCCACCACACGTAGAACAAAAGCAACTGATTCAAAAGTGGGCATTATTTTAAAAAGAGAAAATAAAGTCCCTCAATATTTTTTTTAATTTTTTAAATAACATTATCCCTTGTATTCATTTTCCAGATTTTCCCCTCCTTCCCTCTACTCCCTCCCCTAGATGACAGGCAATCCCATACATTTTACATGTGTTACAGTATAACCTAGATGCAATATATGTATGTAAATCCAATTTTCTTGTTGCACGTTAAGTATTAGATTCTAAAGGTATAAGTAACCTGGGTAGATAGACAGTAGTGCTAATAGTTTACATTCACTTCCCAGTGTTCCTTCTCTGGGTGCAGTTGTTTCTGTCCATCACTAATCAATTGGAAGTGAGTTGGATCTTCTTTATGTTGAAGATATCCAGTCCCATCAAAATACATCTTCATATAGCATTGTTGTTGAAGTGTACAGCAATCTTCTGAATCCCTCAATATTAGTGGAGGTATAACTTGTAGTACATTTGCCAATCTGATTTCAGTAACTTCCAAAATTTACCAAAAGGAACTCTCTCTCCTTTTTTTTTTAAACTAACAAAACATTAATTCTAAATCTGTCACAAATTTTGTGGGGTATGAAGTTAGGGGGTCGGTTTATTAGCATGTAGTTAATACATTAAATTACTGTTACCCAATTACAAGAACTTTTATTGTTTGGTCTAAAGGAAAGTTTTATATCAAAGAGTCTAAATGAATACATAAAGAAGGCAAAGTCCCCAATAACAGCTAGATTAAATTACCCTGCCTTGAGTACTATTTAACTTTGGAAATAGGCAAAATCTTCACTGCTTCTTTCCATCCAGCTAAATTAAAAAGAACAGCCCATGTAAGAAATTGATGTCAAGGCCATAATAATAGAAACTCTTTACCTTTCTGTTTAAATAAATTATAAGCAACGAGGAAAGCCTGGTGGCAAAGAAATGGGGAAATAATTCTAATTTGATCTTCAAGCACACATCTTAATAATTTGACCAAAAAAAAAAAAAAAAAAAAAAAAAAGCACAACAACAATATAGATGCTATCTGTAACTGAACTTGAAGGGTGACTTTCCTTAGAAAGATGTGTTTCTTCATTTTAAACAGATATTCCAATTGCATTTAGTTCAAAATCGAGAATTTGTTGTGCCAAAAAAAAAAATCGAATAGCAAAAATAAGTAAAAAAACAAGCAAAGCAGAAACTTCTGTTTCATAAGGAGCATTTCATTAGTTTCTTTTATTATTGAAAAGGGTTAGAGGATCATGAATTTCTTTTTATTAATAGTTTTGATTTACCAGATATATGCATGGGTAATTTTACAACATTGACAATTGCCAAACCTTTTGTTCTAATTTTTCCTCTCCTTCCCCCCACCCCCCAGATGGCAGGTTGACTATATTAAAGTATAAATTAAATACAATATATGTATACATGTCCAAACAGTTGTTTTGCTGTACAAAAAGAATCGGATTTTGAAATAGTGTACAATTAGCCTATGAAGGAAATGCAAAATGCAAGCGGACAAAAATAGAGGGATTGGGAATTCTATGTAGTGGTTCATAGTCATCTCTCAGAGTTCTTTTGCTGGGTGTAGCTGGTGCAGTTCATTACTGCTCTATTGGAACTGATTTGGTTCATCTCATTGTTGAAAATGGCCACATCCATCAGAATTGATCATCATATAGTATTGTTGTTGAAGTATACAACGATCTCCAAGTCCTGCTCATTTCACTCAGCATCAGTTCCTGTAAGTATCTCCAGCCCTTTCTGAAATCATCCTGTTGGTCATTTCTTACAGAACAATAATATTCCATAATATTTAAATACCACAATTTATTCAGCCATTCTCCAACTGATGGCCAACCCCGGAATCATGAATTTCTTGATAGAAACCCCAAATGTCTCACTTTGTTATTAAGGAAACAGAAATATAGAAAGGGGAAGGGACTTACTCATGATCATGTTGAAGTTATTTATTTGGAGGAGGAGAATAATGCCAAGAAAGAATAAAGAGAAGGTTGAAATATAATAGTGGAGTGATAGAATATGCTGACTAATGGAAATTTTCTGAATCATAAATCCAATGGGTTCCTCCTCTATTCAGTCCTGGAATACTAATTTTTAGTCTCAGCTAACAGACTAGATATAGGAATAATGTAATCAGCTATTTTCCCTAATGCAATGATAAACCGGGGAATCAATTCAATTCCTTTTATGAATCTAACCTGAGCACACACAAAAAAAAATTTCTTCAGATTTGGGGGCTAAAGGAAATGATAAGCATGAATATTTTGGATCTATCTGAACAAAAGAGGCCCAATTCACAGCTGAAAAGTCCTCTGGGCATTGAAATAATTTTATATAGATCATTGCTATGCATGGCAATGCATATAAAAGATACTTCTAGACAATTTTCAGATGAAGAAATTAAAGCTATCTGTAGCCACTTAAAATGCTCTAAATCACTATTGATTAGAGAAATGCAACTTTGTGTGATTATCAACTATGATAGACTAAGGTATTAACTATGATATCCTCAGCAATATGATAAGTCAAGACAATTCCAATAGATTTGGTGTGAAAAATGCCATCCATATCCAGAAAGAGAATTAGGGAGACTGAATATGGATCAAAGAGTATTATTTTCATTTTTTATTTTTCTTTCTCATGGTTTTTCTCTTTTATTTTGAGTTTTCTTTCAAATGACTAAAGTGGAAATATGCTTTAAATGATTGTACATGTATATATCAGTTTGCTTGTAGTTTTGGAAATGGGTGGAGGTAAGGGAGGGGGAAGAAAATTTTGGAATTCAAAGTCTTACAAAAATGAATATTGAAAACTATCTTTATGTGTAATTGGAAAAAAAGAAAAAAGAAAATGGTTCTGACTGATGATCAAGAGAAGCCACCTCTACCAGTTGTCTCAATAAAAATCTTGGGATCTTTCCTTCCTTCACCCTGAAGCAAAAGAACAGACTAGAAACACCTGCTACCACTTAAGAAGGAAACCACAAGTTTACCTTTTCCTTCATTTCTTTAGTGTCCCATTTCCACTAAGCCAAAGATGTGTCTCCTATGATATGGGTGTTGACCTTTAGATCCCTACTTCTATCATATTCTACTTAAGTCTTTGAACACACTATCCTGTTCACATAGCACCATCCTTTCTGCCATTGTTCTGCCACCTGAGCCTTTCTATCTTCTCTGCCAATCTCCTTTCCTAAGTATAACTTGGCCTTTTCATTTTCTATGAACTGAACATAAACAAAAACTCTCCTTAATGTGTTGTCTCCCTAATTAAAAATGTGAATGGAGAATGTCTCAATTTTTGTACCCCCATTATTTAGCTCAGGGTTTGGCATTTAATAAATGGTTTACTACTTCATTGAAGGATTTTGTGATACTCCCTGAAAAGGCTATGGTCATGTAGTATCTTTACCTTTCTTAAGGGAGTTGAAAAGGGGGATTCTTCTTATAAGGCTGAAGGAAAGAAATCTATATCACAAAAAAAATGTGCTTAGCACATTAAATTGCTAGCACTTATGCAATGATCATCTATATTCTTTGTTATTTTTGTTTCAAATAACAACAGTTGTAAAAATAAAGCGAATCATTATAAATATGCACAGTATTTTCCTATTGCATCTCATGAAAGTGGTAGAAATCTTTAGAATTTGCCTGCAAGAAAGTATAAAGGAAACACCGCAAGGCACAAAGCACTATTTCTATACCACAGTGGAAAGGAAGCAGTAACTCATCCAGCTTCCTGATGTCAATGAAAAAAATGATCCCAACCTATCTCACTCTAGTTTCATCTTTACTAGTGATGGAGATTCTAATGCTACATAGGACATGTTTCATTTTATGATAAGCTACATAATAAAATGAATGAGATAATTGAGTTGTAATATCTTTTATAATCTACTCAGATTTTTTTTTATTTTCTTTGAATTATCATTGAATTGATGCTTTAATCTTTATAATTATATTATATTTCAACTTTCTCTTTATTCTTTCTTGGGATTGTTCTCCTCCTCCAAATAAATAAGAACCACATCTGCCAAAGAAAAGGGTATAATTCTTAGGTTGATGGTAAGTAGGCATGTATCTTTGGGCAAAAAGACAGTGTTTCCAAATGTCAAAGACTCCTTGATTTGTACATTATTGTGCATATACTAACTTCACTTGCACTTCCGTGAGCTTTTTTCTCTCTCCCTTGTTTCCCCTTTCTCTTTTTTCTATGTTTTTTTCTGACTCTATACTTGTCTCTCTCTATTTGTCTTTCTATCTCTTCTGTCTCTTCTCTGTCTCTCAGTATCTTTGTGTGTGTGTGTGTGTGTGCCTGTATGACTTTATGTGTCTGTATCTCTCTTTCTGTATCTCATTCTGTCTACCCTTCTCTCTTCCTCTATTTTCATTTTATTTCTGTCTCTTTCTCTGTGTCCATTTAGATTTCTGTTGATCTGTCCCTGTATTTCTGTCTCTGTCATTGTCTATCTTTTTCTTTCTCTCCTTTTTGTTCTCCCTCCTCTCTCTTCTCTAAATCTGTCTCTTTTTCTATCTCCATCATTTTCTATCTCTCTTTGCCTTTATTTCCCTTTGACTTTGATCTATTTCTTTGTGGATCTCTAGCTCTATCTGTATATCTCTCCAAACTTCTCCCCAAATTTCTCCCTCTCTCTCACTTTTACACACACACAGACACTCCTATACAACTAGGCAAGGCATACTACATTGTACTAACATGCTATACTGTATTCATCTTCTTTCCTGTGATTTAAATGATTTTCCCTTAGCATAATCTTCTCCTTGTATTGACCAAACCTCGTTGTTATGAACTTTTAAAGTTTCCCAAATGCTGGCCAAGAAAATTGGCAATTATATGAATATATCTACCATTCAGTGCCCAGCAGAAGGGGCATCTTGACAAATCACAGGCCAATGTTCCAAACAGGCAGAGATCTGAGACAGATCACACTATTGAAGCACACTGAGAGAAATACCAGGATAAGAGACTGGGCAGTGGTCCAAGAGACAGACTTTGCTGAATAGAAGGCCTAATCATGCCAAGACCTTGAACAAGCTACTTATATGCCTTTATCAAAAGAGCTTCTTCTATTCCTTGATATTTTGTTTGGGTTTAATATCCAGTGATTTGGTATTTTTTACCCCCTGCGACTTTCCCAATTACAATGATATAGAACATTTCCCTAAAATAAATTTCTTTCCCCAATTTTAATGTCCACTTTAAATTATCGTGCTATCTGTACCATCTTCATTAACAACAAATTTCCTTTCATTGTTGAAATATCTTTCTTACTAGAAGGGAGGGGAGCCAAGAAGGCAGAAAGTAAATAGGCTTTGTCTGAGCTCTTCCTGGCTTCTCTCAGATCAACACCAGATCGGGTTTTGGAGTGTCAGAATCCACAAATATTTGGAGTATAACAAATTTCCAAGATAATATATTTTTGGAAGAACTTTAGGAAAGGTCTATCTCAACTGGAGAGGGAGGGAGAGGCCTAAGACAGAGAGGCCTCTTGCACCAGGGAAAGCTAGTCTATATTGTATTTTTTTGTTTGTTTGTTTCATATGGTTCAGAAGCTTAAAATATTACCACCAAGTAATCAATATTCTGGTAATGAGATTGACTACATATAATAGTTTGGTGCTCCATATATCCTCCAGAAATCTGCAAAAAACTTGCCTGAATTATTGTCTTGCACAATCAAAAATCATATTTTGATGAATATGTGTCTCAAATAATAACCTATCCAAAGATTCCAACCATATTTGACTCTTGTTAGTGTACTCCAGTGAATTTTCTATGGGGCCCAATTTTATTTGTGGGGGATCTCCCCAATACACGTGTCTGCATTTTATTGCTTTATTTTTAAGATCTTTTCAGAATCTCCATTTGGGGTGGTTCTATTTTGGGAGCATAGGTCCAATATGTTCATGCTTCATTCTGATCCTGCCAATATTATTCACTTTCTCTAATTTTTTTTTTTTGGTTCCCTTTCCTCTGTCCAACTTCCTCTCTATATTTCAACAGGTATTTTAATTTTGTACTTGGCTCCATTAAAGCTTAAGCAACTTGAAGAGAGTGACTATCTTTCTCTTTATATATATAGCACTTAGTATTTTGCCTCATACATGGTAAGCACTTTATATATCTTATGCTATCTTATTTACACCAACTCTGTGACCTTTCTGTATCATTTGTCTAATTTCACTAGACTTTAGTTTCTTCATTTTTAAGTTAAAGAGATAGGACTACTTGTCCTATAAAGTCACTTTCTGTTCTAAATCTTTGATCCTATAATCTTCATTAAGATTACATTACTATGAATGAAATAGGTGTCCTCATTGCTTGCCTTTCAGTCTCATGAAAAGATTGGCTCAATTTGTTTGACAGTAAAATATTTCTCTTTAAAAATCCTTTATTCTTTCCTCTCTGACTCAGCTCAAGATGATCTTTTGAATGAAACTATTCTTGATTTTCTCTTCCATTCCCTAAATGCTAGGGTTCTCCATCACAAACTATTTTTTAATGTAATTGCTTTGTATATATAACCCCAGTCTGAAATTCCATTGTTATAGAATTCTTTCCTTATTGGTAAAGATGAATGCCCTGTCAATATAAGGAGTAGAGTTAAAGAGATGAAAAGAGAAAATATTTTCAGTTTTCTTTTAATGTTCTTTGAATTTTCTTAGACTCAATGAATTTCTTCAGAATATGACATTTTTAAATTTCAGCTTTGAGAGAGAAGATGGATGAAGCCAATTGCATTTCCAACTTTTACCAACTCTGCCCTCACAAAGACATGGGACATTTATTTCCCCCAGTGAGGAGAAAAATCTAGAATTAGATTCACACTTGCATTCATTCACATTTAATTTATGCTATTTCTATTTTCATAGGTTTTCTATCTCTAATATTAAAATGAAAGCTCCCCTCAGTAGGAACTATTTCATTCTTTCTATTTCTAGTACAAATCTTAGCACATGCCTGTGAACACAATAGATTTTTAATAAGCATATATTGATTGATTCATGACATTCTTTACTATTCCTATCATGCTCCTCTTTATTACTCTTTGCTGGACAAGCAACACCAATTCCTTAATAATTATAGTCTTTTATGTTATTGTTGTTAGTGAACATTCATTTCAATTATGTTCAATTCTTTGTGACCCTCTTTGGGATTTCCTTGGCAAGAATATTAAAGTGGTTTGACATTTCCTTCTCAAGCTCATTTGACAGATGAGGAAACTGAGGCAATCAGTGTTATGTGGCTTTCCTAGATTCACACAAATAATAAGTGTCTGAGACTAGATCAGAACTCACAGCATCCTGATTCCAGAACTTGGCATTTTACCTACTGTATTATCTATTTCCCCATGTTCTATGATTTAGCAATGTATCAACCATTCAAAATCATCTGAAGATTATTCATTTTAGAAAGATTGACCTTTATTTCAGGGAGAAGTTTCAGTCATGAAAAGCTCTTTGCAATTGTCTAAAACAATATAACTCACTCTTATTTTGTCTCATTCTAAGCTCAGCTCATTGTCCTTGCTTAGTATCTTTCCATGATGTATGTACTAATGGACCAGGTCTATGAATTGTCATAATCTGTAATATAGGATTTCTTAAGCAAATTGAACATTTTTTTAAATAATTGAGGTTACTTCTTGAAGATTCTCCAATGTTTTGGAATTAGTAAAATTGTTACAATGCCATAACAAATAGGTGATTGTAAACCATAGTAATCTTTAGGAAATTCTTCATTTTGATTCTGCATTTAAATGCTTGTAGGATTTTTCTATCATCTTATTGTCACAAAAAATCTGTTTTATTTTGTTTATCTTTTTACTTATGTTTCACAGATGTTCAAATCAAGATTGTTGGCCTGATTACTACACTCATCTCTCAATTACTCACCTCATTTGAAATTCAAAACATTTTCTAATACCTCTCTCAATTTATCAAGTTACCACACATCACATGATCAATGATCACATAATCACATTTGAAAGTTTTGTTAGGACCTTGGAAAAAGATTTGTCTGACTTAAAAACCATGAACTCTTTCTATTTAAATAATGTTAGCACACATATAGGCAAGCAGGCTCATTCTCTCTTTTATTTATTCAATGATTATTCCCTTCAACAATTCAACAATTCAGAATTGTAAAATATAGGCCCGCTACTTCATGTTATATTAGGCTATGTTACCATTCTTGGTTTTAGAGAGCACACAATTTAGCAGATTTCATAAATTACTTAATTAAAATAATCTTCAAGAGATGCACTTTGTCTTTTACCAGTGTTATCCTACATCTGATAAAGAAACAAAATCCTATTCTTTTAACCAATCATGTGGCCTGATGACACATTTGTCATATCTTTCTTTTTTTAAGTTCAGAACTTTTAAATGGAAGATGGAAAACTCCAAAAGTTCTGTTAATTATTTTATTAGTATCATCTAGAAGAAAAATAGAATATCATAATTATTTCCCCAAACAAGTACCAGATTCTCATTAAAGTAAGAGCATAAAAACAATTCTACAATTATAACTAATCTACTATTGAAAAGCCCTAAAAGAAAACACAGATTCAGCAGGGAAAAATTTAAAAAAAAAAAGTTAAAAAAAAAAAAAAAACTTATGAGAAGAGTATCCTAAGCAAATGATTGGTTTTACTTGAAGTAGAATTGCATAATTAAGTCAATTTGTTTGATAAAAATTTCCTCAGATTAATGTCTTTATAACATTTGTTACTTTTATAAGAACTACACAGATATATCTTCTGACTTTTTAATCATATTTTTTGTTGTTATGAGTGGCACCCAATCCCAAGCTATGAGCCAAATGGGAGACTGAAAGTCATCATTCCTTATAAAAAAAAATCTTGTTCATTCCCACTGTCAGTCACACAATTTTTAACAGGACTTTTCTAGCATTATATAATTCTGAATTTCAGATGATTTAACATGCCTCTATATTGCAGTGCTATGAACCAGGAGAGAAGCTTTAAGCTCTTAATAGAGATTGATACCAAAAAAAAAAAAGTATATATATATATACACACATACCTCTACAAAGCTGATTTTTAAAAATCCCATTTAATATTTGTCCCTATTGAAAACCATCTGTAGTGTAAGCAACAAATTATAAGATGAAATATTAAAGGTTGCAATTTTCCAGAGTTGATTTTTGTTGTTTTATCTTCTGAGGAATCATAAAAGAAAATGTATCCATAATTCAGAACAAATATTAATTATTTTAGAAATGGTTCAGTGGTGTGTGCCAAAATCATAAAACTTCTTTTCATCTTGTAACTTATCATTCTAGCTTGCTGTTTGTTACAACTTGCTTCCTGAAAGGAGACAATGTTCCCTAAAAAGTCATTTTATTAATATCATATTACACTAATATAAAATAATTACTTCAGTCCAGCTCTGTAGAAATAATACTTTATGTGAAATATGATCAAACCAGATGCCTTTTAAATAAGTAATAATCATTAAAAAGGACATCAGCAGAGCAAAATGACTGTTTTTCTCAATTTAGATTGGATCATTTCACAGGATAAACTATTCTGACTAATTTCTTAAATGAGCCTGGTCAAACTCACTGAGTTGTTCCTTGCTTACATCAATTAGCCATTTGTTTAGTTTAATTCTGGGACTTAAAAGGATAGAGATAGAAAGAACCTTAAGAGTACATCTAATCTACTACCTTCAAATTACTGGAGAGTAAATTGAGACCAACAAAGATTAAATCATTTGTTCAAGATCATACATATAGTAGATATCAGAGAAGGGCCCTGAAATACATACATAGAAGAATAGAATGAAATCCCAGATCAATCAGTCTTCTTTTTTTCCCCTGAGTTCACTCAATTACATGTAAAAAAATTTAGCCTTTTAAAAAAATCCATAGCTGGAGATTTCCGTCCAAGATGGCTGCGTGGAGGCAGACAGCTGCTTGAGCTCCATGTTTTCTCTCAGGACTTACTTCATGACAAGCCTCAGAGTTAATGATTGACCAGAAAAGAAACCCACAAATAATCACCAAGAGAAGACATCCTGGAAATTCGCCAGAGAAGGTCTGTGTTTGCTTGGGGGAGGGGATGAACAGACTGGGTGCAGACTGAGGGCAGGCAGCCAGAGCGAGACAGGCAGCTCACACGCCCAGACCAGAGGGGAAAGGTGTACGATCTCTGTCGTTTCTGCTAAAAGACTTTTACCCCAATGTGGATGTTCTGTCTTGGCAGCAAGCCAGGAGCAGCGGAGAGGGTGTAAACACCAGAGGTGAAGAATAAAACCCCGAAAGCTAGTGTCTCTGGGGACCAGCCCACCCACACCCCCCACCCGGAGTGACTCAATGTGTTCTTAGAGCCTCAGAGTGCAGAAGCAGCACAACCAACACTGTCCTGTTAGTACCTCACTACTGTCTCCCACAGTCTGCAGAGGAAGCCAAGTAACACCATCCAGCCCCATCCCGCCCAGAAACAGACCAATTGTTTCTCTCGTCAATTTGTTTTCTTCTATTCGTTCTGACAAAATGAACAAAAAATTCAAAAGGGCTCTAACCATTGACAGCTTCTGTATGGAGAGAGAGCAGACTTCAAATACTGAGGACACTAAAAACAGACTGTCCCCAAAGGAATCCCCTAAGGGGGATATGATCTGCTCCTCAATACAAAAGAATCTCATAGAGGAAATCAAAAAGGCTCTCACAAGAGAGCTAGAAGAGAAATAGGAAAAGGAAAGGGAAGCTTGGGAAGAGAGCCTTTAGAAGTCATTTCACACATTTAAAGACAGAATGGATAAAGAAAACAAATCATTGAGAAATAAAATTAGTGAATTAGAAAAGGTAAACAACTCCAAGGAAAACAGGATTAGTGAGCTGGAAAAAGAAAACAGCTCTCTAAAAAATAAAATGGAAAAAAATTCCATAGAAGATAAAAACTCAATTGAACAATTATAAAAAGATATAAAAAAAGTGAGTGAAGAAAACACATCATTGAAAATTAGACTCGAGAGGCAGAGCCAAGATGGCGGGGAAGAAACACACGACTCTGTGAACGTCCTCACTCCCTCACAACCAATTAGATAAATCAGCCTCAGAATAAGCCCAGGACTGATAGATACCACAAGGACTGGAAGCACGACTTACCAGCTGAAGAGAATCTGGAGTTTCAACAGAGAAGGTCAGTCCCCAGGGGAGGAAGAAGAGAGGCCAGCACAGACGGTGGGATAGTGGCACACTGCGCTGGTTGCGCTGGGGAGGGCTCTGGGATCAGAGAAGCCACTGAGGTAAAGGAATCTGGCACAGGCTGTTAGCTCTTCTCTGCTAATTATTTAGCAGTTCAGAAGAGAAAGCCAAAATATTTTAAAACTCAGATTAGATTTTCCCCGGACACTGGAGGTGACTCAGCAGATCTCGGCACCAGGGGGCGTGGCCTCAGCTACCACCTGAGAATAGTTAAGAGATTGACAAGTGGGTGGATACGGCCCAAGGCAACACACACTGCCTAGTTTAGCTGGAGGGAGTGGAACTCAGCTCCAGGAAGTCCCAGAGAAGTGGAACCTTTGAACTAGGGACCGCGGTTTCTGGCAGACACTTCCAGTTTCAGCACATGGGCTTTTCACAGAACCTGCTGCAGACATCCACGCCCCACCCGGACACATAGGCTGGGCTTTGTGCTGTCTTTACTGTTCAGTCTCAAATCTCAGGGAAGCCGCTAAAACACAGCGCCCTCGGGCACAGCAGTGCTAATCACCTCTGAGGCACTTCCAGGGAGGGGGTGGGGAACTCTCTCCCAGAGCTCTATCTTAGCTCAGGCTCAGGAGCCGCTGCATCCATCCAGTCTGGGAGGAAGCTGGTAAAGAAGTAAATAAATAATTTCCTACCCCAGGGACAGACCCCAAAAGATTTTTTAAATATGAGCAAAAAAGCCAGAAAAACTATAGATTCCTTCTATACAGAGAAAGAGCGGGTATCCAACCCCGAGGAAGTTAACAGCAGAGAGACAGCAGATAACAACCTAAAGGGGAACGATTCCTGCCCCCCATCACATAACTCTCTCCTAGAAGAAACTCTTAAAAAATTAAGGGAGATTGAAGAAAAATGGGGAAAGGAAAGGGAAGCAATGATAGAGAATAACAACGTCCTGAAATTGGAGTTGGAAAAAATAAAGAATTCACAGGAGATGCAGGGAAACAAAATTTATGAATTAGAAAAGGTTAAAAAAACACAGGAAAGTAGGATTTCTGAATTGGAGAAGATAAAAAAGTCTCAAGTAAATAGAATTTCTGAATTGGAAAAAGAAAATAATTCTCAAAAAAAAATTAGGGAAATGGAAAAAAATTCAATAGAGCAAAATAATTCATTTAAAAATGAAATTGGGCATTTACAAAAAGAACTAAAAACTGTGAAAGAAGAAAATAACTCCTTAAAAGTCAGGATGGAACAAATAGAAATGAATGATTCACAGAGAACCCAAGAATCAGTCAAACAAAACAAAAAAAATGAGAAGCTGGTGAACAACATCAAATACTTACTGGGAAAATCTATAGACCTGGAAAATAGATCTAGGAGAGATAATCTGCGGATCATTGGACTTCCAGAAAAGTATGACCAAAAAAAGAGCCTAGATTCTATTTTACAGGAAATTATCAAAGAGAACTGTCCAGAGATAATAGAAACAGAGGGGAAAGTAGATGTGGAAAGAATTCATCGAACTCCTTCTGAAATAGACCCTAAAAAAAGAACACCACGGAATATAGTGGCTAAGCTGCAGAATTACCACACAAAGGAGAAAATCCTGCAAGCAGCTAGAAAAAAAACAATTTAAATACCAAGGTGCCACAATAAGGGTCACCCAAGATCTGGCTGCCTCCACATTAAAAGATAGAAGGGCCTGGAACCTGATATTCTGTAAGGCAAAAGATCAAGGACTGCAACCAAGAATGAACTACCCAGCTAAGTTTAGCATCTTTTTCCATGGAAGAAGATAGTCATTCAATGAAACAGAGGAATTCTATATGTTTCTAAGAAAAAAACCAGACTTAAACAAAAAATTTGATCTACATCCACAAGACTGAAGAGAAACAGAAAAAGGTACACAGAACCCTTGAGAACTGTAACTCTGTTGTGGGTATATAAAAAGTACTCAAGGATAATTTGATTTTACTGATATAAAAGAAAAAAAGGGGGGTGTAGTAAAGGGAAGAAGGTCGGTTCAGAAAAAGGGGAAGGAGTGATAAAAAGAGGGAAACTACATCCCAGGAAGAGGCATAGAAAATACACCATATCTGAGGGAACTTAGTGAGGGGGAGAATCATTGTGTGAATCTTAACTCTCATCAGGAGAGGCTCAAAGAGTAAATAATTAACATATTTGTTTTTCAGAGAATTTTCTCTCACTTCATTAAAAGGGGGGAGAGGAAAAGGGAAAAGGAAAAGGAGAATAAGTGAAGGGACTTGGAGGGAGGGGGGAGGGATCCTAAATAAAAAAAAAAAAAAAAAAAAAAGAGGGAGGGTTGCGCGTCACAAGGGGGGTCCGTAAATTAAATATCGGGGAGGGGGATCAGGGGGGTCAAGGGAAAAAAGCATAATCTGGGGATAATACGATGGCAGGAAATACAGAATTAGTAATTTTAACTGTAAATGTAAATGGGATGAACGATCCCATCAAACGGAGACGGATAGCAGATTGGATCAAAAATCAGAACCCTACAATATGTTGTCTACAGGAAACACACTTAAAGCAGGGAGATACATACAGAGTAAAGGTAAAAGGTTGCTTCAGGTAAAGCCAAAAAAGCAGGGGTAGCTATCCTTATCTCAGATCAAGCAAAAGCAGAAGTAGATCTCGTTAAAAAAGATAAGGAAGGAAACTATATCCTGCTGAAAGGTAGCATAAATAATGAAGCCATATCAATACTAAACATATATGCACCAAGTGGTATGGCATCTAACTTTCTAAAGGAAAAGTTAAGAGAACTGCAAGAAGAAATAGACAGTAAAACTATAATAGTGGGAGATCTCAACCTTGCACTCTCAGATTTAGACAAATCAAACCACAAAACAAACAAGAAAGAAATTAAAAAAGTAAATAGAACATTAGAAAAACTAGGTATGATAGACCTCTGGAGAAAACTGAATGGCAATAGAAAGGAATATACTTTCTTCTCAGCAGTTCATGGATCCTATACAAAAATAGACCATATATTAGGACATAAAGATCTCAAAATTAAATGTAGGAAGGCAGAAATAATAAATGCCTTCTTCTCAGATCACAATGCAATAAAAGCTACATTCAGTAAAAAGTTAGGGGTAAATAGACCAAAAAGTAATTGGAAACTGAATAATCTCATCTTAAAGAATGACTGGGTGAAAGAGCAAATTATAGAAACAATTAACAATTTCACCCAAGATAATGATAATGATGAGACATCATATCAAAATCTTTGGGATGCAGCTAAAGCAGTAATAAGGGGAAATTTTATATCTTTAGAGGCTTATTTGAAGAAAATTGAGAAAGAGAAGATTAACGAATTGGGCTTACAACTTAAAAGGCTAGAAAAAGACCAAATTATAAACCCCCAACCAAAAATTAAACTCGAAATACAAAAATTAAAAGGAGAAATCAATAAAATTGAAAGTAAAAAAACTATTGAATTAATAAATAAAACCAAGAGTTGGTTTTATGAAAAAGCCAATAAAATAGATAAACCTTTGGTAAATTTGATCAAAAAAAAGAAAGAGGAAAATCAAATTGATAGTCTTACAAATGAAAAGGGGGATCTTTCCACCAATGAAGAGGAAATTAGAGAAATAATAAGGAGTTACTTTGCCCAACTTTATGCCAATAAATTTGATAACTTAAGTGAAATGGATGACTTTCTCCAAAAATATAGGCTCCCTAGATTAACAGAGGAGGAGATAAATTGCTTAAATAGTCCCATTTCAGAAAAAGAAATAGAACAAGCTATTAATCAACTCCCCAGGAAAAAATCCCCAGGGCCAGATGGATTCACATGTGAATTCTACCAAACATTTAAAGAACAATTAGCCCCAATGTTATATAAATTATTTGAAAAAATAGGGGATGAAGGAGTCCTACCAAACTCCTTTTATGACACAGACATGGTACTGATACCTAAACCTGGTAGATCGAAAACTGAGAAAGAAAATTATAGACCAATCTCCTTTATGCCAATAAATTTGATAACTTAAGTGAAATGGATGACTTCCTCCAAAAATATAGGCTCCCTAGATTAACAGAGGAGGAGATAAATTGCTTAAATAGTCCCATTTCAGAAAAAGAAATAGAACAAGCTATTAATCAACTCCCCAGGAAAAAATCCCCAGGGCCAGATGGATTCACATGTGAATTCTACCAAACATTTAAAGAACAATTAGCCCCAATGTTATATAAATTATTTGAAAAAATAGGGGATGAAGGAGTCCTACCAAACTCCTTTTATGACACAGACATGGTACTGATACCTAAACCAGGTAGATCGAAAACTGAGAAAGAAAATTATAGACCAATCTCCTTAATGAATATTGATGCTAAAATCTTAAATAAGATATTAGCAAAAAGCAAAATCATCTCCAGGATAATACACTATGATCAAGTAGGATTTATTCCAGGAATGCAGGGCTGGTTTAATATTAGGAAAACTATTAATATAATTGACCATATTAATAATCAAATTAATAAGAACCATATGATCATCTCAATAGATGCAGAAAAAGCATTTGACAAAATCCAACATCCATTCCTACTAAAAACTCTTGAGAGTATAGGAATAAATGGACTATTCCTTAGAGTAATCAGGAGCATATATTTAAGACCTTCAGTAAGCATAATATGCAATAGAAATAAACTGCAACCTTTCCCAGTAAGATCAGGAGTGAAACAAGGTTGCCCACTATCACCATTACTAATCAATATAGTACTAGAAACGCTAGCCTCGGCAATAAGAGCCAAGAAAGAGATTCAAGGAATTAGAGTAGGAAATGAGGAAATCAAACTATCACTCTTTGCAGATGACATGATGGTATACTTAGAGAACCCCAAAGACTCTGCTAAAAAGCTACTAGAAATAATTCAAAATTTCAGCAAAGTGGCAGGATACAAAATAAATCCACATAAATCCTCGGCATTTTTATATATCACTAACAAAATGCAACAACAAGAGATACAAAGAGAAATTCCATTCCAAACAAATGTTGAGAGTATAAAGTATTTGGGAATCCATCTACCAAAGAAAAGTCAGGAATTATATGAGAAAAATTACAAAACACTTGCCACAAAAATAAAATCAGATTTAAATAATTGGAAAGACATTCAGTGCTCTTGGATAGGCCGAGCGAATATAATAAAGATGACAATACTCCCCAAACTAATCTATTTATTTAGTGCTATACCAATCAGACTCCCAAGAAACTATTTCAATGACCTAGAAAAAATAACAACAAAATTCATATGGAAGAATAAAAGGTCGAGAATTGCAAGG
This sequence comes from Sminthopsis crassicaudata, assembly GCF_048593235.1. NCBI lineage: Eukaryota > Metazoa > Chordata > Mammalia > Dasyuromorphia > Dasyuridae > Sminthopsis > Sminthopsis crassicaudata. Next base: position 169,567,879 of record NC_133622.1, on the reverse strand, counting down.
GAACTAATGAAAAAAATGTCAGAGGAAGGTGGTCTAAGTGTACCTGATCTAAAGCTATATTATATAGCAGCAGTCACCAAAACCATTTGGTATTGGCTACGAAATTGACCGGTAGATCAGTGGAACCGATTAGATACAAAGGACAAAAAAGGATACATATATAGCAACCTAATCTTTGACAAACCCAAAGATACCAACATTAGGGATAAAAATTCATTATTCGGAAAAAACTGTTGGGAAAACTGGAAATTAGTATGGCAGAAATTAGATATGGATCCACACTTAACACCATATACCAAGATAAGATCAAAATGGGTCCATGATTTAGGCATAAAGAGGGAGATAATAAATAGATTAGAGGAACAGAGGATAATCTACCTCTCAGACTTGTGGAGGGGGAAGGAATTTATGACCAGAGGAGAACTAGAGATCATTATTGATCACAAAATAGAAGATTTTGATTACATCAAACTAAAAAGTTTTTGTACAAATACTACTAATGCAAACAAGATTAGAAGGGAAGCAACAAATTGGGAAAATATTTTTAAAAACAAAGGTTCTGACAAAGGTCTCATTTCCAAAATATATAGAGAACTGACCCTAATTTATAAGAAACCGAACCATTCTCCAATTGATAAATGGTCAAAGGATATGAACAGACAATTCTCAGAGGAAGAAATTGAAACTATATCCACTCACATGAAAGAGTTTTCCAAATCACTACTGATCAGAGAAATGCAAATTAAGACCACTCTGAGATACCACTACATACCTGTCAGATTGGCTAAGATGACAGGAACAAATAACGATGAATGTTGGAGGGGCTGTGGGAAAACTGGGACAATGATACATTGCTGGTGGAGTTGCGAAAGAATCCAGCCATTCTGGAGAGCAATCTGGAATTATGCCCAAAAAGTTATCAAACTGTGCATACCCTTTGACCCAGCAGCGCTACTACTGGGATTATATCCCAAAGAAGTACTAAAGAGCGGAAAGAGACATATATGTGCCAAAATGTTTGTGGCAGCTCTTTTTGTTGTAGCTAGAAACTGGAAGATGAATGGATGTCCATCAGTTGGAGAATGGTTGGGTAAATTGTGGTATATGAAGGTTATGGAATATTATTGCTCTGTAAGAAATGACCAGCAGGAGGAATACAGAGAGGCCTGGAGAGACTTAAATCAACTGATGCTGAGTGAAATGAGCAGAACCAGAAGATCACTGTACACTTCAACAACAATACTGTATGAGGATCTATTCTGATGGAAGTGGAAATCTTCAACATAAAGAAAAACCAACTCACTTCCAGTTGATCAATGATGGACAGAGGTAGCTACACCCAGAGAAGAAACACTGGGAAGTGAATGTAAATTGTTATCACTAATATCTGTCTGCCCAGGTTACATGTACCTTTGGAATCTAAAGTTTATTGTGCAACAAGAAAATGGTATTTATACACATGTATTGTACCTAGACTATATTGTAACACATGTAAAATGTATGGGATTGCCTGTCATCGGGGGGAGGGAATAGAGGGAGGGGGGGATAATTTGGAAAAAATGAATACAAGGGATAATATTATAAAAAATATATATATAATAAAAAATTAATAAAAAAAAAAAAAAGAAAAGAAAATTAGACTCGAACAAGTAGAAATGAATGACTCAAGGATAAACCAAGAAGTAGTCAAGCAAAACCAGAAAAATGAAACAATTGAAAAGAATGTCAAGTACCTATTGGAAAGACAACAGACCTGGAAAACAGACCCCAGAGAGACAATGTCAGAATAATCAAACTCCCTGAAAAATGTGAGGAAAAAAAGAGCCTGGACACCATTTTCGAGGAAATTATCAAAGAGAACTGCCCAGACGTTTTAGAAACAGAGGGTAAAATAGACATTGAAAAAATTCATTGATCACCTACTGAAAGGGACCCTAAAATCAAAATTCCAAGAAATACACTGGCCAAGTTCAAGAACCATCAGACGAAGGAAAAAATACTGGAAGCTGCTAGAAAAAGGCAGTTCAGATATGGAGAAGCTTATAGTGATAAACTTATAGTGATAAGGATAACCCAGGATCTAGCAGCGTCCACATTAAAATAACGAAGAGTCTGGAATATGATATTCTGAAAGACTAATAAACTTGGTATGCAGCCAAGAATAACTTACCCAGCAAAAATGAGCATCGTTTTCCAGGGAAGAAGATGGACATTTAACAAAATAAATGAATTCCATCTATTCTTGATGAAAAAAACAGACCTACACAAAATGTTTGATCTTCAAATACAGAACTCAAGAGATTTCTAAAATTTCTAAAAAGGTAAAAAAAATCCATAGCCCCAAATCCTTACCTACTCTCAGTCATTTCCCCCTCATGGATGTGACCAAAAAAAAATTGAGAAAGATTATCAATGTGAAGTAATGCAAAACATTTCCATAAATAACTTCTGTCAATTCTAAATTCATATTTCATTATTATTCAGTGTATGTATCTATATTTCCTACAGGAATCATTTTGATGGCTTTGTCAAACACTGCTACAATTTAAATAAGCAATATAACCTTTCCATGATACACTTAGTTTTCTTCTTGTTTTGATATTTTATTTTTCCCAATTGCATATAGAGAGAATGTTTAACATTTATCTTTAAAAATAATTAGTTACAAATTCTCTCCCTCTCTCCCTCTTGCTCCTTCCTTTCTGAGAAAGTAAGCAATTCAATATAGGTTATACATGTATATTAAGCAAAACATATTTTATATTAGTTGTGTTGTGAAAGAAAACAGACAAAAATAGAAAAAAAATGATTTGAAAAAATAGTATGCTTCAATTTCCATTCAGACTCCATTTCTTCTGTTCCAGATATTGTAAGGGGCCTTTAAATGGGTGCCACAGCGCATCGGGAGATTGAGGCCCGGAAGTAATTTCTGTGGATATTAGGACTGCCCTTGGTCGGGATCCTGGCCATATTGAGATAGCTTCATAATGGGTGACTCTCTCGCTGATTGGCTGTGTGTGTGACCTCACAGGCCCTATGTAAGCCCACTGCAGGCAGCAGGCGGTCCTCTTTAACCTGGCGCTCTTCACCCTGGCTCCCTAGCCTGGGTGGCCAAGCCAAGATGGGTAGCCAAAAGAGGTAAGGGTTTTGGTAGTGAACACATGGGTCTTCTGACCAGGTGTTCACTCGGGAACCAACAAGTCAGGGCATCAAGTCAGGGCATTATGTGAGTAGGCATAATAAAGGCTTTTAAGATTACACGTGGTTGTTCTTGAGTGCGCTACCGGTTATTAAACTATAGATTCAAGAGATTGTGGCCAGAGACCTTAGAAGGCCTCAGAGGAGGCGAGCCGGGTAGAGTTCACACTGCAAAGGACAGTGATCAAACGTACTCTGGTGGGTCTAGGACAGAATAGTAATTGTAACTGCCAGGAGAGCACGTTACAAGATATGAATAACATTTCATATTAAGAGTGCTTTTTTAATTATTTAGGATCATTATATTGCTTAAAATAGGTAAATTATTCCCAATTGAACAGCATAAAATATTACTGTTACTATTTACAATGTTGTCTTGGTACTGTTCAATTTACTTTACATAAGTTCATGTAAGTCTCCAGGTTTTCTGAAATCCTCCTCATTTCCTATAGCACAATAGCATTCTATTAAAATCATATTCAAGAAGATGCTTAGTCATTCTTCAATTTATGGGAATCCCTTCAATTTCCAAATCTTTGTCAGTGAGAGAGACAGAAGAAAGAGACACAGAGAGACAGAGACAGAGAGATAGAGATAGAGAGAGAAGAGAAAGAGAGAGAGAGAGAGAGAGAGAGAGAGAGAGAGAGAGAGAGAGAGAGAGAGAGAGAGAGCTGTTATAAATATTATCATACAAGTAGATCCTTTTCCTTTAAAAAATTGATTAGGGATATAGATCTAGTAGTGTTATTACTAAATCAAAGGATGTGCATTCTTTAATAGCTCTTTGAGCATTGTTCAATTTTCTTTCCAAAAAGCCAGGATCAGCTCTGCCCAGAATGTCTTAATGTGAGAATTTTCCCATATTCCCTCCAACATTTGACATTTTCCTTTTCTGTCATATAACTTAATCTGATTGATGTGAAGTGGTACTTCAGAGTTGTTTTTGTTGGCATTTCTCTAATAGTGACTAAGATAATTTTTTATATGAGTATAGAGAATTTTGATTTCTTTCTTCTGTATAAGAAAATTAGGTTGAATTGTCATTTTTTATCTTATCTCAGACTATCCAGCCTGATCTTTTTTTTTTTTTTTCAATTTTTTAGAACTCACATTTTGTTTGTTTGAAAAATATTTTGTAATTTTGTTCATATAGCTCTCTCATTATTCTTGGCAGGTACACTTCAAGTATTTCATATTGTTTACTGTTGTGTTAAATGAAATTCTCTTTCTATCTCTTGATGCTGAGCTTTGTTGGAAATATAAAAAATGCTGATGATTTTTGTGGGTTTATTTTATAACCTGCAAGTTTGCTAGAGTAGTTAAGTATTTCAACTAGTTTTTAATTGATTCTCTGAGACACTAATTGTGCCATCATATTAACTACAGAGAGTTTGTTTTTTTTTTTAATTTTTTTTTATTATATATATATATATATTTTATAATATTATCCCTTGTATTCATTTTTCCAAATTACCCCCCCTCCCTTATTCCCTCCCCCCGACGACAGGCAATACCATACATTTTACATGTGTTACAATATAGTCTAAGTACAATACATGTGTGTGAATATCATTTTCTTGTTGCACAATAAACATTAGAATCCGAAGGTACATGCAACCTGGGCAGACAGATATTAGTGCTAACAATTTACATTCCCCTCCCAGTGTTTCTTCTCTGGGTGTATCTACCTCTGTCCATCATTGATCAACTGGAAGTGAGTTGGATCTTCTTTATGTTGAAGATTTCCACTTCCATCAGAATACATCCTCATACAGTATCGTTGTTGAAGTATACAGTGATCTTCTGGTTCTGCTCATTTCACTCAGCATCAGTTGATTTAAGTCTCTCCAACCCTCTCTGTATTCCTCCTGCTGGTCATTTCTTACTGAGCAATAATATTCCATAACTTTCATATACCACAATTTACCCAACCATTCTCCAACTGATGGACATCCATTCATCTTCCAGTTTCTAGCTACAACAAAAAGAGCTGCCACAAACATTTTGGCACATATATGTCTCTTTCCGCTCTTTAGTATTTCTTTGGGATATAATCCCAGTAGTAGCGCTGCTGGGTCAAAGGGTATGCACAGTTTGATAACTTTTTGGGCATAATTCCAGATTGCTCTCCAGAATGGCTGGATTCTTTCACAACTCCACCAGCAATGTATTAGTGTCCCAATTTCCCCACATCCCCTCCAACATTTGTCATTATTTGTTCCTGTCATCTTAGCCAATCTGACAGGTGTGTAGTGGTATCTCAGAGTGGTCTTAATTTGCATTTCTCTGATCAGTAGTGATTTGGAACACTCTTTCATGTGAGTGGATATAGTTTCAATTTCTTCCTCTGAGAATTGTCTGTTCATATCCTTTGACCATTTATCAATTGGAGAATGGTTCGGTTTCTTATAAATTATGGTCAGTTCTCTATATATTTAACTACAGAGAGTTTTGTTTCCTCATTTCCCATTTTAATTCTTTAATTCCTGTTTCTTCTCTTATAGCTATAACTAGCAATGCTAGTGCCATATTGAATAATAGTGGTGATAATAGCTATTCATGCTTCACTGCTGATCTTATTGGGAAATCTGCTAGCCTATCCCTATTACTTGATGATAGTTTTCAATAGGTACTACTGATAATTTTAAGGACAGTTTCAATTATTCTTCTGCTTTCTAAGACTTTAAATCATAATAAGGGTAATGTTTTGTCAAAAGTATGCCCTGCATCTATTAAGATAATCATATGATTTTTATTGTTTTTCTTATAGAAAATTTTAATTATGGCAATACTTTTCTTAATATTCAACAAGTTCTAAATTTCTGGCATAAATCTCACCTATTTATAATGATTCTGTTAATATATTGATATAATCTCCTTGCTAATATTTCATTTATCATTTTTTAAAAATTAAAATTCACTATAGAAATTGGTGTGAAATTTACTTTCTCTGTTTTTGATCTTCTTCAGATATCAGCACCATGTTTGCATCAAAAAAATAATTTGGTAGCACTCCACAAAAAGTGGAGTTTCAAATAGCTTATATAGTATTGGAATTATTTTTTAAATGTTTTGTTAGGATTCACTTGTAAATTCATCTAGTTATATGGATGTCATTTATGATTTATTCAATTGCTTTTCAAAGGTGGAGTTATTTAATTATTCTATATCCCCTTCTGTTAATTTTTTAAAAATATTTTTCCATTTTACTTAAATTATAAGACATACTGAAATAATTAAGCAGAATAACTCCTCAAATTGATATAATTTTGTCTTCATTGGTTATACATTCACTATTTCATTTTTAATCTTGGTAATTTATTTTTCTTTCTTTCTTTTTTTTATAAAAATAACCAATAATTTACTTATTTTATTTTATTTTTTTCTGAGGCAATTGGGGTTAAGTGACTTGCTCAGGATCACACAGCCAGGATTTGAAGTTAGGTGAGCCTGACTTCAGGGACAGTGTGCCATCTGGCTGCCCCTCTATTTCATTTTTTCATAAACCCAACACACTTTTTATTTTTCATTTCAGTGATTTCTAAAATTTCAATTTAATCTTTCTTTTCATTATTAAGATTTCTAACTTGGTCTTTAATTGAGGTTTTTCATTTTTTTCTTTTTGTAATATATTTAATTGCCTATCAAATTTTCCCAAAAGTACTATTTTAGATATGTCCCTCACATTTTGGTTAGTTGTTTCATTGTCATTCTTTTTAATGAAATTATTTATTATTTTTACAATTGATTCATTGACCCATTTTTTAGAATTATTTAGTTTCCAATCAAATTTTAATTTATAATTCCCAGGTCTTCTATTAAATGTAATTTTATTTCATCATATTCTAAAAAGAATGCATTTACTATTTCCGTTCCATTGTATTTGTGAAGTTTTAATAACATAATAAATACATGGTCAATTTTTATAAAAATATCATGTACAGTAAAGAAAAAGACATATTCTCTTCTATTACCATTCGGTTTTCTCGAGAAATATATCTAACTTTTCTAAAATCCTATTCATCTCCTTAAATTCTTTTATTGAAATTTCTTTTATGGTATAATTTATCTAATTCTAAGAGAGAAAATTTGAAATCTTCCATTTGTAAAGTTTTATTATTTCCTTCTTTAACAAATGTTTCCTTTAAGAGTTTGGATGCCATTTGTGCATATATGATTCTATTAATATTACTTCATCATCTATGAAAACTTTTAGTAAAATGTAGTTTTCCTATTTATATATTTTAATTGAGGCTATTTTTGCTTTTTATACTTCTAAGATTAGTATTTCTAATTTTTAAAAACCTCAACCAAAGCAAAACAGATTCTCTTCTAGCTCATAATTTTTGCTTTATCTGTATCTTTGCTTCAAGAATGTTTCTTATAAACAGCATATTGTGAAATTCTGTTTTCTTTTCTTTTTTTTTTAATTAAATTTTTTTAATTTTCAAAATATGTACATGGATAATTTTCAATATTAACCCTTATAAAACCTTGTGTTCCAATTTTTTTTCCTCCCTTTCCCCCATTCCCTCCCTTAGATAGCAAGTGAACCAATATATGTTAAACATGTTCAATTCCTCTATACATATTTCCACAAATATCACGCTCCACAAGAAAAATCAGATCAGAAAGGAGAAAAAAAATGAGAAAGAAAAAAAAAATGCAAGCAAACAACAACAACAAAAAGTGAAAATACTATGTTGTGACCCCCTCAGTCAATCCCTGCAGTTCTTTCTCTGGATGCAGATGGCTTTCTACATCACAAAATCATTAGAACTAGCCTGAATAATTTCATTGTTGACAAGACTTACATCCATCAAAATTGATCATCATATAATCTTGTTATTGATGTAAATGAACTACTGGTTCTGCTTATTTCACTTAGCATCAGTTCATGTAAGTCTCTCCAGGCCTTTCTGAAATCATACTGTTGATCATTTTTATAGAAAAAATAATATTCCATAACATTCATATATATAACTTATTCAGCCATTCTCCAAGTGATAGGCATCTGCTCAGTTTTCACTTTCTTGCTGCTACAAAAAAGGGCTGCCACAAACATTTTTGCACTTGTGGGTCCCTTTTCATCTTTTATGATCTCTTTAGGATACAAACCTAGTAGAAACATTGCTGGATCAAAGGATATACACAGTTTGATAGCCTTTTGGGAATAATTCCAAATTGGTTGAATCAGTTTTCAACTCCATCAACAATGTATTTATTAGTGTCCCAGTTTTCCCACATGCCCTCCAGCATTTGTCATTATCTTTTCCTATCATCTGTGGCTGCAAGTATTAATCAGTACTCTTCTTGAGCCTGGAACTGTGGTTAAGCATTGAAATAGGGCTCTTCATTCAATTCTAGGAAAAAGTTCATTGTAATCTCTTTCTGTTATCCAACCCCTACAATCTGTAGGCTGAGATATCCCAAAGCTGCTGCTGTTGACAATTAAGTCACCTCCCAGGCCCAGACCAATATTGCCACAATCTGAACTATGCTCCCAGCTTATCCCCACTTTGGTGTCACAGAACTTTACTAAGTTGTTTTATATAAGAAAAAATGTCTCACCCCAAACTTTTGATCATTCTGCCACTTAAAGAATTATTTTTGAGACATTATTTTAAAGTTATTGGAGAGGAATGTTGGGAGAGTTCAGCTGAGTTGTTGCTTATACTCTGCCATCCTGATTTCATACCTCTTATTTAAGTATTTCAGACAGATACCAAATTTATAAATACTAAGTTTTTGTGAATTTGGATTTGAGTAATCAAGGAAAAGGAAGAAAAATGCATAATGCTTTCTTCCATTTCATTTTCCCTTAGGAAATATTCCTAATAAGAAGGATCCAACTCTATCAAAGTATATATGCAATTAATGCATAGCTATATACATATATATATATATATATATATATATATATATATATATATATATATATATATATAAATCATAGTAGAATGCTAAAACATAATATTTCCAAGAGACAATAAAGACAAAAAATTAAAAAAACATATATGAACTTATAATAACTATTAGAAACTCTCAGTTCCCCTATAGTTTTATAGCAAAATTCAAAACTTAAAGGCTTCAAAGAAATGAAAAAATGAGTAAAGAAAAATAGTTTAAAAACTAAAATGGATTAATCAAGACTTGTACTATAGATACTTATGAAAGAAAATGAAATCATAGGAGAGAGAAAGAGATAGAGGAGAAGAAAGATAGAAAGGCAGATATAGTGAAACAGAGACAGAGGAACAGAAAAAGACAGAAAGAGAGAGAAAGAGAGAAATAAAGAAGCAGGAGAAAAAGAGACAGACACAGACACAGAGAAAGAGAGAGGCAGTGACAGATACAGAGAGACAGAGGCAGAGAGAGAGTGTGCCCCTCCACAAGGAGCCTGTGGAAAATTTTTCATCATCTGTGTGATTGTAAGAAATCCAACCCAAAGAAAACACAAATTGGATCAAACAAGAAAGAGAATGCTGTCACACCATTAATAACATGAATGAAAGCAGTTATATCAAGAGAGGTGACTGAAATTCTAGCTTCTCTGCTAAATTAGAAAGCAGCAGGACTGGATAAAATCCATAATTATTGGCTTAAATGCCTCACATTGGTGCATGAATAACTTGCAAAGCACTTTTCCAGTTTCCTTTCAGACACACGTCTGATCCTACTTTTAATAATAGAAGTCATTACATATCATCTAGCCAAAAGATGAGAACACCAGATTGTGAAAGGTTTTAAATAACAAAGAAATTTTTCCCCCTAGATAATCACCACTCTAGGAGGTAAGTATTTTAATAGTCTTGACCCATTTTATAGATGATAAAACTGAGTTAGAGAGAACTCACATCTTATCTGATAGCAAAGCCATGTTCTTTCCACTACACAATCTTACTCAAAAATTAGTAATAGTGATTTGAAACAACCTATGTTAAATATTTGTATTTACATTGTTTTTGGGATAACCACAATTATAATCTTTCTCAAATCATGGTATTTCAGGTATTGCAAAATCTTGGTTAGGTCAGGCAATCTGTCAACAAACATTTACTTTGTACCACTTACTGTACAAAGTGCTAGAGACAAAAAGAAAGGCAAAACATGCTCTCAAGAAACTTATATGCTAATGAGGATAATATGCAAAATTTTGCATGTAAGATATATACAATGCAAATGAATAACTAATTCTAAAATAAGAAAAATAATGCTGTCAAGTTACTTCAACATTTTCTGACCTTTTTGGATTTCATTCAAAGAACTGATCATTGCTTCACAGACAAAATAAGCCCAGTATCTCACCTACAACTTAGAGAATTTTATTTGTTGGGCTCCAAAGCCCCATTTTTACATTCCACTGATAAACAGTGTCTTGCCTCATGAAGGGAATGGGGGGGGCCGAAATAGGGCTGCTACCTCACACACTAGAGGGGAGATTCTGGGTGGTCTGTAAGGGCAGACAGCTCACTGAATCTGCTTAGCCAAGGTGATAGAAATTAGACTCCCTCAGACCAAGGAGATTTCATGATATTTTTGTGAGGGAGCTAAATTGCAGTACTGTGTGAAATGAAGCATCTAAATGAAACATAGTCAAAGCAGATAAAAGTCAGAGGGGAAGAAAAGGAGGAACAGAGGTGGGAGATGATTGATTTTGATTCATTCTTTAAACTGAAAAGGCTAAAGATAAATTAGGTTAGTGCTTCCATAGATTAATGACACCTATCCTAGAAACTAAGAAAATAAAAAATAAAAAAATTAATAAACTCCAGCTCACAGAAGAAGGCAAAAATAATGCTGAGTTAAAAGGAAAGCCTCATTATTAATAATAAGCTTGCTAGAGCAGGAAAGCTGTCTGCACTGACCTCTTCTATGATTAAGGGCCACTGTCCCTACAATAAATGCTATGTATATGTTCTGGAGTTTTGTTCTTCATATGCAGTCCCTACCTTTTTTTCAGAAGACACTATCATGTTTTTTGTTTTTGGATTATCACATTCAGTCTGCTCTATTGAGGAAATCATGATCCTTTCAGTCACTCAAGTTTGCCATCATCCTCATTTCATCATTTCTACTACACATCATTCAACTAGTTGCAAGATTTTATAATTTCTATCTCTGCAATATCTTCCATAATTTTCCCCATTCTCTCTTTACAAATGACAACTAACCTAAGTTCAGACCATCATCATATTTTTTCAGCACTTTTGCAATGCCCTCATAATTGGTCTATTTGCCCAAAGATTTTTTAGTACTTTAGTACACACTCCCAAGATGATTTTCCTTAAATACAAAATCAAAGAATATGAAAGTTGGAAGTAATATTAAGGACTGGCTAGTCCAAATGCTACACAAAAAGAATCCCTACTGAAATATGCATAGCAAAAGAGCATCCAGCCTCTTTAGGAAAACTTTAAGGATACAAGAATTCACATTTTCTTGAGAAAACACTATTCTTTTTTTTTTTTTTTTTTTTTGATAACTCTAGGTATTAAGTAGAATTAGGGTTTTTGTTTGCTCATTTAATTGCTTGTTTTGTTGCTTATTTCAGCAGCCCAAATTATTCATCTTGCAACTTCACTCATTGTTTCTACCTTCTAGGCAAAACAGAAGGAGTCTAATCCTTCCCCAAACAGTACAGTCTTTCATTTAATTAAATACAACTATCAAGTTCCTTTTTAGTCTTATTTTGTCTAGGATAAACATTACTAGTTCCCTTATTTGATCCTTATATTATATGAACTTATGTTTTTCGGTCATTCTGCTTCCCTTTACCAATGTCATTCTCAATCCCTGGAATGCAGAACTGACCACAATACAAGAAGTACAAAAGCAAAGTACCATGAAACTCTGTTTTTTCATCTTATAACCTTTCTTAATACAAGTCATTCTCCAACTGAAAAATGGTCTAAGATATGAATAGATAATTTTCAGATGAAAATCATATGAAAAAAAATGCTCAATCATATTGATTAGAGAAATGAAAATTAAGACATCTCTAAGGTACCACTACTTATCTCTCAGATTGGTTAAGATGAGAGAAAAAGATCATGGGATGTGAGAAATCAAACCCATTTTTCTACCAAGCTGCATCTGAACTTATAGCCTGTGCCTGCCTGCCATTCCTGTACATGGCTTGTTCATTTAATCCAATAAGGTACATCACCATAGAGGACTTTGGATAGATCCTAATTAGATGAACTACAAGACAATATCAGAGATTGGATGAGAATAAGTCAGTAGGAAGCATAGGAAAAGATAGATTTGTTACTTTTTTTTCTGGGGCAATTGGGATTAAGTGACTTGCCCAAGGTAACAGAGCTAAGGAATATTAAGTGTCTGAGGCCAAATTTGAACTCTGGTCCTCCTGACTTCAGGACTAGTGCTCTATTCACTGCACCATCTAGCTGTCCCTGTAATCTGAGATTTATTAGAGATATGAAAATGTTTGGGAAAAAGAAATTCATGTGGGTTGTGGTCTCTTTAAGATTTCTTTCTGATTCCCAATTCCCCATGGCTGAAGAAGCGAGGACCTTTGATTCACAAATCCTGGTCAAAAGCACCCTTTTGAATTCCAATGGGAGATATCTGGGCTCTCCCAGCTCCCATGGGATCTGAGCCAATTTAGGCTGTCCCAACTCACATTCTAATGATCTGCTCAGGTTTCCCAACCCCACCCCAAGCACAAACAGTTTCCTCCTTATCTAAAAACCCATTGAATTCTATTCAAATTCTAACCCTGACTGGAACTCAAGCCAGAAGCCAACATGAGACTCTACCCAGGCACCTTTTCAGATTATCCAAAGCTCCCCCCACCCCATTATAAAAAGGGCCAAACTGGAGTCCACCCTTTGCAGAGATTCCAAACATGGCATCCTTACACTGGTCATGTCAAGGATTTCTGCCCATCAGAACCAACCCTGGCTCTTCCTTACCTTACTTCCAAACCCCATAATAAACCTCTTTTATCAATCTAGGCTTTTGGGTTGGTAAATTTCTTTATAGAGGACCCCTACTAGACCTCATTTAACTCTGAATCCAAAGGGGTTTCAGAGGAGCTCTATTTGACTCCCCATACCCCGAACCTGCCACTAGAACTCAATTAACCCTAATTTCATTTAGGTACTCCTTATCTAGTTCTCATCAAAATGATTCCACCTAATTGGAAATTAAATTGATTGAAGAAATATTTATCAGGTGCTTGAAACTATAGTACTGGATAGCATCCTGGGGAATGAAATTGAAATTAGATGAAAAACTATGGCTAACTGTATTAGCACCTTTTAGCACTCCAGAGGATCTGCATTTTATACCTGGAATGCATTCATTCATTATCTCAGCTACTTAGAAATCTTCATTTCCTTCAAGATTAAACTCCTATAGAAAGCCTCTCCTGACCTCCTCATCAGTTAATCCCATCTTCCTCATCCAGCATACATATTTTATAGAATGGTGGGTGTAGTAGACAAAGAGAAACTGAAGCATGGAAAAAAAAAAATTCCCTAAAACAGGCTGGAAGAAGGCTCTGATAATTGAGATAAATCCTGTTCTGTGGAACCACCCTCTCTGGAGATAATCCAGTTAGAAATCCAAGTTATGTTAAGTGTCTGGTGCTAAATTTTCCTTATAAAACATCTTATAGCCAGTGGCTTTGATACTACCTTCCTTTGTGCCAGTCTGTCAGGATGATGGGGGTTGAGGTCCCTTTAAGATTCCTCTCTGTTTGCCCATGGCTGACCTTGATTCACAAATCTGGTCAAAAGTACCCTTTTGAATATCCGGGCCCAGCCCCACTATCAGCTCAGCTTCCCCCAGACCCCACCTGACCTGAGCTAACTGAAAAGCCTGGCAAGAACTTGGGTACCACCCATCTCCTTTTGGGTATAAAAGGGGCCAAGCTGGAGCCCTCTTTGCAGGAGCCCTTCCCCCAACACATGGTATCCTTCCAGCCATGTAGGAATTCCTGCCTGCCCAGCAGCCACTTCTGGCCCTGGCATCTTTCTAACTGAGCTTTACTTCCATATTTCTACAATAAAACTTTTCTTTATCAATCTAGGTTTTCGGGCCTGTAAATTCATTTACAGGGGACACTGCGCCTCATGGGATGTTTGTTCCGAGAAACGGGGTTTCTTACTATCTATGCACCGACAAACGGGGTTCCCCCTTTCCTTTACCTTATTAAAGACACTGTTTTTCCCCTTGCCTCTCCCTCATACCACAGGGTATCCCACCTAACTTCATCAAGTTTTATAGTACTCCTCTCCTGACCTTGTTTCTTTTGCATACAATTAGCTAACTCTATTAGGATGTTAAATCTATTTCAGGATTTAGCCTGCCAACTAAGGGCATGCCCCAACCTCATGGAATGTTCCCTTTCTCCCGAGTAATTGTGAGTTTCACTAAGGAATTTGCCGTGTATATGTTCTAACACTCTATTTCATATTTACTTTCCTGGTGTTTATTATGTCCCTTCATTTTGTCTCATAATGAATTTACCTTTTGCCAAAGAAAATAGCCATTGTGAATTCCTCACTTGATTGCACCCCAACATTAGTGCCTACCAGTATTTGGTTCTATATAAGTCATATCACTATCAATAGATGGTAAGATTTTTGAGGGAAGGTTCAATGTTCTGCTGGGACAGATGATTCAGTGGATAGAGTGTCCAATGTGATCAGAAAGACCTTAGTTCAAATATGGTTTCAAATATTTACTAGTTGTATGATTCTAAACAAATAACCAGTTTGCTCTTCATTTGTAAAATGAAGATAATATAAGGGTATCTCCCAGAATTGTTGTGAGAATGAAATGAAATTATAATTGTAAAGAACTTAGTATAGTGTTTGGAACATAATAAGCAATATTGTATAAATGTTAGCTATTATTATTGTTTATTTATTTGTTATTCCTTTGTTTTCTTCTTTACATTCTCCATGCCATGAATGCTTGGCACATAATAAGCACTAAGTGAGTGACTGCTACAGGACTACATTTTTTGAATATTATCTTCCCATGAAATGTTCCATTTGGCTCAGGACTTTATATAGCACTCCAGGGTTTCCAGAGAAGAGGAGATTGAGTTAGATAAACTCAAAGTGCCTTCCATTATGAAAATTTTATGGTCCTAATCTGAAAGTATTTCCCTTTCTTTGAAGGCACAGGATATAATATTACTTTTTTCTAACAAGGACAAACTTGAAATTATACTCTTACCTGAGGATTTTTTACCCAAAGGAAGATAAATGTTGATCTCTGAAATGCCTCAAGATATTTTGGGATTTAAGGGCCAGATTTTTATTACTGCTGTTGTTATTTTGGTGGACCTTACCTTAAACACAAATCTCTCTAATTTCTCTTGATTGGCCAACAATAGATTCCAGCTCAAGCCTCATTCGGTCATTGTTTGATCTCTGATGGCTTAGAGTGTAAATAGAAATTGTCTCTCTTTTGAAGAGAAGTACTGAGGATCTACCCACCCAGACCAATTTTTCTTTTGACTAGGTAAAAAATGCCGTTTCTTGTTTCTTATTTACCTAGACTTCATCACTGAATGGGCATTACCACATAAAAACTGAGGGCTGGGAAAGACTTTTTAAAAAGGCTTAAAAAAGCCAAGGCTTCAAAGAGATCTTAAAAAAGGGCAAACAACCTACATGCATTAAAAATATTTGTAGCAGCCCTTTTTGTAGTGTCAAGGAACAACAAATTGAATAGATATCCATCAGTTGGGAAATGGCTGAATAAGCTATGATATATGAATATTGTGCAATATTATTGTTTTATAAGAAATGATCAGCATGATGATTATTTCAGAGATTTCAGATTGAAGAGAGGCCTTACATGAACTGATGTAAGGCTAAGTGAAGTAAGTAGAACCAGGAGAACATTGTACACAACAACAAGATTATGTGAGTAACTTTGATGGACTTGGCTCTTCAAGAATGAGGTGATCTTTCTATGTATTTTGAAAATAAAAATACATATATGTATATATATATATATATATATATATATATATTTATATATGTATAATAATAAAAAAAAGAATATCTCAACAAAAACTCTCATCTCAAAGACCTTCCTTCAATCCTCTAAATTCCTATTCTTCATTATTCCCCACTAGGTTTCATTTGTGGCTTTTCTGAAATTGTCCCTGAATGCAGAATTGTTTATTGGTCAATTAAACATCTAGAATTAACTTACTATATGCAGACATTTTGAACTAATGGGGTCCAAGAAATTGTTATGGACCCTATAAAAATGCACCACCTCATAAGAAACCATGGGGTGAGGTGGGACTTCCAGCTGGGACCTGGCATGACCACTGTCTCATGGGGTTGTGGGCAATATTTATAGCTCTGACAGCTGTGTTTAGAATAAGGGTATTTAAAACAAAAACAATAGATGCATTTAAAAAGAATAACAAGATGTTTTCTTGTTTTTAGTGTCTGGCTGATTTTCAATTGCTAAAATGAAGTCTACAAATTTCTGTTGATTTCAATGTTTTTGGTATCAGTAAGTAGAAAATGTGATAGAAATTTTCATTCTTTTTGTTGTTGTTTGCTTGCATTTTATTTTTCTTCTCTTTTTTCTTTTGTGCCATGATAGTTATATAAATATGTATACATATATTGCATTTAACATATATTTCTACCATGCTTGACATATATTGGACTACTTGCCATCTAGGGGAGGATATGGGGGAAGAGGAGGAAATTGTAAAACAGGGTTTTTCAAGGCTAATGTTGCAGAATTGTCTATGCATATTTTTTTGAAAAATAAAAAAGCTTTAATTTTAAAAAATGTGGAAATGTTGTGGAAAATGTGGGATCTTTTTAGATTCAAGGTTTCTCTAGTTTGGGGTCGGTAGGCAGACAGTATAATTGTATTATCAGGATAATAAGAAGGTTACTGCAATTCAGTTAAATAATCGTTTGTTCAGTCTATGCTATGAACTATATTAGGATCCAGAGACACTCCGTTTCTATTTCTCTACCTCTGTCTCTGCCTGGGTCTCTGGCTCTGTTTTGTTTTTCTTTGTTTTATTTTTAAATTTATTTTAAATTTATGGAATTAAAAAAAAAAACAAATATAATAAAAAAGATGTTTGCATATGCAGGGTCCTGATATTCTACTGGTTAGAGGAGGTAGCATGTACACAGATAAGTAAATATACTATATGTTCAAGGTATATATAAAGAAATTTGGTCTAGGTCCTGGTGAGGTTGTCCTGGGTTACTAGGTGGGGTTGGCAGAGAAAGTCTGAAGTGCTGATATTATTCCCTAAGGCAAACAAGGATGGATGCTGATGGGGATCAGCTCAACCTTACAATCCTAGCCCCTGTGGAAGTCTTGGGTAATTTCATTTTATTGTATACAATCAGAAAGTCAAGTTATGATGTCAAATCCCTAGTGTTAAATTTCTCCCATAAATGTCCATGGTCCACACCATCTTTGCTGAATTTCTTTTGGGTTAGCCTACAACAGTGTCTTTCTGTTTCTACCTATCTTTCTTTCTCTCTGTCCCTATGTATGTGTTTTTTGTCTGTTACTGAGTGTGTATCTATATGTATCTCTGTCTCTGTATGTGTTTCTGTTTCTATCTAATTCTGTCTCTGTCTCTTTTTCTCTGTATCTGTCTCTCATTTTGTTTCTCTGCCTCTCTCTTTGTATCTCTATTTCTCTGTTTCTGCTTCTATATCTCTATCTCTTTTTGTATCATTGTCTCTGTCACTCTCTCTCGGTCTCTGTCACTCTCTCTGTCTCTATCTCCATCTTAAATCTCTATTTCTCTATCTCTTTCTCTCTCTCTGAGTCTCTAATCTTGTCTGTTTCTCTCTATTTTATTTTCTCTGTGTGTTTGAGTCTGTCTGTCTTTGTGTCTCTGTCTCCATCTCTCTTTCTCTCTGTATGTTCGTGTTTCTGTCTCTCTGTGTGTCTGTCTCTATCATTGTCTTTCTGTCTGTCTCTTCCCTCTTCTCTTCCTTTTTATTTCTTGATGTATCTTTTTTCTCTCTGTCTTTTTTCCTTTCTGTATGTCAGTTTCTCTCACTTTCTCTTTCTGTATCTTTTTCTCTCAGTCTTTGTCTCTTCATCCTTGCCTTCTCACTATTGGGATAAAATTTTTCTCATCTTTTTGAAGTCAATTTCTGGCTCAAGAAGCTACTTTATCTACCTATAGTCTCTCCTTCCAGACTAATAACTCATCTTCTGTTCCCTATATTCTAATCAGGCTAATCTACTTTCTCTTTCCTTAGACTTCATTCCACTAAGCAGGGAGTTAAGTCTTGCTCAAGGTCAGGGACCTTACCTCTAGCAAAGAGGGGCCTAAGGAGAACATGGGCATCTTTGGAAAATATTCGGATTTTTTCCTAACCTCAAACCTCTTTACAACTTCCTCTTATTGCTTTTGGAACAGAGAATAAGTCTAATCCCTCGTCCACACTGCAGGCCTTCAAATTACTTGAATATAGGCATTCCCTATATATAAGAATCCCCTCAGATTCTTTTCTTCCTCAGGTTAAGCAAGTATACTTTTTTCAACTGATACTTGAATGAAAAATCTTTCAATATTCTGGTTTCCAACATCTGGACATTTTTCAGTTTATGAATTTCTCCTTTATCTGTGGTGTCCAGTACTCAACCAATATTCCAGTGTTGGAGGCAGAATGGGATTATGAGACTCCAATGTTAATGATACAATGAGAATATGATCTTTCTATTTTTTCACACTGTGCCTTTGCCAATGAAGCTCAACCAAACACATGTCTCAGTAGTGAACTTTTAATTGACTAAAATCCTAAGATCCTTTTCAGACCATATGCCTTCTATGCATTACCTTCCTCTTTCCCCCAACTCCTTTCTTCAGCATATATTTGAACAGTAGATATTTTTGGACCCAAGTGAAGATAGTGACTTAGTAGATAAGATCACTGGACCTGAAGAAGGAAAGAATAAATTCAAATAAGGCCTCAGAGATTCACTAGCTGTGTGACTTTCAGCAATTCACTTTCCCTTTCTGTGCCTCAGTTTCCTTATGTATAAAATGGGAATAATCATACCCACCTCACAGGATTGCTGTGAGTATTTTTTAGTAAGTTTATTTATTTTTAACACACATTGATTGCTTTATGAATCATGTTGGGAAAGAAAAAATCAGAGCAAAAGAAAAGTACCATGAGAGAGATTAAAAAAACAAAACAAAACAAAACAACAACAACAACAACAACAACAACAACAAACCAGAAAAAAGAAGTGAACATTTTGTGTGGATTTACATTCATTTTCCTTAGATTTTTTTTCTGAATGCAACTGGCATTTTCTGTCCAATGTCTATTGGGATTGCTTTAGATCATTGAATAGCTGACTAGAATCAAGCCTTTCATAGTTCATCATTGCATCTTATTGTTCTTATGTACAATGTATCCTGGTTCTGCTTGTTATGCTCAGCATGAATTCATGCAAATCTTCCCACACCTTTATAATCAGCTTGTTTATCACTTTTTAATAGAGCAATATTTTATCCCCTTCATGTAGTACAGCTTGTTAAGCCATCAATTGGGGGAACTTCAGAGTTGTTTTAATTCACATTTCTCTAATCAATAAATTTAGAGTATTTTTTCATATAACTATAAATGGCTTTAATTTCATCATCTGAAAATTGTCCGTTTATAACCTTTGACCATTTATCAATTAGGGGATGAGTTGTATTTTTACAAATTTAACACAATTCTCTACATATGTTTTAGAAATGAGACGTTTATCATAAGTATTGTATGTAAAGATTGTTTTCCCAGCTTTTTACTTCCTTTTTGATCTTATTTCTGCTGGTTTTGTTTGTGCAAGAACTTTTTAATTTAATAAAAAAGATGTCCATTTTGCCTTTTATAATGTTCTCTAGTTCTTTAGTCATAAATTCCTCCTTTCTCCAAAGATCTGAAAAGTAAATTATCTTTTGCTCTCCTAATTTATTTATGGTATCATCCTTTATGACCAAATCATATATCCATTTTGAACTTATTTTATGGGGTATGAGATGTAGGTCTAAGCCAATTTTCTGACATTATTTTCCAGTTTTCCCAGTTTTTGTCAAATAGTGAGTTCTTATTCCCAAAGTGGGAGTTTGAGAATTTATCAAATACTAGATTGCTATAAGCCTCCTAGTTTTTTGTCACTTTGAAAGTAGGTGACCATACCACATATGCTTTTATTTAAATCACTGAAGAAAATGTTTGAATACCAGCCCAAGTACTTCAATAGGAAACAAATTATTAAGTCTTCCCAAAGACAGGGATATACCACATTGATGAAATCAAGGATCTTAGAGTCATTCCTAGAGTAAACCAAAGCAATTGGATGTTTAATTGTTTAGACCTTCTGAAGAGTCAAGCCAATTGCCTTTGTTTTACAGATGAAAAAGCTTTGGCCCATTGAGATTAAGTGACTATACAAATTCAAAAAGGTAATGAGTGGTAGAAGCAGGAGACATTTTCTTTGGCTATGACCTATCTCTAAAACACTGTCATTTTTCAACTCTGCCTACTTGGCTTCCCTGGTTTCCCATAAGACTAAAATCTCTTATTATACAGGAAGCCTTTTTCAGTACTCTTGAGTTCTTTCCTCATGTTAATATTATTTTTCTTCTTATACTGTAAATGACTTGATTGTACATATTTCTTTCTATGTTGTTTCCCTTATGAGATTATAAATTCCCCAAGAACTCTTTTGCATTTCTCTCCTTTTGTATTTCTAACACTTAGCACAGTGCCTGGCACATATTGGGTCCTTATATATGTTGTCTAATTAAGTAATAGGTAAGATTTGATTGAAATCTCATTCATTAACTACAAACTGAGTCTATTTTTCATTGCACCATTCTATCTTACAGATGCCCAGAACTGAATGGGTGATATGTAACAGGAATGTGTGTGTGTGTGTGTGTGTGTGTGTGTGTGTGTGTGTGTGTCTATAGACACACACATTTCACATATATACATACATATAATGTATATATATATATATATATATATATATATATATATATATATATATATATATATATATTTGTGTGTATATACATATATACACACATAAAATGTGTTTATGTATGCATTCCTAAAAGCTCTGAATTACCCTAAAGGCCATTAAATAGCAGTGCTGTGTTTGTTTTAAGATACTTTACTTATCCTGTCAGCAAGATCACACACTCCCTTGCTCCTGGGAAGGGACTGGCATTTGGCTATTAGAGCAGATTGGATAGCATTTCATTTAGAAAGCATTGACTGTGCAGATCAAAGATGGTGAGAAGATACATATATTTAGGCAGCATCAATTGAGTATGACAGCAAAATAGATAATGGTAAGAAATAGGTGATAGCATTTGACTAGTTTTTTTTTTATCCAATGTTCTAAAACCTACCAAGCATTTTCTTTAAAACATCCCTAAGAAGTAAAATTTAAGTATTTCTGATCAGACATTACTATGAGATATAGAAAAATTGAGGCTCACATGGGTCAAATTAAGTAGTCATAATTATAACATTATAAGATCTGGGATTCAGATTCAGAAGGTTTTTCAGTCTTCAAAACTGTCTCCTTTTTTACTATATTGCTTTATTAATAGAGAGTTGAAACTTATGTTTTATATATATATATATATATATATAAAACACAAGTTTCAACTTATATATATATATATATAATATACTGTTTTTTATATACATATATATATATATATATATATATATATATATATATATATATATTTTTTTTTTTTTTTTTTTTTTTTTTTTCCTCCCTGAGGCTGGGGTAAAGTGACTTGCTCAGGGTCACACAGCTAGGAAGTGTTAATTGTCTGAGATCAGATTTGAACTCTGGTCCTCCTGAATTCAAGGCTGGTGCTCTATCCACTGCGCCACCTAGCTGCCCCCTTGTGTTTTATATTTTCAACAGACAGTATACAGTTTAGGCCTAAAGTTGGAACTATTTGGGTCCAAATTCTATTTTAACTGATTAGTACCTGAAAAATTCTAATCAAGTTCTTAACTTTTCTCTGCTTTAATCTTCCCATATAAAAGGAAAAACAATACTTCATACTGTTGTCTTCAGAGTCAAATAGTATAATAATATACATTTCTAAAGAAAAGTCCATTTTCATTATTATTATGAGTGAATAGCCAGGTCATCTTTTGAGAAAGTGACCAGACCAAGAAAGTAATCCCTAATTGACCCAATTGACTCAAACAGACCAATTACTGTGTTTGATTGCTCTCAGTTTTCATGTCTGAATATTTTTTGGTATTATTTTATCAAGTTTGCTTCTTTATTGAAAAAAATCATCATAACCCACTGAAAGAACCACAAAATTTCATTGGAGACTTATTTCCTAATTAAAAATATCAAGTATATTTTTACTTAAATTGAGTCTCATGAGATTTGGGACAGCATGACCCTCACAGCTAGACAATCTCATCACTAGATTTTTAAATTTTTAAAACTGAAGAATTAAGAGATCCATCCTGAGTAGGCACAAAAATGTGTTCCCTATTTTTGAAACAACAGCCTATACACTTTTACTTAATTCAAGTATTTATTAATTGTATTTATTAATTGTATTTATTATTATGTATTTATTATTATTATTTATTATATTATTATTTATTATTAAGTATTTATTAATTTATTTATTAATATTAAGTAATTCAAGTAAATAATTACTTATTTAACAACTATCACGTGAAAATCACAATGCGAAGGATTAACAATATAATCACATCCACACATACATCTCTACCCAGATGAAGCTTACTTTTGGCTCTTTTTTTTTGGGGGGGGAGGAAATAAGTAAATATAATTAAAAAACACAGATAATGCACTTTTTTTTTTTTCAGGGGTGGGTGGGGGAGAAAATAACAAGTAGAAAAATAAATAAAGATTTCTTATTAACAATACTGGAGCTAAGCAGTTAAGTCCAGCCTAAAAAGTCCCTCTGCTCACTAATTCCTTTGGGAAAAAAGACAAAACTAAATACCATTTACACTCCAATATTTTAATGTATATCTCATGTTATTGTCATGAATAATTCCTCCAATAGTGCATATGTCCATTCATCTTCATTTTTTCTATTTTTTATGACCCTGTCCATAGACTTACAAATTTGCCACAAAGGTTACAATCACCAAACATGTGACAATTTCTTGATTCTCTCAACAGCACCAAGAGACCAGTGGAAAAGAGAGCTCTTTCATTAGTCCTGCCTCATATTTGTTTCATTGTCTTTTCTAATGATGATATTGGAACTGGTGTAGAAGTGACTGTTGGAGGTATTACTCATGTCAGTGAGAATCAGGGACCATAAATGGAAATTTTGTTTGTTTATTTTTAGTAGCATTAAGTTTTTAAAAAGTTTTTTTTTTTTTTTTTTTTTTTACCTAGCTGCTTGGCTCCAGTGCCACTTCCAATAAGAGATCTCTCTTGATTCTCCCAATTAACTCTTTTCTTCCACACACTCCCAAAGTGTGAATGTCTGCATTTTGTATTTTATTAACATCTCTAAAAAAATTAGATCCTCTGTGAGGATGATTTGTTTTTGTTTGTTTGTTGTTGTTGGAGCCCCAGTCCTTTGAATATAGTGCCTTGTATTGGGACTTAATACGTGATTATTAACTGGTAATTAATTAAGGATTACTGGCTTAAATCAAATGAAGGAATATGGAAAATTCCTGGGGAAAGTAAAATATATGATAAGACTGTTAAGTATGACATCTCTGTTTTCCAGGTTTAGGAACAAATGGTGAGATTATTCAGTTTTGTTCCATGTCATACAAAACTGATTCTAAGTAAAATCTATATAATATTTTTTTGTTAGGGAATAAAAATTCAAGATTGATTTATGCTGTATATATATATATATATATATATATATATATGTATATATGTGAAATTGCCTTGTTTGCTAGTATTGTGTGAATACCATGGAAATGGTTTAGAAAAATACAATTTCAGATCAAAATTTTCATATCAGTTAATCTTCATAGACATAGTCTGAGATTGTAAAAATAAATGTTATGTTAATTATAGTAATACAAGTTTCAAAAAATATTTTTACATGTTAAAAAATGTGAAGAGACATCATAAGTCAAAAATGAACAGGTTTGGTTTGTGAGAGGTTTTGTTTTGTTTTGTTTTTAATATAAAACCACCTAAATGTCTTTCCTGTCTGAAACTTTATGCAAGTTTTACCCCACAGCCAACTTTTATGACTGAAAATTAGGAGTTTCTATAAAAATGATGACAGACCTTTTAATGGATTCCATGAATGGCTCCAGAATAATGACCCTTCACTAGCCTTGTCACATTAAATGAATAAAATGTGAAATAGCTGGATTTGCTTATTAAAAATACAATTAAAGACTTTAAGAGAGCCATTAAAAATAATTAAGGAAAATTATATAGTGCTAGTGCCCCAAATGAACTCAACATATCACAAGTTTTTTTGTTTTGTTTTGTTTTGTTTTGTTTTTTTTAAGAAAAGTGGAATCGATTTCCAAAGTTTATTTTCCTTCATCAGAGAGACTTTCTAATGTATGTAAAGAACATAGGAAAAACAAAACTAAATTAAACTAATTTTCCCTTTGAAACCTATGCTGCCTTTCTAAAAATGTTGTTCACATCAAAGTTAATTGGGCCATTAAAGAATTTAAGGTATAAGGTTTTATTTCATTTTCTGCCATTAGGAAAATAAAGTAAATCAAATGTGAGTGAATTACATATTAAAACCAGTAGAGTAATATAATAGTTAGAGGTTCAATCTTTGAGTCAAGAATACTTGAGTTGAAATGCTTAGAATACAAAGTCAGATACAAATGCTTATATAGTCACTTACTCTTTCAGGGTCCCAGAAAACTTGTCTAGTATTTAGAGTTAGCTTCCATTTCAGGAGCTCCCTGAATAAGATAAAGTCAGAAGTCTGGACCTTCTTCCACATTTCAAAGTAATGAAATAATACTAAAGTAAGTCAGTGTCAAGAAAAAGCAAAGGAGATCCAGGTTGGGGTAACCCTATGAGGTTCTCATGTGAGGTTAAATTAAAAAATATGCAAGTTGAATAGACATGGATAGAATGAAATTTGCTGAATTGGAGAGGATACTTTGCATCTACAAAATTATAAAATAATTACAGTATTTGAGTAACAGTATAACAAGTGAACCAGCTAGATGACACAATGGATACAGTGCTGGACTCAGACATTTACTAGATATATGATTCTGAACAGCTTACTTAATTGATCTGAAGTTTTCATTTATAAAATGGAAATTATAAGCAGAAAGTTCTATTTGATGCAGTGATAAAGTACAAGATCTGGAATCAGAAAGACTCATCTCCCTGAATTCAAAACTGATCTGAAATGCTATCTGTGTGACCTTGAGTAAATAGCTTAAGACTGT
Organism: Sminthopsis crassicaudata; assembly: GCF_048593235.1. Classification (NCBI taxonomy): domain Eukaryota; kingdom Metazoa; phylum Chordata; class Mammalia; order Dasyuromorphia; family Dasyuridae; genus Sminthopsis; species Sminthopsis crassicaudata. The sequence goes on along the minus strand of NC_133622.1, from coordinate 169,542,233 downwards.
TGTCTCTCAGATTCCCTATCTGTAAAATGAGTTGGAGAAGGAAATGGCAAAAGTCAGTCCACCGGAAAATGGATCAATAATAATAATAGCATAAAAGATATGGAATACCAGATGGAAGCAAATGTGTACACATACATACATGCCTGCACACAAACACAAGCACACACACACACACACACACACACAAAAAAAAAGAAAGAAAAACTAATTATAGAAGCTTTATTTTAGAAAATGTTTTAATGATTATAGTTATGGTTAAGAAATAATAAAGCTAAAAACAACAACCAATAATTGGATTAGAATTTAGCCCAATGTAATTCAATTGAATATATCCATCAAAGAATCAGATCCATCAACCTGAGGGTATAGACAGGCACTAGTGGAAACTTTCCTGTTAAGAATCTTGACATAGAGGACAATAGAGTGAATGGCACTCCTAATCTTTATTCTGGTATCATAAAAATGTAAGATTTTGATGGGGGGCAAAATAAGAAATGTCAATCCTTCACATATTAGAAATGATTTATTGTAAATGGAACTGGCTATAAAAGTAGCTCAATTGTATAGATGAGATAGATTGAGGACTATTTTAAACTGTTACTTTATCATAGGAAAAGTTGAAACATCTCTCCAGTTACATGGAAGGAATTGATGTTTCTTTTTGTCAATATTATCCCAATTTGCTAGTCATACAATATATTCCTGACCTGCTAAGGGCCATTGTAAAAAATGATAACAATAATTCCTAAATTTAGATTGGATGTAACAAGAAATACCATCAAGAAACCACAAAGTCACAGGAAATCTTTAATTATAGAAATTCTAGAAATTATACTTAATGAAATAGATAACAAAAATAATGCCTATGTCTTGAATTATTATGAGATATTATAAACTTTTTTTGAAATGATTCTTTGTTGTAATTAACTTGCTCATTGGATCTATGTTATAAAATCCATAAGGACCTTTAAAATTGTCTCATTGTATTTGACAGAAAATTTTTAAAAACCAAGATGTAAATACAATGTGATACAGGTCAGCCATTGGCAAATTTATTGATATGAGTATAATGGTAAAAATATCAAAGAATATCCGTAAAGACATATATCAAAATACTATTGGGACTAAGCACATGAGATGGTAATTTAATATCTGCAAAAAGACATTGGAAGATTACATTTAAATCCTGTCTGGTCTGATTAAAACAACAAAAAGAGGAATACAAAGAAAGGATTCTGAAAAACAAAAACATATCAAAACATTTTGATTCCTGCCATTAAGAGCTGAAAGCAAATACTTAAAAGATTAAGGTGATAGAAGTCAATACAGCAAAAAAATAAAAATAAAAACAATTGATTATTAAAAACTTTGAGAAACTCTTAAGAAGTAAGGAGGGAAGAAGAGGAAGATGAGGATTATGAGGAACATTCTAGTTATCTATTTGGTTATAGAAAAGACAAAACAATAAAAACTCCAAGTTATATTAAAAAGTAAAAGCAAAGTGCATACATTGTGGATATGATTAATGATAGAACAGTTTCATCAAGAGAGTAGATTGAAACTCTAGCCTTTGTACAAAACTGGAAAGAGGTAGGGATGGATGAAATCCATTATTCTTTAGTTCAAACAAAATAATGGGCACAATTTACTATCAAGTCCCCCCAAAACTTCCTCTCAAATGCAAGCCTGATCTCACCTTTCTTAATACAAGGCATAACATATCTCTTAACAAAATAAGAGAACACCAGTGATCCATCCAAATATAACCCCATTAGTTTTTATGTGCTTTATACAAATCACTTACAACTTGCATCACTGCAGAAAACAGCTATAAACACTTTCAAGAAAAGAATATATTGACTGTGAACCAAAATGGGTCTGCCATAAATGCCAAGAAAGCAAAGAACAACTTATTGTCAATTTAATAAATACTGAACATGCTGCTGTTACATTTCCTAACATTTATAGTGCCTTTGATGTTTATTAAACAATGTGCTTTTGACTCTTTTCCAGATTCATGCCTTATTTACATGCTGAATATATTTTAAAATATAGCTTATATATATTGAGAATGTTATAATATTAAATGCCCACTTGAAAGCTATCTCTACTGAAAACATAGTACCAACACAATAATAGGAACAATTGCTATATTATAACCCTTTTTGTTACAAGAAAGTTAGATATCATCATTATTAAGTATAATAATATCAATTGAAAATGTTTCTTAAGATTTTACAAGTCATTGTTATATCTGGTTGACTACAGATAAAAGTTTGTTTCATGATAATACCCCCATTTCAATATAGTTATCAATTGAATCCTCCAAAATATTTTTAGGCCTTTATTGATATTATTGGGATTTTTCTTCTGATAATGAATAAAATATAATAAGCTTCTGGTATGAATATTAATTACCAGGACATATCTTGCTAGATATTGAGTAAATGTTAATTTTTATAATCTGCAATGACATGTTGCTTGGTATCAAGTATTTCTTTGCCTAGCCTATATTAGTTATGAATTATAGATTTTTTGATGGGTTATTTTTGGTTTTGTTTGTTTATTTGTTTGTTTGTTTTAATGATAATACCTCAGTAGTCCCATTTCCATAAACAAAGGCACAGGATTTAGTAATTTCTTTGACACTATTTTTATAAACATCTTCATTATCTATCTTCATGAAAAAATATATCCCATAAAAGGCCACTGACTTCCTTTCTTGAAAACCAATTATTTTATAGGTTCTTTTTAAATATAATAACTTTTGCTTACATTCAACAAATCCAATGGTACATATTTATAAACAGATTTTAATATTGATCATTTAAGAAATTTTCTTAAATTTTTCTTTTTCTGCATCTACCAGAAGTACTTATGCACATAGTCAGTCAATAAACATTTATTAAGCATATACTCTATATCAGGTACTGTGTTAAGAATTGGGTATAAAAAAGGAGACAAAAACGTCTCTCATCTTTAGTAGCTAACAATTTTATGATAATGTGGGGTTATTTTTATTTATTTATTTATCATATATTCTAAAAACCATAACAATTTTCTTCCTCTTTCTGGTGATAGTGATAATCTTTTAGTAGTTACCCTGCAGTCTCTGTGTTTCATTAGTAGTCTAAGGGGTATTGTTAGAATACTTCTCAAAATATAACTCAAAAAGTAACCCAACTAAACACAACAACAAAGATATGATCATGATTGAAGCACAGTAATTTAAGTAATCCATTGAAGATAAGTAACCTATTTAAATAGAGATGTTAAACTAAATAAAAAATAATAAGCATTTTTAAGAGCTTCCTAAGTGCCAGGAGTACCAAAAATACAATACAAAGAGAAAGAAAGACAATTATGGCAGTCCAGAATTTTGAGGTTTTTTTTGTAGCATTTAACATTTATTTTCTAAATTCTCCCTTTCCCTTCCCCTTTCTTGAGAAGGCAAGCACTTTTTAAATTATATATGTGCAATCATGTTAGACATATTTCCATGTTCGCTATGTTACAAAAGAAAACAAAACATTAAAACACACATGAAAAATTAAAAAAAATATATAAAAGTATTCTTTGATCTGCATTTAAACTACATAAATACCTTCTCTGCAGCTGGATAGGATTTTTCACTATAAGTCCTTGGGAATTATCTAAGATCATGGTATTGCTGAGAACAGCTAAACCATTCATAGCTGATTGTAAAGTATTGCTTTAATTATTTGCAAGGTTCTCCTGATTCATCTTATTTCACTTTATATCAGTTTGTCTAAGTCTTCACAGGTTTTTCTGAAAACATCCTGCTCAATAAAGTACATTAGTGTTCACAAATTGTTCAGTTATTCCCCAATTTTTGGACATCCCCTTAATTCCCAAGTCTTTGCCACCATGAAAATAGTCGCTATAAATATTTGTATATATAAGTATCCTTTCCATTTTTCTTTGATCTCTTTGGAATACAAATCTTGTAGTAAATGAACTGTGTCTTAAGGTACACGGTTTTATAGCTCTTTGGGCAAAATTCCAATTTTTCTCTAGAATGGTTAGATCAGTTCATAATTCCACCAACAGGATATTGGTGTCCCAATTTTCCTACATCCTTTGCAAATTTAATGATTTTCCTTTTCTGTCATATTAATGAATCTAATAGTTGTCAGGTAAAATTTCAGTTGCTTTAATTTGATTTCTTAAATCAATAGTTTTTCAGAGCACTTGTTCATATGACCACAGATAACTTTGATTTTTTCTTTTTCTTTCTGAAAACTGCCTGCTCATATTCTGACCATTTATCATTTAGATAAGTCTTGTATTTTTTAAAAATTTGCTTCAGGGGGCAGAGCCAAGATGGTGGAAAAGATACACGGGACTGTGTAAGCTCCTTTCTTCCCTCACAACCAACTAGATATAATCAGCCTCAGACATAGCACTGGACTGATAGAATCCACAAGGACTGGAAGCACGACTTACCAGCTGAAGAGAATCTGGAGTTTCAACAGGAAAGGTCAGTTCCCAGGGGAGGAAGAAAAGAGGCCAGCGCAGACGGTTGGGTGCTAACACACTGCGCTGATCACGCTGGGAAGGGCTCTAGGATCAGAGAAACCACTGAGATAGAGGAATCTGGCACAGGCTGTTAGTTCTTCTCTGCTTATAAAACAGCAGTTCAGAGGAGAAATCAAAGCCAATTTAAAAATTTAAAGCCAGAGACTGGACCTTCTTCGACCCTGAGGGTGACTCAGAAGATCTCGGCACTGTGTGTGTGGCCGACTTAGGCTGTCCTAGCTTTCACCTGTGAGTAGTTAAGAGATTGAAAAGTGGGTGGGGCGGTAACTCATAGTGCCTTGCTTGGCTGGAGGCGGTGGAACTCAGCCCCGGGAAGTCCCAGAGAAGCGGAACCTTTGAAATAGGGACCGCAGTTTCTGGCAGACACTTCCAGTTTGAGCACAGGGGTTTTTCACGTCACCTGCTGCTGACATCCATGCCCCATTGGGACACATAGGCTGGGCTTTGTGTTGCCTTTACTGTTCAGTCTCAAACCTCAGGGAAGCCGCTAGAACACAGCACCCTCAAAGCACAGCAGTGCTAGTCACCTGTGAGGCACTTCCAGGCAGGTTGAGGGGAACTCTCTCCCAGAGCTCATCTTAGCTCAGGCACAGGAGCTGCTACATCCATCCAGTCTGGGAGGAAGCTGGTAAAGAAATACATAAATAATTTCCTACCCCAGAGACAGACCCCAAAAGATTTTTTAAGTATGAACAAAAAAGCCAAGAAGATTCCTTCTACACAGAGAAAGAGAGGGTATCCAATCCCAAGGAAATTAACAGCAGAGAGTCAGCAGATAACAACCTAAAGGGGAATGATTCCTGCCCCCCATCACATAACTCTCTCCTTGAAGAGACTATTAAAAAGTTAAGAGAGTTTGAAGAAAAATGGGGAAAGGAAAGAGAAGCTATGATAGAGAATAACAACATTCTGAAACTGGAGTTGGAAAAAATAAAGAATTCACAGGAGATGCAGGGAAACAAAATTAGTGAATTAGAAAAGGTAAAAAAATCACAGGAAAGTAGGATTTCTGAATTGGAGAAGATAAAAAAGTCTCAAGAAAATAGGATTTCTGAATTGGAAAAAGAAAATAATTCTCAAAAAAAAATTAGGGAAATGGAAAAAAATTCAATAGAGCAAAATAATTCATTTAAAAACGAAATTGGGCATTTACAAAAAGAACTAAAAACTGTGAATGAAGAAAATAACTCCTTAAAATTCAGGATGGAACAAATAGTAATGAATGATTCATTGAGAACCCAAGAATCAGTCAAACAAAACAAAAAAAATGAAAAGCTGGAGAATAATGTCAAATACTTACTAGGAAAATCTATAGACCTGGAAAATAGATCTAGGAGAGATAATCTGCGGATCATTGGACTTCCAGAAAACTATGACCAAAAAAAGAGCCTAGATTCAATTTTACAGGAAATTATCAAAGAGAACTGTCCAGAGATAATAGAAACAGAGGGGAAAGTAGATGTTGAAAGAATTCATCGAACTCCTTCTGAAATAGACCCTAAAAAAAGAACACCATGGAATATTGTGGCTAAGCTGCAGAATTACCACACAAAGGAGAAAATCTTGCAAGCAGCTAGAAAAAAACAATTTAAATACCAAGGTGCCACAATAAGGGTCACTCAAGATCTGGCTGCCTCCACATTAAAAGATAGAAGGGCCTGGAACCTGATATTCCGAAAGGCAAAAGATCAAGGATTGCATCCAAGAATAAACTACCCAGCTAAGTTTAGCATCTTTTTCTATGGAAGAAGATGGTCATTCAATGAAATAGAGGAATCCCATATGTTTCTAAGAAAAAAACCAGACCTAAACAAAAAATTTGATCTACATCCACAAGACTGAAGAGAAACAGAAAAAGGTACACAGAAACCTTGAGAACTATATCTCTGTTGTGGGTATATAGAAAGTACGCATGGATAATTTGATTTTACTGATATGAAAGAAAAAAAAGGAGGGTGTAGTAAAGGGAAGGGGGTAGTATCAGAAAAAGGGGAGGGAGTGATAAAAAGAGGGAAACTACATCCCAGGAAGAGGCATAGAAAATACACCATATCTGAGGGAATTTAGAGAGGGGGAGAATCATTGTGGAAATCTTACTCTCATCAGAAGAGGCTCAAAGAGTAAATAATTGACATATTTGTTTTTCAGAGAATTCTCTATCACCTCATTAAAAGGGGGGAGAGGAAAAGGGAAAAGGAAAAGGAGAATAAGGGAAGGGACATGGAGGGAGGGGGAGGGATACTAAAAAAAAAAAAAAAAAGGGAGGGCTTCGCATCCCAAAGGGGGTCTATAAATTAAATATTGGGGAAGGGGTTCAGGGGGGTCAAGGGAAAAAGCATAATCTGGGGATAATATGATGGCAGGAAATACATAATTAGTAATTTTAACTGTAAATGTGAATGGGATGAACGCACCCATCAAACGGAGAAGGATAGCAGACTGGATCAAAAATCAGAACCCTACAATATGTTGTTTACAGGAAACTCACTTAAAGCAGGGAGATACATATAGAGTAAAGGTAAAAGGTTGGAGCAGAATCTATTATGCTTCAGGTAAAGCCAAAAAAGCAGGGGTAGCTATCCTTATCTCAGATCAAGCAAAAGCAGAAGTTGATCTAGTTAAAAGAGATAAGGAAGGAAACTATATATTGCTGAAAGGTAGCATAAATAATGAAGTCATATCAATACTAAACATATATGCACCAAGTGGTATAGCATTTAACTTTCTTAAGGAAAAGTTAAGAGAGTTGCAAGAAGAAATAGACAGTAAAACTATAATAGTGGGAGATCTCAACCTTGCACTCTCAGATTTAGACAAATCAAACCACAAAACAAATAAGAAAGAAATTTTAAAAAGTAAATAGAACATTAGAAAAACTAGGTATGATAGACCTTTGGAGAAAACTAAATGGCAATAGAAAGGAATATCCTTTCTTCTCAGCAGTTCATGGATCCTATACAAAAATTGACCATAGGACATAAAGATCTCAAAATTAAATGTAGGAAGGCAGAAATAATAAATGCCTTCTTCTCAGACCACAATGCAATAAGAACTACATTCAGTAAAAAGTTAGGGGTAAATAGACCAAAAAGTAATTGGAAACTGAATAATCTCATCTTAAAGAATGACTGGGTGAAAGAGCAAATTATAGAAACAATTAACAATTTCACCCAAGATAATGACAATGATGAGACATCATACCAAAATCTGTGAGATGCAGCTAAAGCCATAATAAGGGGAAATTGTATATCTTTAGAGGGTTATTTGAACAGAATAGAGAAAGAGAAGATTAACGAATTGGGCCTGCAACTTAAAAAGCTAGAAAAAGACCAAATTAAAAACCCCCAACCAAAAATTAAACTTGGAATACAAAAATTAAAAGGAGAAATAAATAATATTGAAAGTAAAAAAACTATTGAATTAATAAATAAAACCAAGAGTTGGTTTTATGAAAAAGCCAATAAAATAGATAAACCTTTGGTAAATCTGATCAGAAAAAAGAAAGAGGAAAATCAAATTGTTAGTCTTACAAATGAAAAGGGGGATCTTTCCACCAATGAAGAGGAAATTAGAGAAATAATAAGGAGTTACTTTGCCCAACTTTATGCCAATAAATTTGATAACTTAAGTGAAATGGATGACTTCCTCCAAAAATATAGGCTCCCTAGATTAACAGAGGAGGGGATAAATTGCTTAAATAGTCCCATTTCAGAAAAAGAAATAGAACAAGCTATTAATCAACTCCCCAGGAAAAAATCCCCAGGACCAGATGGATTTACATGTGAATTCTACCAAACATTTAAAGAACAATTAGCCCCAATGCTATATACACTATTTGAAAAAATAGGGAATGAAGGAGTCCTACTAAACTCCTTTTATGACAAAGACATGATACTGATACCTAAACCAGGTTGATCGAAAACTGAGAAAGAAAATTATAGACCAATTTCCTTAATGAATATTGATGCTAAAATCTTAAATAAGATATTAGCAAAAAGACTTCAGAAAATCATCCCCAGGATAATACACTATGATCAAGTAGGATTCATACCAGGAATGCAGGGCTGGTTTAATATTAGGAAACTATTAGTACAATTGACCATATTAATAATCAAATTAATAATAAACCATCATGATCATCTCAATAGATGCAGAAAAATCATTTGACAAAATCCAACATCCATTCCTACTAAATAACTCTTGAGAGTATAGGAATAAAATGGATTATTCCCTTAGAATAATCCAGGAGCATATATTGTAAGACCGTCAGTAAGCATAAATATGCAATAGAAATAAATGGCAACCTTTCCCAGTAAGATCAGGAGTGAAACAAGGTTGCCCACTATCACCATTACTCATTCAATATAGTACTAGAAACGCTAGCCTCGGCAATAAGAGCCAAGAAAGAGATTCAAGGAATTAGAGTAGGAAATGAGGAAATCAAACTATCACTCTTTGCAGATGACATGATGGTATACTTAGATAACCCCAAAGACTCTGTAAAAAGCTATTAGAAATAATTCAGAATTTCAGCAAAGTGGCAGGATACAAAATAAATCCGCATAAATCCTCGGCATTTTTATATATCACCAACAAAATGCAACAGCAAGAGATACAAAGAGAAATTCCATTCCAAACAAATGTTGAGAGTATAAAGTATTTGGGAATCCATCTACCAAAGAATAGTCAGGAATTATATGAGAAAAATTACAAAACACTTGCCACAAAAATAAAGTCAGATTTAAATAATTGGAAAGACATTCAGTGCTCTTGGATAGGCCGAGCGAATATAATAAAGATGACAATACTCCTCAAACTAATCTATTTATTTAGTGCTATACCAATCAGACTCCCAAGAAACTATTTCAATGACCTAGAAAAAATAACAACAAAATTCATATGGAAGAATAAAAGGTCGAGAATTGCAAGGGAACTAATGAAAAAAAAACTCAGAGGAAGGTGGTCTAAGTGTACCTGATCTAAAGCTATATTATATAGCAGCAGTCACCAAAACCATTTGGTACTGGCTAAGAAATAGACTGGTAGATCAGTGGAACAGATTAGATACAAAGGACAAAAAACGGTACATCTATAGCAATCTAATCTTTGACAAACCCAAAGATACCAACATTAGGGACAAAAATTCATTATTCGGAAAAGAACTGTTGGGAAAACTGGAAATTAGTATGGCAGAAATTAGATATGGATCCACACTTAACATCATATACCAAGATAAGATCAAAATGGGTCCATGATTTAGGCATAAAGAATGAGATCATAAATAGATTAAAGGAACAGAAAATAGTCTACCTGTCAGACCTGTGGAGGAGGAAGGATCTTATTACCAGAGGAGAACTAGAGATCATTATTGATCACAAAATAGAAGATTTTGATTACATCAAACTAAAAAGTTTCTGTACAAACAAAACTAATGCAAACAAGATTAGAAGGGAAGTAACAAATTGGGAAAATATTTTTAAAAGTAAAGGTTCTGACAAAGGTCTCATTTCCAAAATATATAGAGAACTGACCCTAATTTATAGGAAACCAAACCATTCTCCAATTGATAAATGGTCAAGAGATATGAACAGACAATTCTCAGATGATGAAATTGAAACTATTTCCACTCATATGAAAGAGTGTACCAAATCACTACTGATCAGAGAAATGCAAATTAAGACAACTCTGAGATACCACTACACACCTGTCAGATTGGCTAAGATGACAGGAACAAATAATGATGAATGTTGGAGGGGATGTGGGAAAACTGGGACACTGATACACTGTTAGTGGAGTTGTGAAAGAATCCAGCCATTATGGAGAGCAATTTGGAACTATGCCCAAAAAGTTATCAAACTGTGCATAACCCTTTGACCCAGCATTGCTGTTATTGGGATTATATCCCAAAGAAATACTAAAGAGTGGAAAGGGACCTGTATGTGCCAAAATGTTTGTGGCAGCTCTTTTTGTTGTAGCTAGAAACTGGAAGTTGAATGCATGCCCATCAATTGGAGAATTGTTGGGTAAATTATGGTATATGAAGGTTATGGAATATTATTGCTCTGTAAGAAATGACCAGCAGGAGGAATACAGAGAGGCTTGGAGAGACTTACATCAACTGATGCTGAGTGAAAATAACAGAACCAGAAGATCGCTGTACACTTCAGTGCTGTATGAAGAAGTATTCTGATGGAAGTGGATATCTTCAACATAAAGAAGATCCAACTCACTTCCCGTTGATCAATGATGGACAGAAATAACTACACCCAGAGAAGGAACACTCGGAAGTGAATGTAAATTGTTAGCACTACTGTCTATCTACCCAGGTTACTTATACCTTAGGAAGCTAATACTTAATGTGCAACAAGAAAATGGTATTTACACACATATATTGTATCTAGGTTATATTGTAACACATGTAAAATGTATGGGATTACCTGTCATTGGGGGGAGGGAGTGGACGGAGGGAGGGGATAATTTGGAAAAAGGAATAAAAAAAAATTTGCTTCAGTTTTCTACATATTTCAGAAACAAAGCCTTTATTAAAGAAATTTGCTATTTAAAAACCCAATTTTTGGACTTCTGGGCACAGAGCCAAGATGGCAGAGAGCAGATAGGACTCTCTGTCATCTCCTCTAACCTTCTCTCAAACCAACAGCAGATTGAGCCTCTAAACTGCTTTTAAAATAAAAGAATCATCAAATATTTGGAGTACAACACATTTCTAGGGGAAGATACCTTGGAAAACTTCAAAATGTGTCTATTTCAATTGGACAGTGGGACAGTCTGTGGAGCCCAGACCTCAGCAGAGAGAGAGGAGGCAAGGAGCTGGGGCAGTGAATCAGAGTGTTGCAATTCCATGCACCTGGAAATCTTTTGTGAGCCTCTTAGGCTATTCTGTCCTGGTTGCAAGCAGACTGTTTGGTAGATTTGCTCCTAAAGGCAAATTTTAAACTGCTGATCCCTGGAAAAGACCTAGCTACCATTACCCAGTGCTGGAAATCAATCAACAGATTGCTCCAGGGGAAATTAAAACAAAGGAGAGAAAATCATAGAACAAATAATAATTTCATCTATATGAGACAACATACCAAAATTTGTGGGGTACAACCAAAGCAGTGATAAGGGGAAATTTTCTATTTCTAGATGCTTACTTGCATAAGATAAAGAAAGAGAAACTCAATGAATTGCACTTGCAACTAAAAACAAAACAAAACAAAAAAAAAAAAAAAAAAAAAAAAAAAAAACCTAGAAAAAAGAACAATTTAAAACGCCCCAATCAAATATCAAACTTGAAATTCTAAAAATAAGACATTAGTAAAATTTAAAGTAAAAAACTATTGAATTAATAAATAAAACTAAAAGTTGGTTTTATAAAAAAAAAACAAAATAGAGAAATCTTTAGTTAATTTGATTAGAAAAATTAAAGAGGAAAATCAAACTGTTAGTCTCAAAAATGAAAAAGGAGAACTTTCCACCAAGAGGAAATTACAGCAATAATTAGGAGTTAGTTTGCCCAACTTTATGCCAATAAATTTGATAACCTAAGTTATCATGGAGGAATATCTCAAAAATATAGATTACCCAGATTAACAAAAGAGGAAATAAATTACTTAAAAAGTCCCATTTTAGGAAAAAGAAATAGAACAAGCTATTAATCAACTCCCTAAGAAAAAATCTCCAGAATTGATGGATTTACATGTGAATTCTACCAAACATTTAAAGAACAATTAACTTCAATACTATATAAACTATTTCCAAAAAAAATTAGGAATGAAAGACTGATACCAAATTCCTTTTATGACACAGTCATGGTATTAATACCTAAACCACATAAGATGAAAACAAAGAAAGAAAATTATAGATCAATTTCCCTAATACATATTGATGCAAAAATCTTAAATAAAATATTAGCAAAGAAATTACAGAAAATCATGTCCAGGATAATACACCATGACCAAATAGAATTTATACCAGGAATGAGGTATGGTTCAATATTAGGAAAACTATTAGCATAACTTACTATATCAATAACCAAATAAACAAAAAACATTATTATCTCAATAGATGCAGAAAAAACATTTGAAAAAAATCCAACATCCATTCCTATTAACACTAGAGAGTATAGGAATAAATGGACTTTTCCTTAACATAGTAAATAGCATCTATTTAAAACCATCAGCAGGCATCATATGTAATGGTGATAAACTGGAACCCTTCTCAATCAAATCAGTCATGAAACAAGGTTGCCCACTATCATTGTTATTATTCAATATTGTATTAGAAATGCTAGCTTTGGTAATAAGAGAAGAAAGATGAAAGGAATTAGAGTAGGTAATGAGGAAACCCAATTATCACTCTTTGCAAATGATATGATGGTATACTTAGAGAACACTAGAGAATCAACTAAAAGATTGTTGGAAATAATCTACAACTTTAGCAGAGTTGCAGGATACAAAATAAATCTACATAAATCATCATCATTTTTATACATCACTAACAAAATACAACAGCAAGAGATATAAAGAGAAATTCCATTTAAAATAACTGTTGAGACTGCAAAATATTTGGGAATCTATCTGCCAAGAGAAAGTCAGGAAGTGTTATGCGCCAGAACTCTGAAGGAAGCTTACAAGTTACTAATTAAGTGGAATGGATGAGAAAATGCTTATCTAGTTTAGTATGGTTCACTATAATTGATTTAATATTACAACAAATAATGGTTTCCTAGTGATATAATGATTGGTTTATACTCAGTGTGGAGCATATAAGCGGGACTGAGAGCCAAGAGTACTACAAGCTCTCAGAGCCAAGGAGGCAGAAAATCATTTCACCTTCAGTCAGTCTCCTGATGGCTGGCCTGGACTCCTGCACTTCCCCCACTGAGACCAAAGCTGGTCTGAAAGGCTTTCCAGACAGCTGCCCAGTATCAGGCAAAGAGATAATAAAGGATTTGGACTTTAGTCCCTGGCTGTTTCTGTGGTGATTACTGAACTGAAAAGAAGGTTTCTTTGAGACCCCAAGAAACCAAACCAGAGAACGTTACAAGGAAGTATATGAGCAAAACTACAAACCTTTCCACACAAATAAAATCAGATCTAAACAATTGGGAAAATATAAAAAAAATCTTGGATAAGTCAAATGAATATAATAAAGATGACAATACTACCTAAACTAATCTATTTATTTAGTGTTTTACCCATCAAACTCCCAAGAAGTATTTTACTGACACAGAAAAAATAACAACAAAATTCATCTAGAAGAAAAAAAGGTCAAGAATTTCAAGGGAAATAATGGAGGAAAAAAAGCATAGGAAGGAGGCTTAGTATACCAGATCTAAAACTATATTATAAAGCAGGGGTCATCAAAATCATTTGGTACTGGCTAAGAAACAGAGTAGTGGATGAATGGAACAGGTGAGATTCACAGGACAAAATAGTCAATGATTGTAGTAATCTAGTGTTTGACAAACCCAAAGACCACCACTCTTGAGATAAGAACTCACTATATAAAAACTGCTTGGAAAACTGGAAACTAGCATGGCAGAAACTAGGCATTGACCCGCACCTAACACCTTATAACAAGATAAGATTGAAATGGGTTCATGATCTAGACATAAAGAATAATATTATAAACAAATTAGAAGAAAATAGGATAGTTTATCTCTCAGACTTGTGGAGGAGGAAGGAATTTGTGACCAAGGAAGAACTAGAGATCATTATTGATCACAAAATACATAATTTTGATTATATTAAGTTAAAAAGTTTTTGTACAAACAAAACTAATGTAGACAAGATTAGAAGAAAAACAGTTAACTGAGAAAACATTTTTACATTCAAAGATACTGATAAAGGCCTCATTTCTAAATATATATAATTAAGTCAAATTTACAAGAATTCAAGCCATTATCCAATTGATAAATGGACAGACAATTTTCAGATGAAGGAATTGAAACTATTTCTAGTCATATGAAAAGTGCTGCAGATCACTATTGAGCAGAGAAATGCAAATTAAGACAACTCTGAGATACCACTACATAACTATCACATTGGCTAAGATGACAGAAAAAGATAATGATGGATGTTGGAAAATTGAGCCACTGATAACATTGTTGGTAGAACTATAAATAGATCCAAACATTCTGGAGAGCAATTTGGAATTATGCCCCAAAATTATCAAATTGTGCATATCCTTTGACCCAGCAGTGTTTCTACTGAGCTTATATCCCAAAAAGAGATTTTAAAGGAGGGAAAGGACCCACATGGGCAAAAATATTTGTTGTGCCTGAAAACTGAATGGATGCCCATCAATTGGAGAATGGCTGAATAAATTATAGCATATGAATATTATGGAATATTATTGTTTTGTAAGAAACAATCAACAGAATGATTTCAAAAAGGCCTGAAGAGACTTACATGAACTGGTGCTATGTGAAATGAGCGGAATCAGGAGATCATTCTATATGGCAACAACAAGATGAGATGATTCTGTGTGGGACTTAAAGATCCTTATCCAAAATGACTACTCAGAGATCACTCAAAGTAGAAACCAGAAAAATGGTTTATTATAGCATCCCATGAGAGGTGGGTAGTCCAGCCATGAGAAATAAAGAAAGTAAAAGAAGTCACAACAGGAGGGCCAAGGAATCAGTGAATATACACAACTTTTATAAATTTTGTTACAAGATATTATATCACAAGTAAAAGAGCATTGGGGGGGGGCATCTAATTGGTTGTTGCTATCCAGAAAGATTGGAATGGAAGGTTTCTGGCTTAGGCCTTCAGGCTTTAAATAATTGAGCTGACAGTGGTCAAGCTAATAGACTAAATATCGATAAATGTTATACACTGATAAATGTCACCAACTTAGGTCAAGTAAATATGTCTGTAACTAACTAAGGTTTAAGTAAATATAGGCCTGCACATATTATACTTATTCAGGTCATAGGAAAACACAGGAATAATAAAAATAAAGAAAAATAATTCATACATTATTGTAAGTTCTTCATCTCTCTATTCCACACAATTCAAACTAATTCTAATTTTTCAGTGACGAAGAAAGCTATATATATTTTTCCTGCTTTCCTTCTAATTTTGGCTGCATTGATTGTGTTTGTGGGAAACAAACAAAAAAAACCTTATAAAATTTAAAATAATCAAAATTATCTATGTTATATCTAATAATACTCTCTATTTTCCATTTGGTCATAAATCCTTCCCTTATGCCTTAATTTGCTAGGTGAAATATTCCATGTCTCTCCCCCAGTTTGTTTATTATATCACCATTTATGATAAGTCATATACCTATTTTTCACCTGATTCCAATAGACAATATGAAATGTTATTCTATATGTAGATCATACCAAACTGCTTTTCAATTTTCCTAGCAATTTTTGTCAAATGTGGTATTTTCCCCCCAGACATAAAATGCTTGGTTTGGCCAAACACTAAATTATTATAGTTATTGGACTTTGCATTTTAGTAGGAAAAGATAACATGTAATAAGAAACTCCAAAGTTTGGAGACAGAGAGAAAATATTATTTAAGGAGCATTTCAGAGAAAGTCCAGAAGTAGAAGTGAATTCTGGATAGGAATGGAGATGGTTGTCTTTAAAATGGAAAAAGCACCAATCCGAGGAAAGGGTCACATCAGAGTAAAGTAGTTCTATTGTGAAAGAGCCACAATTTATGTGAATACTTCGGGTACAGAGGACTCAGGGAAAGAATGAATTTATGTATGTGTAAGCCACCTTTTCTTAAGCAGTTATATTTTATGTTACAACTAATATTACTGTTCTTAAGCCATGACCTAAGTAAAAAACGGTTCACTCTGTAGTTTGATTTTAATTTCAAATGATTTTTGATGATGTCAAAGTTCTAAGTTATTTTGTCTCATTATTTGATGTAAGAATTACATTTTTAACATCAGCAAATATTTCAGTTGATTTAGCATTAAAACAACAAATTTCTAAAGTGTGTTTATGTGTGTGTATGTGTTTGTGTTTTCATTCATAGCATTCAAAGACTTTCAAAAAAAACAAGGGTGGCTAGATGGTGAAATGAGTGAAACAATGGACAGGAAAGACCTGAATTTGAATCCAGCCTAGCAAATGACAACCTTAATTTTCTTCAAGTATCTCATTTGTAAAATATGAATAATAATATCATCTGCTTCCCAGGATTTTATGAGTATAAAATGACACAATATCCAATTGGGTTTTCAAATATCAAATTGATATATAACATTTTATATAAAAGCTTATAATTTTATGGAAAATAATGTTTACTAAACAAAATTTTGGACACATTTAAATATTATATAGTATATAGCTTCAGGACATAAGATACAAAAAAATTGTCTCCAGTAAGGAAATACAACTATATTACATTAGGAAAATATTAAAGCAAAAGAAAATTAGCATGTTGTTGTTTTAGAGAATGAAGAAGAAGGGACTCCTAGGTGGGGCTGTAAATAGAAAACTGGCCTAAGAATCAGGAAGACTGATTTCAAATCTCACCTCACCCTCACATGCTAGCTGTGTGACTCTGGGGAAGAAGAGTAAGAAGAAGAAAGAAGAAGGAGGAGAAGAAGAAGGAAAAAAGAGGAGGAAGAAGAGGAAGAGGAGGAGGAGGGAGAGAAAGGGGGAGGAAAAGCATTTAAACTTCAAGTTACTTTTTTTCTATTTCAGCAAATCTTCTAATACAACCAAAAACAACCTTTTAAAATAAACAGACACCTCTTTCAACATTTTGCTATCAATCCATGCAGACCTAGGCAGGATGAAAGAGCTTAATACGATTCCTTAGTTTTTCTGTCTTTCATCCTCTGTCCCTGTTTCTGTCCCTATCTCTCTCTCTCTTGTTGATTGTCTTTTATTTAGATCACTGTTTTAGTATATGTGAAAAGTAGGCTCCTCAGCAAAGTTTTACAGCATCATCTTAATCAAAAATATTGATGTTACTCTTTAAAAGACTATTTGGGCAAATTTCTGCCTGAGGTATAACACATTTGGTTATAAACTATTTTAAGATAAATATTTCATCTTCTTTTACCATGTAAAGTTCTACAGCCCTTCCTCCCAACCACACCCACCCTTTTCTAGTACATGACTTAAACTCACAAAACTGATTATTATGTTCAGAATCCCAATTTTCTGTTCTCTCTAAGAAGAATGGGAATTTGCATGTAAAGTCTATCTGTGTGTGTGTGTGTGTGTGTGTATTTGAAATCAGTGAATATAATCTTTTCATGTTTTCACATTTGAAACAAAAATAGATTGTCTGATCAGTATCAAAGTGACAGAAAAAAGTTTCATGGCTTCCTGGCCCAGGACATGTCTAATACTTGAGGTAAAAAATATGCAAAGAAAAAATATTCTCTTCTTATGTTTAGTCAGACTGTCAAGAAGCAAAGAAAAAAATATTGCAGAAGACTGTTGTCTTACCTCCCCAGGGAGAAATGATTCAGAACTTCATCACACCTTAGGATATAAAATTAGTTTGACCTACAAAAGGATCTGTCTTTGTTAATTCAATACACATCGGGAAGTCAAAATGATGTCAGTGTTTCTGTTTTTTCTATATCCTGTAATAAAGGTCTTTTCTATGAAGTATTTAGGGCTACTTTGGGAATCCTCTTTATGACTGCCTATAATTTGTTCAAATGAATTAAGAAAAAAAACTTAAAGAAAAAGCAAATGCAGATAATCTATTTATAAATCTCTTAAAACACAAAGAGAAACAGCACAAATATTTCAGTGGTTGTATGGGACAGTGGACAGAGCACTAGAGGGAGGAGTTAATTCTTTTTCATTCCTTGTCTGTCCCTAGGCACTGTTGTTGACCTCTGGGATCTTATATATTATTTTATAACAGGAGGTAATTAGATAAGATGATCTCTAGTTCAATTCCCTCTTTGCAGACTGACCTTCAGTGAACTTAACCATGATCTATTAGGACTCATGAAAAATGTGGTTTTCCCTCTTAAATCCTAGAGTTGAAAATATTAAGCATCCACGTGAAGTGCTTTTTTCTTTCATAACAATCATAACAATAGGAGTTTAGATAGAGATCAAGGTATGAACATATCTTAAAAGTAGTATTCACCAAAAGTGGATGATCATTTGAAATCTTAATTATGTGATAGAAAACACATTGGACTTGGAGGAAGAAAACTTAAGTAGAAGCCCCAAATCCATCATTTAAAAATTATATAACTTAAATAGCTTACCCTCCCTGAGACTCAGTTTCATTATCTGCAAAATGGGATAATTATATACTAAATATCTGATGGGATAAGATAAGATTTATATGTTTTGTAACTATGGAATAACTTTGTTTTTTCATCCAGATCTTGTATAGAAACTCACTCTATTGATGCAGATCAATCCATAGTTGCTTAGAGAGTTGCTTGGAACATTGAAAACTTAAATGAGGTTAGTTCCTTAGAACCTATTATTATATTTTCAATTTGGGCATTAACCTATCAGAAATCAGCAAATCCTTTAAATCAGCATATTAATCATATTGAACTTAAAGTATGTTGTATATTTTTATAAATGGATATGCATTTAATTGTGTGTATAGCTCTATACCTATATGTAACACATATTTGCACATATGTACCATACCTATGTGTATATATTAGTATGTATATTGTGTATACATAGATTACATATGTTTGTTCATACATATAAACACACATAAATACACACATATATACTTCTTGACAAACCTTTACTTGCACTTCTGCACATCCCTGATCTGTATCAAGTCTTCCTAGCTCCAAGACTAGTTGTCTAGCTACTACTTCATGCTTCATATCAAAGTACTATATATATAATGTCAAAAATAAAAACATTGATAATAATGTTCCATAAGATTAACTGATTTTCTTGTTTGTTCAATTAACATTTTGATAAAGAAAATAGAGATCATTTGTTTATTATTCATCTGCTTGTGCCTGATCTACCTGTAGGTAGTAGATAAGTCATTAAAATGATACTCATTAGACCTTGAAATAAAGAATTTGGCAAAACTAATGCAGAAAAGATGAGAAGGGAAGCAATAAGCTGGGAAAACATTTTTACATCTAAAAATTCGGATAAAGGCCTTATTTTAAAAATATATAAATAATGGACTCAAATTTATAAGAATTCAAGCTACTCAGAAACTGGAAGTTGAATGGATGCCCATCAATTGGAGAATGGTTGGGTAAATTATGGTATATGAAGGTTATGGAATATTATTGCTCTGTAAGAAATGACCAGTAGGAGGAATACAGAGAGGCTTGGAGAGACTTAAATCAACTGTTGCTGAGTGAAATGAGCAGAACCAGAAGATCACTATACACTTCAACAACAATACTGTATGAGGATGTATTCTGATGGAAGTGGAAATCTTCAACATAAAGAAGATCCAACTCACTTCCAGTTGATCAATGATGGACAGAAATAACTATACCCAGAGAAGGAACACTGGGAAGTGAATGTAAATTGTTAGCACTACTGTCTATCTACCCAAGTTACTTATACCTTCGGAAGCTAATACTTAATGTGCAACAAGAAAATGGTATTTACACACATATATTGTATCTAGGTTATATTGTAACACATGTAAAATGTATGGGATTACCTGCCATCGGGGGGAGGGAGTGGAAGGAGGGAGGGGATAATTTGGAAAAATGAATAAAAAAAAAAAAGAATTCAAGCTACTCTCCAATTGATCAATGGTCACAGAATAGGAAAAGGCAATTTTCAGATGAAGAAATTGAAAACATTTCTAGTCATATGAAAAGGTCCTCTAAATCACTATTGATCAGAGAAATGCAAATTAAAACAACTCCCACCTGTCATATTGGCTAAGATGGCAGGAAAATATAATGATGAATGTTAGAAGGAAATGTGGAAAACTGGAACAGTATTTCATTGTTAGTGGAACTGTGAACTAATCCAACCATTCTAGAGAGCAATTTGGAATTAAGCTCAAAGGGCTATCAAGATGTTTTCATTCAGCAGTGTTTCTACTGGGCTTATATCCCAAAGAGATCTTAAAAGAGAGAAAGGGATTCCATGTACAAAAATGTTTGTGGTAGCCTTTTTTGTAGTATCAAGAAACTGGAAACTGAGTAGATGTCCATCAGTTGGAGAAAGGCTGAAAACGTTCTGGTATGTAAATGTTATGAAATATTATTGTTCTATAAGAAACATTCAGCAGGAAAACTTCAGAAAGGCCTGGAAGGACTTACATGAATGATGATAAGTGAAATGAGCAGGAGCAGGAGATCACTATATATGGCAACAACAAGATTATATGATGATCAATTCTGATAGACATGGCTCTTTTCAACAATGAGATGATTCAGGCCAGTTTCAATGATCTTGTGATGATGAGAGCCATCTATGCCCAGAGAGAGGATTGTGGAAACTGAGTGTGGATCACAACAAAGCATTTTGACTCTTTTTGTTATTTGCTTGCATTTTATTTTCTTTCTCATTTTTTTCTTGCTTTTTGATCTGATTTTTCTTGTGCAGTAAGATAATTGTATGAATATATGCATATATTGGATTTAACATATATCTTTACAATGTTTAACATATATTGGATTGCTTGCCATCTAGGAGAGGAGGTAGGGAAAAGGGAGGAAAATTGGAACACAAGATTTTGCAAGGATTAATGTAGAAACATTAATGTTGAATTAATATTAATATTCAACATTACTGTTGAAACATGCATATGTTTTGAAAATAAAAAGCTTTAATAAGATTTTATAAAAAAGAATAAAGAGTTTGATTTTCCTCCAGTACTTTAGTTTTCATTAATTATATCAGATATGGGGATGGATGTGGAAAAATATTTTTAAGACCCTGGAACAACATTACTATTTGGGTGCATTAAAAAAAAAAAGGTAACCTTAATATTGCAATTAGCAAAAGTCTTATTTGTTCCTTTAAAGATTTCATAGCCTCATCTGTTTGGGTGTCTATTCACTGATATATACATATTACAGTGAAATGTATAGTGTTTAAGAGTATTAGCATCTCTGTTGTGAGCTGAGCAATTTTAAGGATTGGTCATACACTTTTGGTGTGCATCAAATTCAAACAACTCTTGTGGCTTTAAAAAGCATAGAGACCACACCTGAGTAAACTGTCTCTTCAGATGAGCTAAACCAGATTAAGGGCTTCAAGACTGTAAATAAGTTAAATGTATCTATACCATCAAGCATGTGAAGAATTTTTCCAGTGGAATGGGCAGATGAGAACAATTATTTCTAATGGTCATGAAGGTGGCACTATGGAGCAAGCAGACACAGAGATGCTAAGATCATCCACTGCAAAATGGGATGTTGACAGTCATCTTATCTTTTGT
Source organism: Sminthopsis crassicaudata (assembly GCF_048593235.1). Classification (NCBI taxonomy): domain Eukaryota; kingdom Metazoa; phylum Chordata; class Mammalia; order Dasyuromorphia; family Dasyuridae; genus Sminthopsis; species Sminthopsis crassicaudata. Next base: position 169,520,304 of record NC_133622.1, on the reverse strand, counting down.
CCTGAACTTTGATGACTAAGGAAAAGAGAGAGAGAACACTAATGACTTTGTGCAGCTCTGTTTCATTCAAATACAATTCAAACACAAGTCATCATAGGTCCTCTTCAAAAACAAAGAAAAAATAACAGTAGAACCCAGACCATTCTTACTTTCTAATCTTATATAGATCTTAAATAGCTCTTGTTCAAATGCTTCAATAAGTATATATATGTACACACACACACACACATATATATATATGTATATATATATATGAGTATAATATATATAATATGTAGTTTATAAAATCATATGGAGGCTCTCTAATATGTATTTTAGCATTATTGAGTGAGGATAGTGTACCTGTCTGATATCTTGTATTCCAGCTATATAAACTAGCCCACTTCCTTTTCCAATTCTATTTTTATGTTATTTCTTATGTTGCTTCTTATCCCAGATCGTATATATCTCCTTTGTAGTCAATGAATTTCCACCATCCAGTTCTGTATTGCCCTCTGGGCGATCCTGCTTTATGATTCTTCAGAGAGTATTGAGTTCTATGACTGATAGTCATAGGGAATACCATATTAGTGTTAAAAAGATGAGAGATGATTGTAGAGATTAAAATCACTAAAGTTTATATGATGCAACCAATCTGCTTTTTTTCCTATTTAACTTTAGGATTAGCTCCTTGTTCATCTGCCCTTCATATTCATCCATCCATCCATCCATCTATCCGTCTATCCATCCATCCATCTATCCATCCATCCATCCATTCATCCATATATCCAACCACATACTTATCAATTCAAGGAAACCATCTCCAGTTGTCCTGATTTATATATTGCTACTAGATCCAGATGGCTTCAAAGGAGAAAATGAGGAAGGTGACTCTGCACAACCCTCCTTCTCAAATCTAATTCATTTGCAAGTCATAGCATCACCTTCCTGATGTCAAGGTACTCTTCAAGAATGAAGGACATAAAACAACCTATGAGTACCAGTATCAGTTTCTTCATTGGGGACCCAAGTGAACTGGCCAGTTAGCCAATTCAATTCTTTCCTCCCTCTCATCCTCCTTTCCTCCATCCTTACTTCTTCTTCTCCCTCCTTTTCTTCCTCCCTTCCCTCCCTCCCTCCCTCTCTTCCTCTCTCCCTCCCTTCCTTTCTTCTTCCCTCCGTTGTTCCCTCCCTCCCTCCTTCTCTCCCTCTCTCCTTTCCTTCCTTCCTTCCTTCCTTCCTTCCTTCCTTCCTTCCTTCCTTCCTTCCTTCCTTCCTTCCTTCCTTCCTTCCTTCCTTCTTCTTCCTTCCTTCCTTCCTTCCTTCCTTCCTTCCTTCCTTCCTTCCTTCCTTCCTTCCTTCCTTCCTTCCTTCCTTCCTTCCTTCCTTCCTTCCTTCCTTCCTTCCTTCCTTCCTTCTTTTCTTCTTTTCTCCCTCCCTTCTTCTCTTTACCCAAGTCCACAATCATTGTTTGGGTCCTAAATGCTCAGAGTGAATGCAAATAGCACTTGTTTTTGTTTTGATCACAAACCATGAAAATGTATCCCTCAGTGATTGATTTTTAATGTAGGTAAAGTAGGTAGTGAGACCATTCTTGGTCTTATTTCTTACCTATCACTGAATGGACATTGTCTCAGCCAGAGACCTGGCAAAGACATTAGTTTAAAAATGTCAAGACCTTCCACTACATCCTGATTCATCTCTAATTATCTTGATCTATATCTTGCCACTGGACCCAGATGGCTCTGAAGGAGAATGTGAGGCTGGTGATTTTTTACTGTCCTCCCTCATTTAAAGTCAACTTATTTGCAAATCATAACATATCCTTCCTGACATTATGGTCCTTTTCCAGGACAGTGAGATCAGTTCTATCAGCTGGCAATTAAAATACCTAGAAAGTAATTGGCCAGAGTCACACAAACTAAGTTGACTCTGACATAGTGATGTCATTTTGGTCTTTTTAGAGAATAAAGAACAACAACCAATCAGTGTAAGTGATGATTTGATATAGGACCAAGGATAATTTTCATACAGCAACATGCTTTATTTGAACTACTTCCTGCATAAATTTTAGCAAGAGGGAGGCATAGCAGGGAAAAAAGGAAAGTTGAATAACATCTACAAATAGAATAATATTAAAATGTAATAATGTACACAATCTCAGTTTAGCACTCCAGAAATCATACCCCCTTATAAAGGATACACAAAGAATAAAAGAAAGAAGTATTAAAGCTATAGTTCATAAAAGGGGAAATAGAATTCAAAATTCTCTATGGCAAAATTGAAAGAATAAAAAGAAGGGTCAAACAATGAAAATTTATTGGAAAAAAGAATAGAAAAAGAGTGTTGTTTAAAGTAAGAGATTGGAGGAAGCTTATTATTAACTTGTCAGGGTGACAGAAGGATCATTATATAGAGAATTACAAGGATGGAAAGAAGGAAAAGGGAGGGAAAGAAAGAAGAAAGGAACAAAGGAAAAAAGGAAGAAAAAAGGAAAGAAGGAAGGTGAAGGGAGGAAGGGAGGAAAGAAGAAAGAAAAAGGAGGGGAAAAGGTAGAAAAGGTGTAATTAGTATTACTGTAATATGAGTGTTCATTCAAGTCACATGCAGAACATGGGAATGCTTCAGAGTGAATTTATAGGAGAGTCTGTAATTCTCCATATAAGAATGAAATAGAAAGAATCAGATTAGGAAAGAAAAAGTGGTTTAATTTAATATTTCTTTTATCATTAGTACTTGGTATAATAGAGATTTCATTAGTTAGTAGAGTTAGTTGTTTGAAGGGTTTTGTTTATGATGAGAAATATTTTGACTTTGAGATAGTGGTGGGACATCCAGGTGGTCCCATTCTTAATCCTTCAGTACTTTGATAGATGCATAATTTGATTGACAGGAAAACTCATACAAATCAAATTGATTTTAACCTGTCCATAAACAGTTTTTTAATCATGTCTTGGGCAATTTTTATTTTCTTCATGGAGTATGTCTTCAACATCCTTAAACAGAGCAGTGACAAGATGGTAGAATAGAGGCTGGAACCCTGCTTAATTCTCCAAACATTACCTTTCCAGCAAGGTTAAAATAACACTTCAAAAAAAATTCTGGAGTGTCAGTCAACAAAAGGTCAGGGTGACACATTTTTCCAGACCAAAACAACTCAGGAAGTTGGCAAAAGAGTTTTATGGCACTAGATCCAGGCTAGCCCAGATCACATTTAGCAGCAGGACCAAAGGCCAACCTTGGAGGCACTGTGACAAAAGCAGAAACAGCTTTGGGAGAAGTTAAAGGAGTGAAACAACTGTTTCAAAAGAGCACATATTAATGGCTCTGTGTGCAACTGGCACTGATTAGAAACTATTGCCCATATATAGTTCTGAGTTATAATTCCAAAGTAGAGAGGAAATTTGTGATTGATCATAAGGAAGCAGGAAACTTAGTCTGAGTTCCAAAACAAAACTAAGCAATACTTTTTTTGCAGCTTCAGAAAGACAGAGTTTTAGGACCAGAGTACCAGCACTTGGAACTATAGAGGAACAGAGGCCCTTCCTAGACAAAAAATTTGAGTACATGGAAAATGTTGTCTACAGCCAGAGAGAGAATTAAGGAGATAGAACAGGTACCAAAGAATAGTATTTTCACCTTTGTTGCTTGTTTGTTTACTTCTTTCTCATATTTTCCCCATTTGGTCTGATTTTTCTTGTGCAATATGAGAATTATGAAAATATATTTAAAAGAATTGCAAATATTTAACCTATATCAGATTGCTTGTTGTCTTGGGAAAAAAAAACTTGGAACATAAAGTCTTACAAAAATGAATGATGAAAAATATCTTTACATGTATTTGGAAAAATAAAATACAACTGAAACTGTTAAAAAAAAAAAAAAAAAGCACTTAATCACAGACTACAAAAGCAGTGACTGTATCTCCCCCTAGATCATCCCACTTTAGAAACACTGGGCTCTCCAAGCTCTAGCTCTGCAATTGGCAACATGGCTAAATGTACCAAGAAAGTTAGTATTTTGGCTTATGGCAAAAGAGGCAAAAAAATTTAATCAAAAAAAGAATTCCTTAGGAAGAACTGGTCAAATGGGAAAAAAGATACAAAAACTCACAAACTAAATAATATCTTAAAAATTAGGTATGGGCAACTGGAAGCTAATGACTCCATGAAACATAAAGAAGAAAACAAAGTCAAAAGAATGTTTAAAATTTTTTTTTTTAAAAATGTGTAATATTGCATCTAAAAAAAACAAAACCTGTTAGAAAATAGATCGGGAGATAATTTAAATATTATTAGACTATCTGAAATCACTGATTAAAAAAAAGGATAGGGAGCCTAGATATCATATTTCAATAAATTCTAAAGAAGCACTAACCTGATGCTATCATTTTATTTTATGCATTGAGACAGTATCATTCTGAGAAAGGATTCATGAGTCCATTAAACTGCCAAAGTATCTAGGATGCTTCTTCTAAAGTCTCATAGAAAACCTAACTTTACAAGCTTGTAAAAGAGAAATGGGAAGCAAAAGAGACTTCTTTTGATAAGGGACTAGACAAAAAAATGAGAGAAAAGAATAAACAGAAGAAAATGAAATGCAGGGAAATAGAACTTTCTTTAAATGAGGTAATATCAAAAATGTTTACAGGAAGTTTCTTTGATAAGGGACTCTTTTTAAAAAAAAACATATGAGGAACACTCAAATTTACAAAAAGAGACCTGAGTTCAGATTCAGCCTCAGATCTTACTAGCTATATGCTCCTGAACAAGTTACTTATTCTATATTTGCTTTGGTTTCCTCATCTGTAAAATGAGGATAAAAATAGCACCCAATTTATAGGATTAACAAGAGATGATGATGATAAAATAGTTAGACCACTGTCTGATACACCATAGGCACTATGTAAATATTAATAGTAATATTTAAAATTACTACTATTCCTAAAATGTATATTTTGGAGAATTTTCTCTTAGTGATAAACAACAAACAATAAACAATAAAGCAAATATCACATTGCACAATCAACTGTGTGATGTATAGACATAGTCTGCAAACCTATAATGATATTTCTCATTTCTATAAAAATCTTTGTGAAGTAGTATATATGCCCTTATAGAGAATATCCTGCATGAAATGAGACATAAACAATACTATTTTTTTAAAGGCAGACCATTTCCTTCTTAATTAAGAAAAAAAAAATCCATTTAATGGCAATGAAGCCATCAAAGTTTGATTTGAATGCCCCAGTTTCCTGATCTGTTAAATAGAGATAATGATGACTTTCTTAAATACTTCATAAGATTATTTGAATACTCAATGTGAGAGTGAAGAAAGAATACATGACTTTACTTCGATAGATCATATGGGAGTGAGTACTTGCATTTGCCAATGAGCCAAAGTTATATACCTCCCCATAGGAAAGGAGAACTTTTTCCCAAAAGAAGAGTCTAAGTCCATAACAGTTTTGTCAGCTTCTCCAGTGAAAGCAGGGGAAAAGGTCATTTCCCTGCTTTTGTGGAATTTTAGTTAGAACATCTATATTTAAATGTCAACTCTGCTGAAGCATAATTGTGTAACTTTTTATCACATCACTTCTTTCTTTTTAGTATTCTTACCTATTGCAAAACACACAAATGGAACAAGATAATCTCCAATATTACCTTAGCTTTAAATACAGTGGTCAGTTAGACTCTGCAAATGTGACTTTAAAATATTGTCTGACATGATTCTGGTCATTTTTTTCTGCTTGCCATTCTTTCTAGAATTTATTGTGTTTCAATTTCCCATTGCTTCACTATTTTGAAAATTAATACATATTTCCAGCACTAGAAAGCAAGCCTGTTGGAACCCCAATTTTATCTATGGGTCTATTTTAAAAATCTATTAAGTGATTGATTAAAGTCACTTAAAGGCTCAGTGCCTCAATTTTCCCCACCTGTAAAAGAAAGTTGGAATAAATAGCTGGTGTCTAAGATACCTTCTAATTCTAAATTTATGATGGTGTGATTCTTTTAATTAGATTTATTGAAAGAATTATAGAGAAAAATGATTGGAAAGAAGCTAAATGCCAGAGTGCAATAAGAAATGCACAAAAGAGTGCAAGGTCTGCTCTTAGAAATTTCTTTTGTGGGGAAAAAAAAAGGCAATGGGCCAATAGGCTAATGGGGGTGCCCTGGCCATGCTCCACATTTAAACTGCTCTCTTGGTGGCAGACAGCCATTGACTTAAAAAAAAAAAAAAAAAAAAAAAGAAAAGAAAAGAAAGTGACATTAGCTGGGGACGTAACCTTTTCATGTGTTTGAATAATAATAAAAAAAAATCTCACTGTGAAAATTTCTTGGCTGTCAGAAACTCTGTGACTTTAGACTGTTTGCAGATTTAATTATGTCACTTAAGAGTTGCTTTAATTAGTATCAAAATCTAAATGAATGGGGGTTGGGGGAAGTGAGGAGAAATCAACATCTCCAGATGCCTAGTATTGTACTATAAACTCTGTAGTTATTAGAAAGGAGTCATTTAAAAGCTTTATTAACTCAGCCATTATTTGTTTCCAAAAATAAAGTGAAATCAAATGAAATAAATTTAAAGCTGGCTGTGAATGAAGATTGAGAGTTAAACACAGTTTTAAGGAAAACCAAGTGACTAGTAGAAATTCATGAAACCTGGTGATCTTTTTTGCTAAGTTTTATCTGATGTATCTGAAGTTGATAACTCAGGAATCATTTTAGTCACCAATTTAATTTAGTAGCAACTAGTTAAGAAATTTGGAGATCCCCATTACTTAATATTTATTAACAAAAATACATAATAGGTAACATCAATATAGTGCTTTTTAGTCTATTAAATACTTTACAAATAGCCTGTTGTTATATCTTCCAATAACTCCATGTGATAGTTGCTATTATTGTCTCCATTTTACAAATGACAAAACTGAGAACAGAAGATAAGTGACTTCCCAAGGGAAACACAACTTTTAGGTGTCTAAGTTCATATTTAAAATCAGATATCCCTGATTCCAGGATTTGCATTGTGCCACTCAGCTGGGATATATATGTATGTATATGTCTGTATGTGTGCATGCATGTATATGTGTGTATGTGTACATGTGTGCACTGTGTATGTATATAGATATGTGCTTATATTGTGCATGGGTACATGTATGTGTATATGTATACATGCATGTATCTGTATATTGTGCATTGTATGGTGCATGTGCAGATATGTGTGGGTAACATGTGTGTATGGTGTGTATATAATATATGAATAAGATATATGTCTCATATGTGTGTGTGTGTGTAGATGGATAGATAGATAAGCAAACAGAATGCAAGGCACTGTTGCAGAATGGGGAAAATGGTTTCCAAATACTAGTAGTGTTCAAATACCATTTCTAAAAAAATACTAGCTGTTACTTCTCAGTTCTCCCCAGGATAATTTGTAAGATGATAAATTGCAGACAAATTGCCATTATTATTTAATGGAGAGAACTGGAACTTTTCTCCCCCTCTATATGTATGGAATTGCTGTTTGTTCTTCCTTCTTGAAGAGGATTATGACATCCAGAAGATGATGCCATGACTTGCAATTGAATTGGATTTAAATGAGAGAGCTGAATAAAGTCAACAGCTTGACTTTCTCCTCCAGAGCCATTTGGTTCCAATAGCAAGACAAAGATTAGTATAACTAGAAGTGGATTTGGATGGAATGGGAGTATTTTTCAAGCTAAGGTATTTCTCAGGCCTCAGTTTGACTGAGGCAATGCCCATTCAGTGATTAAGATTAAAAAAAAAATAAGACAAAGAACCACCTCATATACAGGTATATATACATAAATATATGTGTGTGAATGTGCATGTCTGTGTGCACACCTATGTGGGAGGGGGGCATGTGCCTGTGTGTGTAAATCTGGGAGGAGAAGACCCTAAGAATTTTTGGCCTAAACAGAAACACTTGTAATGTACATTAACTTTCAGCAATCAGGGACCAAAGAAACCTATTATTGACCTATCAATGAGAGACATAATGATTTAGTATAAGGCAGTCATGGTCCTTAAGAAAGAAATCTAGTTCCTAACTGCCAAAAAAAAAAAAAAAAAAAAAAAAAAAAGCAAGGAAGGAAGAAAAGAAGGAAATGGGAAAAAAGGAAAGAAGGAAAGGATAGAGAAAGGAAAGAGGGAAGGAAGGAAGGAAGGAAGGAAGGAAGGAAGGAAGGAAGGAAGGAAGGAAGGAAGGAAGGAAGGAAGGAAGGAAGGAAGGAAGGAAGGAAGGAAGGAGGAAAAAAATTGCCCAACTATATAATTACAGATTAATCAATTAGGTGGTACAATGGATAAAACACTGGACCTGGAATCAAGACTCATCTTCCTGAGTTGAAATCTGGCCTCTCAGATACTTACTAACTATTTGACCTGGGCAAGCAACCCTCTTTGCTTCGGTATCCTCATCTGTAAAATAAACTGGAGAAGAAAATGACAAAAAAGAGGGTCACAAAGAGTCAGACATGAATGGAAAGACTGAATAACAAAAAGAAATATGAAAAGTACAGAAATAGGTGAAAAACAAAAATTACTAAACACATAATCACCGAAAAGCCTGATATGAACAACTTTTTTCTTTGTAAACTATTTAATGTGGAAGCATCATCTCTAAGCCACTTTAGTAATTTGCTTCCTTGTCAATAAATTAGATAATAATAAGAGCTAATATTTATACAATACACGATACATATAGACATATATTTGAAAAGCCTTTTATCTCTCATGACCCTTAATAATAACTCTGGAAGGTAAGTATTATTATTGTTGTTGTTGTTATTTTCATTTTTCAGAAAACTGAGACAGACATATAGTTTAGGTTACTTGTCCAGGATGACACAGCTATCATACATCTAAGGCCTAATTTTAATGTAAGAATTTCCTAGCTTCAGACCCAGGGATCCATCCAATGTGGGTGAAGTAGAGAGAATACCTTATCTGGGGACTGCTAGGCTTATGTTCAATTCTCTTCTGATATTTATTAGCTATCTATGACTCTGGGTAGTCACTTTATACAATTGACTAGTGCCCCCAAACAACTAACTCTTACTATGTTATTGACATTGATAAAGCCAATCCCTGATGTTGCCAATTAAGTTTCAGTTGCTAATTATTGCAAAAACTATTTGAAATTACTAGAAATATAAATGATATGTTTATCATTTATTTTGTTTGTTTTAAATTCTATTTATTTATTTATGCTTTTTAGAGAAGCTATTAAATTATTTAGAAGTACTTAAGTAAGAGAGGGGAATCCTTGAATTTCTGAGATATTGGTACTACTTTTAAAATACTCATTATTTTATGTCCATACTTTTAGTCAATAATTTTTCTCTGGATGACATTTCATGTATGGTGCTAGATCAGATTGATTAATCTTACAGAAGATGTATTTTTCTATCTTGACTGCTAAAACCTTATAGGAATATACATCCCTTAAAAAAATATAGTTTTATTATAGGACCTAGAATGATAAGGAATCACAAGTATAAGAAAAGAAAGTACCTTATAGTTTATCTAGTCCAATTTCCTAATTCTAGTTTGGAAAAAAAAAAACAAACTGGGACCTCAAAAACTTGAGCTACATGCTCAAAATCAGAACTTTATTTCAGATTCCCTTATTCCAAATCCAATAATATTATGTCATTTTTTAAGTATTTGACTTTAAGTATACTAGTTTACACCCTGCTCCTTAATCATGAATTAGGGAGTGGTAAACCATACATTTACACCATTACAATATATTACATCAACTCAACAACACATTCCTTTGTTCTGTTTTTTTCTTTTTTTAATGGCAATCTAAAAAATATTCTATGTGACTTTTTTTAATTAAAGCTTTTTATTTTTCAAAATATATATATGGATAATTATCAACATTCACCCCTAAAATAACCCCTGGGATTTATTTTTTTCCTTCCCTTCCTCCCCACCCCCACCTCTGATAGGCAAGTCATTCAATACATGTTAAACATATACTATTCCTCTATACATATTTCCACAAATATGCTGCACAAGAAAAATCAGATCAAAAAAGAAAAAAAAAAGTGAAAAAGAAAACAAAATGCAAGCAGACAACAAAAAGACTGAAAGTACTATGTTTTGGTCCATATTCAGTTCCCACTGTCCTCTCTCTGGATGCAGATACACTATTTTTTTTTTTTTTCATCACAAGATCATTGGAACTAGTCTCAATCATCTCATTGTTGAGAATCAAGTCTGTCACAATGGATCATCATATAATCTTGCTCTTGCCATGTGCAATGATTTCTAGGTTCTGTTCATTTCACTTAGCATCAGTTCATGTAAGCCTCTTCAGGCATCTCTAAAATCATCCTGCTGATCATTTCTCATAGAACAATAATATACCATACAATTTATATACCATAACTTGTTCAGCCATTCTCAAACTGATTCAGTTTCCAGTTTCTTTCTGCTATGAAAAGAGCTGCCACAAATATTTTTGCATGTATGAATCCCTTTCCCTCCTTTAAGAACTCTTTAGGATATAGCCCTAGTAGAAACACGGCTGAATCAAAGAGTATGCACAGTTTGATAGCCCTTTGTGCATATTTCCAAATTGCCTTTAAATTCCCTTTAAATGTTTGGCCTTTTGTTCTTTCAGATGAATTTTGTTATTTTTTCTAGCTCTATGAAGTAATTTCTTGGTAATTTGATTGGCATGGCACAGAATAAGTAGATTAATTTAAGTAATTTTGTCATTGTTATTGTATTAAATTGGCCTACCCATGAGGATATGACAATTTTATAATTGATTAGAACTGAGTTTATTTGTATGGAAAGTGTTCATATAGTTCTTGACTTTACCCTGGCAAGTAGACTCCCAAATATTTTATATTGTCTAAATTTATTTTAAATGGAATTTCTCTTTTTATCTCTTGCTGCTGGACTTTGTTGGTAATATCTAAAAATGGTGTGCAACTTTGCTAAAGTAGTGAATAGTTTTTAGTAATTTTTTAGTTGGTTCTCTAGGAATCTGTAAGTACACCATCATATCACCTGAAAATACTGATAATTTGGTTTCTTTATTACTTACTCTAATTCTTTTTATCGCTTTTTCTTCTCTTATTGTTAAAGTTAATCTTTTAAACACAATATTGAGTAGAAATGGTGATAGTAAGCAATCTTGTTTCACCCCTGATCTTATTGGGAATGGTTCTAGTTTTTCCCCCATTACATATAATGCTTGCTGATGGCTTTAAATAAATGTTGCTGATTATTTCATGGAAAAGCCCATTTATTCCTATGTTCTCTAGTGTTTTTAATAAGAATGGGTGGTGGATTTTATTAAATGCTTTTTCTGCATCTATTGAAGTAATCATATGATTTTTGCTAGTTTGGTTATTGATATAGTCAATTTTCTTAATAATTCTCCTAATATTGAACCAGCCCTGAATTCCTGGTATCATTTCTATTTGGTTATGGTGTATTATCCGGGGGATGATTTCCTGTAATCTCTTTGCTAATATTTTATTTAAGATTTTGACATCAATATTCATTAGGGAAATTGGTCTATAATTTTCTTTCTTTGTTTTCATCTTGCCTGGTTTGGGTATCAGCACGATATCTGTGTTATAAAAGGTATTGGTAGAACTCCTTCTTTCCCTATTATTTTAAAAATAGTTTGCATATTATTGGAATTAATTGTTCTTTAATTGTTTGGTAGAATTCACATGTAAATCCATCTGGCTCTGGAGATTATTTCCTTAAAGTGTTGATTAATAGCTTGTTCAATTTCTTTTTCTAAAATGGGACTATTTAAATAATTTGTTTCCTCCTATGTTAACCTGGGCAATCTATATTTTCATAAATATTCCTCCATTTCACTTACATTATCAGATTTATTAGCATGTTGGGCAAAATAGTTCCTAATTATTGCTGCAATTTCCTCTTCATTGGTGGAAAGTTCATCTTTTTAAGTTTTGATGACAACAAGATTTTTTCTTCTTTCCCTTTTCTGTTCAAATTAAAGTTTTATATATTTTGTTGGCTTCCTATCTGATCTTAAAATAAAGAAAAAAATTCCTAAATTATCACCATTTATTAATTAAATAGAAAAATCTGATCTCAATAGATCAGATTGTTATCAATAGATTAAAAAGTACTTTTTTTATTGTCATATGTTTAAATTTGAATAGAAAAAGACCTATTGGAATGACTGTCTCTCCCTGCCCCATTCCCTTCTCTTTATAAAATAAGCTAGACAACTAAGACATTTTTAACTTATTTCTTTGATTTTAGAGGTCTGTGTGATTGAACATTTTATACTTTTTCATGTATGTTGGGGGTGGAGGGGTAGTTTTTATTCAAGTGTAATTGAATTACCTCATTTAAACTCTTAAAAATAATGGTTTTGACTATGGATGTGTTTATTAGTTCCAGATGTTACATTGTTAAGTGTCTATGGTTGTTTCTACTGCTGACTGGTGAAAGCCTACTGTATGTAGCTGGCTCCAGTTCCCCAACATGCGTTCATTCTAGTCACCTTCATGCCTTTTTGTTTTACTTCTGCTGTTGCTACTGCTGCTACTGGAATCTCTGCCTGAGGCTATGAGCCCCTGATTGGTAAGAACTCATGATGTTTAACTGGATTTAGTCTCCAGATCATGTTGATCACCAAAACCTTACTACTATGCCATGGAGGCATGAGTGTGGATTAATTGAAGTTTTCTATGACTAACTAGTCTCAGATCTTCAACTACTAACCCCAGCAATGATTTTTGCCATATTCTATACATATACTCTGCTCACCCTCATTTTTTTAACTTCTCCCCTATCCCCCTCCACAAATACTCACTCACCCAAACACTTCTATTTTTTACTTTTTCTGGAAGTAGTAATCAAACCAATACTACAATTATACCAATTTAGTAAGTGCCAAGTCACTGCCTTATTGTTCTATCCTGCATTCCTATGACTTCTTAGACCAAAACAAATTTCCTTAAGTAATTACCCTCCATGCATTGATTCCTTTATTAAAATGTAAATTCCAAGAGGAACAGAGACTGTGTTCCCTTTGTATTTGAATTCCCATGATTAATTCGGTGCTGTCTCCTGGCACATTGAACTTAATAAATACCTTTTCATTCTTTTATTTGTTCACAGATTCTCTCAGCAAAAATTTGTGAATCAGAGATTTTACTATTTAGAATAGAAAAGTAAGAAGTTTCTGATAATTTTGACTAGAAATAATGAAGAGACAGATAATATTCAAGACAGATTAACAAAGAGTCTTAGGATACATTATGATGTTCAAAAGATACAAGGATTAGTATCCAACAGTACTGATAAGGTTTTCAATGTTCAGTTCGGTTAGCAGAAGAACTGATAAAAATTAATCCCTTAAACAGGCATGAAGAAAGTTCTGATAATGGAGATCAGTTTAGTTTACTGCTCCCACCTTCTAAAGGTAATCTAGTCAGAAATCCAAGTTATATCAAAACTGTGAGGCTAAATGTTCCCTATAAAACAACATATGACCCATAGTTTAGATTTGCCCACCATGTCACTCAGCCTTGTTGCATCTTTCCCCTTTCCCTTCCCCCATGCCACATGGTATCTCATCTAACTCCACCATGCTTCTCTTCTTTATAGCTAACTCTTTTTGGGTGCTAAATCCCTTTCAGGATTTATCCTACCAAGTAAGGATATGCCCCAACTTCATGGGGTGCTCCCTTTCTACTGAGTAATTGTGAGTTCTACCGAGGAACTTGTCTTTCAATGCTCTCCCACTCTATTTCATATTTATCATTCTCAGTATCTATTGTACCCCTTCATTTGGTTTGTAATCTATTCTCCTAAATAAATTAATCTTACGCCAAAGATATCTGCCATTGTGAATTCTTCACATGACCAAACCCCAACTTTTGGTGTCTGTCATCATTTGGTGAAAACCCCACATCATAGATCATATCAGTACTATGTTCAAATTTGAAAGTATAATGTTGAGTCATTCATTGTTAAGCTAGAGGATGACAGGAGATCATTATACACTTCAACAACAATACTATTTCAACTAATTAAATGACTATTTTTTTTTACAAACAAAATAATTATTAATGATAACCATTTCAAGGTCCATTAATTCATTCAAGACCATCATTAATATTGTGAAGGGGTAGCAAGATCAAGTCAACCAGTAAGATGCATGATTTGAGATTGAAGACACTGGCTACAAAGTTAAGAATTCTTAAATGCTGGACGCTTGGACTCTGGATACTACCTGATCAGAGAAATGCAAATTAAGACAACTCTGAGATACCACTACACACCTGTCAGATTGGCTAAGATGAAAGAAACAAATAATGATGAATGTTGGAGGGGATGTGGGAAAACTGGGACACTAATACATTGTTGGTGGAGTTGTGAAAGAATCCAACCATTCTGGATAGCAATCTGGAATTATGCCCAAAAAGTTATCAAAATGTACATACCCTTAGACCCAGCAGTGCTACTACTGGGTTTATATCCCAAGGAAATACTCAAGAAGGGAAAGGGACCTGTATGTGGCAAAATGTTTGTGGCAGCCCTTTTTGTAGTGGCTAGAAACTGGAAAATGAATGGATGCCCATCAGTTGGAGAATGGTTAGTAAATTATGTTATATGAATGTTATGGAATATTATTGTTCTGTAAGAAATGACCAGCAAGATGAATACAGAGCGGCTTGGAGAGACTTACATGAACTGGTGCTGAGTGAAATGAGCAGAAACAGGAGATCATTATACACTTCATCAACAATACTACATGAGCATGTAATCTGATGATCAACAAAAAGAAGATCTAATCCAGTTCCATTTGATCAATGATGGACAGAATCAGCTACACCCAGAGAAGGAACACTGGGAAATGAGTGTAAACTGTTGGCATTTTTGTTTTTCTTCCCAGATTATTTTTACCTTATGAATCCAATTCTTCCTGTGCAATAAGAAATTTGATTCAGTACACATATATTTTATATAGGATATACAATAACATATTTCACATGTATGGGACTGTTTGCCATCTAGGGGAGGGGATGGAGAGAAGGAGGGGAAAATTCAGAAAAGAAGTGAGTGCAAGGGCTAATGTAGTAAAAAAGTACCCATGCATATATACTGTCAAAAAAAAGTTATATTCTAACTAAAAAATTATAATTATAAAATTAATTTAAAAAATAAAGTACAAAAAAATTAGTTGTTTTTTCTATATTTTCATTTAATATGTGTTCATAGAAGTGTTTCCAAATTGTTCTGTCTTTTCTTCTGAGTCTTATAGTTGCAAAAGTTTAAGCATATACCACTGTATGCAGATGCTAAAACGTTTTTACTCTTTACTTTATTACTCTAATACTTTAATACTCTTCAACCTGGACTTCCATCTCCTACTCAATTGGCTAGAGAATGGCCTCTGTGGGATATAGACATTAAGGACTGTTTCTATTCTATCCCTCTAGATAAGGAGGATATGAAAAGATGTGCCTTTTCAGTGCCCAGCATTAACTTAGCTGAGCCTTATAAAAGATACGAATGGATAGTTTTGCCACAGGGAATGAAAAACAGCCCTACTATGTGTCAAATGTATGTTGCTGCTGCTCTTACTCCAGTAAGAAAAGCATTTCCAAAAGTAATGTTATTACATTACATGGATGATATATTGGGATGTGCACCAGAGGAACAAATGTTAGAAGCATGTCTACAAAAAACCATAGGAACACTAAGGAATTATAAATTGCACACAGCTTCAGAAAAGATTCAAAGACATGCTCCTTTTCAATATTTAGGATATGAAGTATATCCTAAGGTGCTTACTGTACAAACACTCTCATTAAGAACAGATAAGCTAAACACCTTAAATGACTTCCAGAAATTGATAGGAGTTATCCAATTGATGCGTCCCATGCTAGGCTTGACTACTTGTCAATTGAAACCATTACATGACATTTTAAGGGGAGACAGTGCTTTAAATTCACCACGCCAGCTTACAAAAGAAGCTCAAGAGGCTTTGAGACAAGTTGAACTGGCTTTATCCAATGTGGTTGAAAGAGTCACTCAAAAACTCTTGGAAATATCAGTTTTTGCTATACAAGAGGCACCCACAGCAGTCCTTCATCAAGGAAATAGTGTGATAGAGTGGGTGAACCTCCCAGCATAACCAGAACAAAGCCTTATTCCTTACCCCAGTGCTTGTGGCTAGAATTTTATTAAAGGGCATTAAACAAACAGTACAATTATCTGGGATAAGACCTGACAAGATATACACCTTTTATACTAATGCACAAGTTAATGTGTGCTGTGAAACTATCCCAGAGTGGCAAATTTTATTAGCCATGGCTCCAAATTTTACACACGGGTCTCCATTAAAGTAATCAGACTGATACATAATTGGCAATGGATTCTTGAAGAAAAGGTTTCTAAAGTTCCTCCTAAAGGACCAACTATCTTTACAGATGCACCTAAACATAATACTTGCACTGTATATTCTCGTGACTTAACTATAAATAGGGTAATCAGAACTCCTTTTCAGTCCACTCAGCAGAATGAATTGTATGCAATCATTCTAGCTCTTGCTTAATATCCGGGAGACAGAAATATAATATCTGATTCAGCCTATTCAGTAGGTGTGGTATAAAGAATTCCCCAGCCCAAATAAAATTTGTAGCCTCCAATGTTTTTCAGCTCTTTAAGGAACGTCAAGAGCAAATGAGAAAGCATCCAGGTAAGATTAATATCTTTCATGTCCACTCACATAGTGGACTTCCAGGTCCTATTTTTGATGGTAATTCAAAGGCAGAGAGCCTTCTAACCATGTTGGCCAGTACTCCTATATTTCAAGAAGCACAAGAATCTCATTCTAAATATCATCAGGCTGCCCAAGCTTTACATTTACAATTTGGAAAACAAGAGAAGAAGCTAGGAGCATAGTAAAAGCCTGTCCAGCTTGCTTTCCTTTCCATGCTCCTACACTCCCTCCAGGGAATAATCCTTATGGTTTGAGACCTAATGAAATTTGGCAAATGGATGTGACCCATTATAAATCTTTTGGTCGTCTATCTTTTATCCATGTTGTGGTAGACACCTTTTCAGGATTCACATTTGCAATGCCAGCAGCAAAAGAGACAGCCCAAGTGGTCATTGAATTCCTTATCCAAGCATTTGCAATTATGGGTGTGCCACAAGCAATAAAAACAGACAATGGACCTGCATATAGGTCTAAACATTTTGCACACTTGTGCAAAGTATAAGATTTTACATACCATTGGCATACCCTTTAATCCTCAAGGGCAGGCAATAGTAGAGAGAAGAAACAGAGATATTAAGACACTCCTCTAAAAACAAAAGAAAGGGGGAGCCACAGGTAACCCTAGAGAACTTCTAAATTTAGTTCTCTATACCATTAATTTTTAAATTTTTGACAAAGATGCATTGGCTCCAGCAGACAGGTTTTATAACCCACCAGAAGTGCCGTGTCGAGGGCAAGCAGCTCCACTGTCCTTAGATAATTGTCAGGTGATGTGGAGAGACCCAGAAAGTGGTGAATGGAAGGGACCAGATAGGTTAACTGCTTGGGGGAGAGGGTTTGCTTATATCTCCACAGATGGAGAAGGAATCAGATGAGTACCAATAAGCTGTATTTGTCTTGTCCATTGGAAAGAAATGGAGCAGACCCTTGAAAGAAAGGAGAAGACCCAAGAAACATCCGGTGGTTCTGTTGCTTACTGTGCCCACCACTGAAAGAACCTGGCAGTTATGGCGTTTGACTCATGAACATCAAAAATTGTTGGACTTGAAAATCTTCAGGAATCATTGGATTCTCTGAGACATAATAAGACTATTGTAGGACTTGAAAGTCCTCAGGAATAATTGGATTCTCTGAGGCATCATAAGACTGTTGCAGGACTTCAAAACCTGTAGGGATCATTGGATTCCCTAACATATAAAAAGACTGATGCAAGACTTCAAAAACTTGTGGGGATCATTGGATTAGCTAACTTGTGAAGCAATGGACAATATATTGGTTTTGGACTATCTCTTGGTTGCTGAAGAAGGCGTATGTGTGACTGATGTTTGCATACCCTCCTTCTAGGACTTCTGGAAATCTTTTACAAAACCGTGTTGATTTATATTGTTTGTTATATCACTACTTGAATGTACAATTCCTGTTTGTTACACCACATTGAGCCTGCACTGACTGTGGGGAGAGTCATCACTAATAGCCTCTGCATTATTGCTAAGTGCTTGTGTAATAACTCCCATGCTGATGGGTTTGTGCATACTTGTCTATAATAAAGCACTACAACCCAGAAACCTGCTAGCAATCCCCACTTCCCTTTGGTGCTTTTCATCTCATATATTTTTCATATATTTTTTCATGTCGGGGAGGGCATGATTATCTCCTTTTTAGTGCTTTCATCTCCCCTCCTGAGAAGTCAGTGGGGGGGAGCGTGATCCTTTTTGGGGTTCTCACCTCCCTGAAAAGTCTGGGATGGCGCGACCACCTGTGGTGTAAAACAAAAGAAAGCAGGAGATGTAAAGGGCTAGAACTGAGCAAATACACTTGGATAATGAGCACGTGAGAATAATTGCCAATTGGACCGTTCTCTATTAACTTGTTTGAATGTTGACCCTCCCCGCTATTTTGTGCTGACTTCATTGGTGGGACAAAGAGGAGGAAGTGATGTGTGTGGGGGGAGTAGGAGGAGGAAGAAGAAATTGAGACACTCTCTCTCCTGGCGTTTGAGGGAGGAAGGTGTGTGTGGAGATTGCTAGATCTAATCCCCTGACCTTGACTGTAAAAGATCAAGAATAAAGAGGTTTAGTGATCCTGACTCCGGCTGATTTCTGGGAAGACAGAGTTCCAGCAGTTTTTGTTAATTTGATTATTAATATGGTCAATTATACTAATAGTTTTCATAATATTAAGCAAGCCCTGCATTTCTGGTATAAATTCTACTTGATCATGGTGTATTATCCTGGGGATGATTTTCTGTGGTCTTTCTACTAATATCTTATTTAAGATTTTAGCATCAATATTTGTGATGTTCCATTTCTGTAAGTTGTAATCATTCTCTGGGAGGAGGTTCTCTTGGGGAGCTTCTGGAGTCAGCCTTAGTTTTAGTTTCAGTTCAATAATCCCAAAATGCAGCCAGGAGTTAAAGTCCAGATCCTATATTGTGACCTTCAAAGTCTTGAATCTTTTCCTGTCAGAATGTTTCCAGCCAGCTTCAGTCTCTAGCTCTCTCTGAATCCAAAGCCTCCAGTCAGCATGAAGATAGATGTGGGAATGAAATCTTGACTCTGAATCTCCTAGAATGTGGGAATCAGACTCTGCCTCTAAGGGTGTGGAATTGTGGGTTTCCCAGAATTCAGTTCTAGATGTGAATCTCCCATAATTCCATGAGCAAGCTTTTCCTTTACACTTGTGAATCTGCTGGACTTAAGAATCCACTGAATCCTCACTCTGAATCTCCTGGAGCTTCCCTGAACTTCTCCTGGGAAGCCTTCTCCTTGACCCAATCCAGACTGACTCCCCCACTTAATGTTGGCTCCTTATATTCTCCCAGAGAATGGGCTTGTGGGAACTCCTTAAGGGGCCAATGAGCAAACTCCTTTAAAGGCGTAAACTCCTTTAAAGGTTTGAACTTGTTTAAAGGTATGAACTCTCAACTAGAGAATTGTTAAGTACCCACTTAGCATCTAGTAAGAATTCTAACAAATATTCATTAAGGAGAATGGTCTATAGTTTTCTTTCTCATTTTTTAACCTACCTGGTTTAGGTATCAGTACCATGTATATGTCATAAAAAGAATTTGGTAGGACTCCTTCATTCCCTAATTTTTCAAATATTTTATATAACATTGGGGCTAATTTTTCTTTAAATGTTTGGTAGAATTCACATGTAAATCCATCTGGTCCTGAGATTTTTTTTTAGGGAGTTGATTAATAGCTTATTCTATTTTTTTTTTTCTGAAATGGGACTATTTAAGCAATTTACTACCTTCTCTCTTAATCTGGGAAGCCTATATTTTTGGAGGTAGTCATCCATTTCACTTAGGTTATCAAATTTATTGGCATAAAGTTGGGCAAAGTAACTCCTTATTATTTCTCTAATTTCCTCTTCATTTTTAAGACTAACAATTTGATTTTCCTCTTTCCTTTTTCTTATCAGATTTACCAAAGGTTTATCTATTTTATTGGTATTTTCATAAAACCAACTCTTAGTTTTATTTATTAATTCAATAGTGTTTTTTTTTTTACTTTCCATAATATTAATTTCTCCTTTTAATTTTAGAATTTCAAGTTTATTATTTAATTGGAAGTTTTTAATTTGGTCTTTTTCTAGCTTTTTTAAGTTGCAAGCCCAATTCATTGATTATCCCTTTATCTATTTTATTCAAGTAAGCCTCTAAAGACATAAAATTTCCCCTTATTACTGCTTGGGCTGCATCCCACAAATTTGGTATGATGTCTCATCATTGTCATTATCTTGAGTGAAATTATTAATTGTGCCTATAATTTTCTGTTTCACCTAATCATTCTTTAAGATGAGATTATTTAGTTTCCAATTACTTTTTGGTCTATTTACCCCTAACTTTTTTGTTGAATATAGTTTCCATTGCATCGTGATCTGAAAAGAAAGCCTTTACAATTTCTGCCTTCCTGCATTTAATTTTGAGATCTTTATGTCCTAATATTTGATCAATTTTTGTATAGGTTCCATGAACTGCTGAGAAGAAAGTATACTCCTTTTTATCACCATTCAGTTTTCTCCTAAGATCTATCATACCTAATTTTTCTAATATTCTATTTACCTCTTTAATTTCTTTCTTATTTGTTTTGTGGTTTGATATATCTAATTCTAAGAATGCAAGGCTGAGATCTCTCACTATTATAGTTTTGCTGTCTATTTCTTCTTGCAACTCTCTTAACTTCTCCTTTAGGAAGTTAGATGCTATACCATTTGGTGCATATATGTTTAGTGTTGATATGCTTCATTGTCTATGCTACCCTTTAGCAGGATACAATTTCTTTCCTTATTTCTTTTAATTAGATCAATTTTTGCTTTTGCTTAATCTGAGATAAGGATGGTTACCCTTGCTTTTTTGACTTCACTTGAAGCATAATAGATTCTGCTCCAGCCTTTTACCTTTACTCTGTATGTATCTCCCCGCTTTAAATATGTTTCCTGTAAACAACATATTGTAGGGTTCTGACTTTTGATCCAGTCTGCTATCTGCCTCTGCTTAATGGGAGAATTCATCACATTCACATTTGCAGTAAAAATGATTAATTCTGTATTTCTTGCCATCATATCCCCAGTTTATGCTTTTTTTTTCCCTTGTCTCCCCTGAACCCCTTCCCCAGTATTAAACTTATGGACCCCACTTGTGTCACACAGCCCTCCCTCTTTAGTATCCCTCACTCCTCCCTTTAAATCCCTTCCCCTTTTTTGTACCCTTCCCTTATTACTCTTTTCATTTTCCCTTTTTCTCTCCCACTTTTTAGCAAGGTGAGAGAGAATTCTCTGTAAAACAAATATGTCAATTATTTTCTATTTGAGCTAACTCTGATGAAAGTAAGAGTCACACAATGTTCCCCCCCCCACAACTTCCCTCAGATTTGATAAATTTTCTTTGCCTCTTCATAGGATGTAGTTTCCTTATTTTTATCTCCTCTTTTTTTCCTTTTTCTGACACCATCACCTTTCAATTCCTACTTCCCTTTTTATGTTATATCAGTAAAATCAAATTATACATGTGGACTTCTATTTATATCCACAACAGAAATATAGTTCTTAAGAGTTCATTTTACCTTTTTCTGCTTCTCTTGAGTCCTATGGTTGGAGATTAAATGTTTTGTTTAGATCTGTTCTTTTCCTAAGAAACAAATGAAATTCATCTATTTCATTAAAATGTCCATCTTGTTCCATGGAAGAAAATGCTCAGTTTAGCTGGGTAGTTTATTCTTGGTTGCATTCCAAGTTCTTTTGCCTTTCAGAATATCAGATTCCAGGCCCTTCGATCCTTTAATATGGTTGCAGCCAGATTTTGAGTGACCCTTATTGTGGCACCTCAATATTTGAATTATTTTTCCTGGCTGCTTGTAATATTTTTTTCCTTAGTCTGATAGTTCTAAAAGTTGGCCACAATATTCCATGGAGTGTTTTTTTTTTTTTTTTTTTTTTTTTTTTTTTTTTAAGGGTCTTTTTTAGAAGGGTGTTCAATAAATTCTTTCCAGGCCTATTTTCCCTTCTGGTTCTGTTATCTCAGGGCAGTTCTCTTTGATGATTTCCTATAAAATAGTATCTAGGCTCTTTTTTTTTTATAATCATATTTTTCTGGAAGTCCAATAATCCTCAGATTATCTCTCCTAGATCTATTTTCTGTTGTTTTTCCAAGTAGATATGGAAGATTTCTTTCTTTTTTTTTTTTTTTTTTTTTTTTTTTTTTTTTTTAAGTTTTGCTTGACTGATTCTTGATGTCTCAAGGAATTTTTCATTTCTATTTGTTCAGTTCTGATTTTTAATGAGTTATTTTCTTCCTTAGCTTTTTTTACTTCTTTTTGTATATGTCCAATTAGTTTTTGTTCTTTGTTTTTGTTTTTGTTTTTTTTTCTTTTTTTTTCTGAGGCTGGGGTTAAATGACTTGCCCAGGATCACACAGCTAGGAAGTGTTAAGTGTCTGAGACCAGATTTTTTCTTGAACTAGGATCCTCCTGAATTCAGGGCTGGTGCTCTATCCACTGTGCCACTTAGTTGCCCCCAATTGAGTTTTTAAATGAATTGTTTTGCTCTATGGAATTTTTTTTCCATTTCACTATTTTTTTTAATGAGTTATTTTCTTTTTCCAATTCACAAATCCTACTTTTCTGGGAGTTCTTTACTTTTTCCAATTCACAAATTCTGTTTCCCTGCACTTCCTGGGAGTTTTTTTACCTTTTCCAATTCACATTTCAGGAAATCGTTACTCTCTTCCATAGTTTCTCTTTCCTTTCCCCATTTTTCTTTTAACTTTCTTTTAATATTTTTAATAGTCTCTTCTAGGAGAGCCTTTTGTGTTGGGGACCAACAATTGTATGGAAACTATCTGCTATTAGTCTCCTTGGATTGAAAGCCTGCTCTCTTTCTGTATAGAAGCTATCTATCATGCTTTTAATTGTTTTACTCATTTTTAAAAGTCTGTGGGGTCTGCCTGCAGTGCCAGAGGTTACCAGCTTCCTCTGCAGAACAGGGATAGGTGTATGGATGGCCTGTCAATTAGCTACAAAGAGTGGCCTAGTGCATGAGTGCTCTGGGAAATAGTTTCCTAATGGAAATGACTCAGGACTGCGTGGCCCAGCTGCATGGGGTGCCCTGCTAAGAAGCCCACAGTATGGATTAATGACTGCCCTGAAGTAAGAGGCTGAGCAGTGAAAGTGTCACTACCCCAATCCAAAGCCTGTTGTGGGGCTGTGGGAATTACCAGCTGATCAGCAAATAGGCCTGCATGGACCGGAAGTGTCTCTGCCCCAGAACCACAGTTGCAACATGGAAGTTATGTTGCCCCAGTCTGAGCCCCCCACTGTGCAGATTAGAGGCTGCCCCAAACTTCACTCCCCTGCCTTGTAGATTTGCAACTGCCCTGACTATCCCTTAAGCATGTAGCTGCACAATTGTGCTGGTCTATGTTGCCACTTCTGTTTTTGTTTTTTTTTTTTTTTTTTTTTTTTGGGGGGGTACAGCCAGATCCTTTTAGGTTCTGTTGTTTTAGAGTACCCTGTACCTCTGGCTCTAATCTCTCTGCTTATCCATTGCTTTACAGTCAAGGCAAAGCAGTCAGCCTATGGCAGAGTTGTTTTCACTACTCTTCTAGCTACAGAGGCTACCCCTGTGCCTGGTCTGCTCAGGATGCCAGTCTTTCCTATCTCACTGCCAGCTGCTGGTCTGATCCTGCTCCTCAGGACAACTTGCTCTGGTGGTCCTTCAGATTATTTTCAGCTGGTAAGTCATTGTATCTTTAATCTTCATGAATTTCACTAGTCAAGCACTATTTTTGAGGCTGAATTCAAAGATTGGTAGTGAGGGTATAAGAGGAGCTTAAAGAGTCATGTGTGCCTTCTCTGCCGTCTTGGCTCCACCGAAAAAAGCAACTATTTAAGACCCACAGAAAGAGTTTGAAAAAATAACATGAATACCTAGTCAGCACAAGAAATAGAAAACGTGAATATGTCACTCAAACAAACATAAAAGGAACATAGAAAATGTCACCTAAAAATAAGTCCTTTAGAAATTCTTGACATTAAGAAAGGTTCCTTTGATTCAACAATATCTATACTTAGTTTGTATGCCAAAGAGATCATAAAAAATGGAGAAGGACCTATGTGTGGTAAAATATTTGTAGCAACCCTATTTTAGTGTTAAGAAACTGGAAATTGAGTGGAAGCCCATAAGTTGGAGAATGCCTAAATAAGTTATGACAATGAATGGTATGTAATATTTTTGGTCTTTAAGAAACAACCAGCAGGATGATTTCAGAGAAGCCTGGAAAAGTTTACAAGAACTGATGCTAAGTGAAATGAGTAGAACAAGGAGAAAATTGTACAAAGCAACAGCAAGATTATACAATGATCAATTCTGATGGACATGGCTCTTCAACAGCAAGGAACAGCAAGGTGATTCAGGCCAATTCCAATGATCTTGTGATGAAGAGAACCATCTGCACCCAGAGAGAGGACTATGAGGACTGAGTGTGGATCACAACATAGTATATTCAGATTTTTGTTATTTTTTATTTCATTTTGTTTTATTTTTCATTTTTTCCCTTTTTGATCTGATTTTTCTTGTGTTAGCATGATAATTGTGGAAATATGTATAGAAAAATTGCACATGTTTATCATATATTGGATTACTTGCAGTCTAGAGAAGGGGATGGAGAGAAGGGAGGGAAAATCAATTTTGGAACATAAGGTTTTGCAAAAGTGAATGTTGAAAATTATCTACATATATATATTTTGAAAATAAAAAGCTTTAATAAAGAAAGAAATTCTTGATATTTATAATCAGCAAATAAAAAAAAATTAAAATTAAAATGAAGCATAACAGTCAAAATAAATAGGTCAGTCACAAATTACAAAAATTAAGATATAGGCTTAAAATTGATTAAAAGAGAAGGAGAGCATGCCCAAAAAGATGTGGCAAGGAAATAACTGTCTGTATAGTTGAAAGAAGTTCAATGAAAATATGTCTAAGTTGAGCCAAACAACAACAAAAAACAACAGAATGATCATGTCAAGAGAGATGATTGAAACTATATCTTCTCTGCAAAACTGAAAGCAATGAGTCTAGATAAGATCCATCATTTTTATCTTTCATACTTCACAATGGTGAATGAAGCCTCATCTCATCATTTTTTAACAGAAGGCATCCCATATTTATTATCAAAAGATGAGAACTCCAGGAACTGATCCAAATGTAGTCTACTTTTCTGTTCATTTATTTTATGCAAAGCATTCACAGCTTATATTATTTTTAAAAAATCAGAAATTTCCAAAAATCTGAGATGATGACATTGACCATAGTTTATTCAGATGGTTTCTGAGGGTTTTCCAACACATTTAAAGGGATTCTCCTAGATTCTTCCCAGAATAAGGGAAAGACATGGATTTTAAAAGAAATTCCTTAAAATTATACCTTATGCTACTTAGATATTCCTTCCTTCCTTCTTGGACAGCTTGGAGGTATAGTAAATAGAGTATTGGGAAGATTTCAAATATAGCCTCAGTCACTTATTAGCTATAGGGTCCTGGGTAAATCATTTAACCTCTGTTTGTTTTAATTTTCTTATCCATGAAATAGAAAAAAATATCACCCATATCCCAAAGTTGTTGCTAGGATTAAATAACACAGTGTCTGGGTATCTATATAATCACTACACAAATGCTAATTGTTGTTGCTGTTGTTGGTGTTATATTATCATTATGTCTGATTTAACTGATCTTTTCAGTCTTCTGTACAAAATTTAATCCTGAGATTGGGGAAAAAGGGATTCCATGATCACAGCAAATATAAACCTCTGTCTTCCAGTTACCTTTTACACATATTACACAGATGGTCAAAATGCATAGGTACCATTCCCTAGCTTATTGTTTTCAGTATCCTATTACTAGTTTGAATAGGCTGAAATTAGTTCTAAGTAGTGATTACATTCAGGTAAAGAATCATTCATCTGGATGAAATAGAGTGATTGGAACTGTCTTATTCACACCAATAACAGTCTCAGAAAACTAAGACCGCATTTTACTACTGGAGAAGAATATCAGAGTGTTTTTATTGTGTGCTTGGGTGGCAGCATCAAGAGAGTTTCAGGTATTAACTAGTTAGCTCTTTCTGTCTACTCCTGAGTCCAACGCATATATTTGTTTCTAATCATGTCAGAGCAAAGTACCAATTCTAATACTTAATTTCCCAGCTGGAATAAAAAGATGTATTCTTTTTAACAGGTCTTTGAGATATTTCATAATAAGTGAAAACATTGGCATCTGACTATACTATAAATCTAGGAATGGGATTCACAAAATTCACAAAGAGTACAGTAACCAAACTACTGCTTTTGCCATCACTTAATGTAACCAAAGTATGCTGTCCCAACACTGTATCTTGGTTTATTCTATCTAGATCGTACAATTGGAAGAAATTACTGCCAACAAGTATCACTGTTTTTAAATTAAACAGTTTTACAACTCCAAAATCAAGTTCAACTCTTCCCCACAGAATCCTGTGTTACTAACACAAACCATGTTTTACCACCAAAAGTTTCAAATTTTCTTCTAAATGAAGAGGCAGGACACGTGTTTTATTTTATCTATTTAAAGTCATTTCTCAATTGTATTTCTTTAGTGTTGTGTCTTGAAAATAGAATAAAAAGCAAAAGTTCAGAGATAGTCATAGTTTGTGATCCAGAGATCATGCTGAAAAAATGAGTTGAAACCTTCAGAGATAAGACCTATAAGGGAAGACAATGATAATGCAAGTGAAGTTGAGAAATAGGAAACATCCTGGTGATGAGACTCAGGCTTAAAAACCTTCTGGATTCTTTCCCCCAATGTAGAGGGGAATAATCTAAGTGTAGAAATGTGGAAGATGGTGAACAAATGCATGATACCCCTTGTGGAAATAGTTGAGGACTTGCTTAGTTCAGATAGTTTTCCAAGAAAGGCTTGTAAGACCAAAAGATAGAATTATTGGGACTTACTTTCTAACAACAGAGGAGGTTAAATTATCTTTATCAGAACATACTAAAAATAATAATAGATAATACTAAAATAGCAGCTTTATTTTATTTCTTTGAAGCATAAGATTAATCCTGAAAGGTTAATTAACTCTGAAGCCAAAAGCACAACTAGAGTAAAACATAAATAGAACTTTGTGTTTGTTTGTCTTAAAGAAAAAAACCACAAAATTGAATATAGCACTTGCAAGATTCAGTGTATACAAATACACATTTACACATAAACACATAGTTTCCCCAAAATATATTGCTTTCCATGCCTATAATTAAATAGATGGACACAGAACTTAATGATTAAATAGTAAATAGATCAGTAGAAAATTATAATAATTTTATTGTTTCTTAAAAGAAACACAAATTTATATGAAGTTCAGAATTTTATAAAAGTAGACTGTTTCAAAAGCAATTCTTTTTTTTTGTTTGTTTCCTTTTTATTGAAGTTTTTTTTATTTTTGAAATATATGTGAGGATAATTTTTCAACATTGAGCCTTGAAAAGCTTTTTGTTCCAATTTCCCCCCCTTTTCCACATTCCCTCCCCTATATAGCATATAATCCAATATATGTTAAACATGGTAAAAATATATGTTAAATACAAAATAGACATATATATATATATACATATATATACATATATACATACATACATATATATGCATATATATATATATATATATATATATATATATATATATATATATATATACAAAATTATCTTGCTGCACAAGAAAAATTAAAAAAAAAGATGAAAAAGAAAATAAAATTCAACAAACCACAACAAAAAGAGTGAAATGCTATGGGTTAGTACACCCTCAGTTTTTAAAGTCCTCTTTCTGAGTATAGATTGTTCTCATCATCACAGGATCATTGTAACAGGGCTGAATAATCTCATTGTTGAAAAGAGCTACATCCATCAGAATTGATCATCATATAATCTTGTTCCTGGTTCTGCTCACTTCAATTAGCATCATGTAAGTTTCTCCAGGCCTTTCTGAAATCATTCTGCTGGTCACTTCTTACAGATCAATAATATTCCATAACATTAATAAACCATAACTTATTCAGGCTTTCTCCAATTGATGGGCATCCACTCTGTTTACAGTTTCTTGACACTACAAAAAGGGCTGCCACAAACATTTTTGCACATGTGGATTCCTTGCCCTTCTTTAAGAACTCTATGGGATATAAGCCCAAGATCAAAGGGTATGTGCCTTTGCTGGATCAAAGGGTATGTATAGTTTTATAACCTTTGGGGCATAGTTCCAAATTGCTCCCCAAGAATGGTTGGATCTGTTCACAATTCCACCAACAATTTACTAGTGTTCCAGGTTTTCCACATCCCCTCCAACATTTCTCATTATCTTTTCCTATCTTCTTATCCAATCAAAGAGATGTGTAGTAGTACTTCAGAATTGCCTTAATTTGCATTCTCTGATCAATAGTGACTTAGAACACCTTTTCATAAGACTTGAATTCTTATAAATTTTAGTCAATTCTCTATATATTTTAGATATGAGGCCTTTGTCAGAACCTTTGGATTTAAAAATGTTTTCCCAATTTATTGCTTCCCTTTTTATCTTGTCTGCATAAATTCTGTTTGTACAAAAACTTTTTAATTTCATATAATAAAATTATTCATTTTGTATTCAATAATGATCTCTAGTTCTTCTTTGGTCACAGGCTCCTTCCTTCTCCAAAGATCTGAGAGGTAAACTATCCTAGGTTCTAGGTCAAATGCTTTTTCTGTATCTATTGAGGTAATCATATGATTTTTGTTATTTTTTAAGTTGATATAGCCAAGTATGTAGTTTTCTTAATATTGAAATAGCCCTGCATTCCTGGTATAAATCTTACTTGGTCATGGTGTATTATCCTGGGGATGACTTGGTGTTATCTCTTTGCTAATATTTTATTTAAATTTTTTTGCATCAATATTCATTAGGGAAATTGGTCTATAGTTTTCTTTTCTTTTTTTGTTTTTTATATATTTTTCCAAATTATCCCCTCCCTCCCTCCACTCCCTCCCCCCGATGGCAGGTAATCCCATACATTTTACATGTGTTACAATATAACCTAGATACAATATATGTGTGTAAATACCATTTTCTCTGAAAAACAAATATGACAATTATTTACTCTTTGAGCCTCTTCTGATGAGAGTAAGATTTACATGATGATTCTCCCCCTCTCTAAATTCCCTCAGATATGGTGTATTTTCTATGCCTCTTCCTGGGATGTAGTTTCCCTCTTTTTATCACTCCCTCCCCTTTTTCTGATACTACCCCCTTCCCTTTACTACACCCCCTCCTTTTTTTTTTCTTTTATATCAGTAAAATCAAATTATCCATGCGTACTTTCTATATACCCACAACAGAGATATAGTTCTCAAGGGTTCTGTGTACCTTTTTCTGTTTCTCTTCAGTCTTGTGGATGTAGATCAAATTTTTTGTTTAAGTCTGGTTTTTTTCTTAGAAACATATGGAATTCCTCTATTTCATTGAACGACCATCTTCTTCCATGGAAAAAGATGCTAAACTTAGCTGGGTAGTTTATTCTTGGTTGCAATCCTTGATCTTTTGCTTTTCGGAATATCAGGTTCCAGGCCCTTTTATCTTTTAATGTGGAGGCAGCCAGATCTTGTGTGACTCTTATTGTGGCACCTTGGTATTTAAATTGTTTTTTTCTAGCTGCTTGCAAGATTTTCTCCTTTGTGTGGTAATTCTGCAGCTTAGCCACAATATTCTGTGGTGTTCTTTTTTTTAGGGTCTATTTCAGAAGGAGTTCGATGAATTCTTTCAACATCTACTTTCCCCTCTGTTTCTATTATCTCTGGACAGTTCTCTTTGATAATTTCCTGTAAAATATAATCTAGGCTCTTTTTTTGGTCATAGTTTTCGGGAAGTCCAATGATCCGCAGATTATCTCTCCTAGATCTATTTTCCAGGTCTATAGATTTTCCCAGTAAGTATTTGACATTTTTCTCCAACTTCTAATTTTTTTGTTTTGTTTTGTTTTGTTTTGTTTGACTGATTCTTGGATTCTCTGTGAATCATTCATTTCTATTTGTTCCATCCTGACTTTTAAGGAGTTATTTTCTTCTTTCACAGTTTTTAGTTCTTTTTGTAAATGCCTAATTTCGTTTTTAAATGAATTATTTTGCTCTATTGAATTTTTTCCATTTCCCTAATTTTTTTTGAGAATTATTTTCTTTTTCCAATTCAGAAATCCTATTTTCTTGGGACTTTTTTATCTTCTCCAATTCAGAAATCCTACTTTCCTGTCATTTTTTTTACCTTTTCTAATTCACTAATTTTGTTTCCCTGCATCTCCTGTGAATTCTTTATTTTTTCCAACTCCAATTTCAGGATGTTGTTATTCTCTATCATAGCTTCCCTTTCCTTTCCCCATTTTTCTTCAAACTCTCTTAACTTTTTAATAGACTCTTCAAGGAGAGAGTTATGTGATGGGGGGCAGGAATCATTCCCCTTTAGGTTGTTATCTGCTGACTCTCTGCTGTTAACTTCCTCGGGGTTGGATACCCGCTCTTTCTCTGTGTAGAAGTAATGTATGGTTTTTTTGGGCTTCTTGCTCATACTTAAAAAATCTTTTGGGGTCTGTCTCTGGGGTAGGAAATTATTTATTTATTTCTTTACCAGCTTCCTCCCAGACTGGATGGATGCAGCGGCCCCTGAGCCTGAGCTAAGAGAGAGCTCTGGGAGAGAGTTCCCCACCCCCTCCCTGGAAGTGCCTCAGAGGTGATCAGCACTGCTGTGCTTTGAGGGCGCTGTGTTTTAGCAGCTTCCCTGAGGTTGAGACTGAACAGTAAAGGCGACTCAAAGCCTAGCCTATACGTCCCGGTGGGGCGTGGATGTCTGCAGCAGGTGATGTGAAAAGCCCCTGCGCTCAAACTGGGAAGTGTCTGCCAGAAACTGCAGTCCCTAGTTCAAAGGGTCTGCTTCTCTGGGACTTCCGTTCCACAGCCTCCAGCCAGCAGAGCCAGGCACTATGAGTTACCGCCCCGCCCACTTTTCAATCTCTTAACTACCCCAAGGCAAAAGCCTGGATTGCCTATGTCGGCCACACCCCCAGTACTGAGATCTAATGAGTCACCCCTGGGATCCGGGAAGATCCAATCTAGTTTTAAATTTTAAAGTGGCTTGATTTCTCTTCTGAACTGCTGTTTTATAAGCAGAGAAGAGCTAACAGCCTGTGCCAGATTCTTTTATCTCGGTGGATTCTCTGATCCCAGAGCCCTCCCCAGCGCGACCAGCGCAGTGTGCCACTACCCCACCGTCTGCGCTGGCCTCTCTTCTTCCTCCCCTGGGAGCTGACCTTTCCTGCTGAAACTCCAGATTCTCTTCAGCTGGTAAGTCGTGCTTCCAGTCCTTGTGGATTCTATCAGTCCAATGCTATTTCTGAGGCTGATTAAATCTAGTTGGTTGTGAGGGAAGAAAGGAGCTTACACAGTGGCGTGTATCTTCTCTGCCATCTTGGCTCCCCCCCCCTTTTATTTTTTTAATCAAATTTTCTATTCAATTCTGATCTTTTCATCAGAAATAAATGGAATTCGCCTATATCATTCAATGACCATCTTCTTCCCTGAAAGATAATGCTCAGTTTAGCTAGATCATTGATTCTTCGCTGTAATCCATTTTCTGTTTACCTGTAGAATGTGGAATATCTGATTCCAGGCACTTTAATCCATTAAGGTTGAAGCTGCTAGGTCCTGGGTAATCCTAATTATGGTTCCTAAATATTTGAATTGTTTCTTTCCGGCTTCCTACAATAATTTTTCCCTGATCTGATAGTTCTGATATTCCTTGGAGTTTTCATTTTGAGTTCTTTTTCACAAAGTGATCAGTGAATTCTTTAAATGGCTACTTTGGCTCCTGGTTCTATAACATCAGGGCAGTTTTTCTTGATGATTTCCTGAAAGATTATTTCTAGATTCTTTTTATTTATCATAATTTCAGAAAGTCCAATAATTTTTAGATTGTCTCTCTTAAACTGTTTTCCAGATCAGTTGTTTTTTTAATGAAGTATTTTACATTTTGTCCTATTTTTTTTCATCTTTTGCTTTTGTTTGATTCTTGAGATCTCATTAAGTCATTCACTTCTGTTTGTTCAATTCTGATTTTCAGTATATTATTTTTTTCAGTCACCTCTTTTAGCTCCTTTTGTATTTGGCCAATTGAATTTTTAAATGAGTTGGTTTTTTCATTGCATTTTTTTTTGTATTTCACAAATTCTCTTTTTCAACAAACTGGTTTCTTTTTCATATATATTTTGTAATGAGTCACATGCTTTTTTCCATTTTACTAAATCTATTTTGTAAGGCACTTTCTTCAAATTTTTGTTTTTCTTTTTCCATACCCTTTTGCAAAGATCTCATTTCCTTTCCCCATTTTTCTTTTAAGTCTCTTTTAAAATCTTTCTTGAATTCTTCCAAGAAAGCCTTGTGAAACGGGGTCTAGCTCAAATCTCCATTTGGGGCTTCATTTGGGGTAGATTTGCCTATAGGAACCTCTAGGTTTGAAGTCTGTTCTCTCTCTCCATAAAAGCTGTCTATGGCTTAAGTTCTTTTTTTTTCTTTTTTGATTTTTTTTTTTTTTTTTTTTTTTACCCAGGGGTTGAATTCTACTCTTAAGGGAAATGGATGACAGCTTGTTTAGTTTGCCCTGGGGCAGTTCTGCTGACTGACTTGTGGTGCTTGGTAATCATATCCACGTCTTATGTTCTTCTGGGCCTCAGTGGTTTTCAGTTTGACTTATTTTTGCTTTTGGGAATCTCACAGCAAATCTGCTAAACTCCCATCTTCAAACTAGGACAGAATAGCCCAAAGCCTCACATTGGATTTCCTTGTCAGCAGACACCACAACCTCCTGGATCCAGCTCCTTGCCCTGGGATCCCTGTGCTGTTATCAGTGCTCAGCAATCTGTTCCATTCCCCTATTGAAATAGACTTTTCTTTAAGGACTCATTCCTGAAGGAATACCTTCTTCTGGAAATTGGTTGTACTCCAAATATTTGTGGGTTCTGTCACTCCAAAATCAGTTTGGAGTCTTAATCTGTTGTTAATCTGTAAACTTGGAGGAGGTCAATTAAAGCTCTGTCTAATCTCTATTATTTTAGCTACCCCTAGCCTTATCCCAATACTTTCTTTCTTTCTTTTTTTTTTTTTAATAGTTTTTATTTACCAGATATTTGCATTGACAATTGCCAAACCTTTTGTTCTATTTTTTTCCCCTCCTTCCCCTCACCCCCAATATGGCAGGTCCACCAATACATGTTAAATATGTTAGAGTATAAATTAAATACAATATATGTATACATGACCAAACAGTTGTTTTGCTGAACAAAAAAAATCAGACTTTGAAATAGTGTACATTGAGCCTGTGAAGGAAATCCAAAATGCAGGCAGTCAAAATTAGAGGGATTGGAAATTCTATGTAGTTATCCCAATACTTTCAAGAAAGAAAAGTCTGTGATCTCAGTAAATAAAAGGTCCATTACCCTAAGTTGGGAATAATGATAAGAAAACAATAGCAATCATTTACATCAAAGATATTATGTGCCAAATAATGTCCTAAACATTTTAAAAAATAGTATTGTATTTGATCTTTACAATAACACTGCAAAGTAAGCACGTTTATTAATGTCATTTATAGTTAGGAAAATAGAACAGATAATAGGTAAGTGACTTGCTCAAGATCACACAGCTAATAAATATCTAAGGTTAGATTTGAACTCAGCTCTTCCTGACACCAGGTACTGTGCTCTATCTACAATTCCATCTAGCTTTCTCATAAGAAGACATATGAGAAAATTAACATTATATCACTAAAAATAAATAAGAGGATCTTAAAGTCCAAAGAGAACTCAGAGTTCATGTACTCTAACCTTCTCAATTTGTATCTTACAAAAGTAAATTATAAAGATGCTAGGTGATTTTCCCAAAATCACACATAATAAGTGTCAGAGGCAGTA
Organism: Sminthopsis crassicaudata; assembly: GCF_048593235.1. Taxonomy (NCBI): domain Eukaryota; kingdom Metazoa; phylum Chordata; class Mammalia; order Dasyuromorphia; family Dasyuridae; genus Sminthopsis; species Sminthopsis crassicaudata. The sequence goes on along the minus strand of NC_133622.1, from coordinate 169,486,041 downwards.
TTTGAGTCCAAAGAAAATTTTTTCACATTGTAAAAATTATTAAAACAATTTGTAAAGTTCAATGAAGTGGATCTCAGATCTTCCTCATGATCTGAGATACCTCCTCCTTCCAAGGCCCTATTCCAATAGCCCTATAGGGTTAGTTGTCCAGATATTCAAGAACAACTATGCCAAATACAGAATAACACCATTGATTGATATGTGTACATATTTAAAATAAGCAAAATAACATGTCAGCAGAACACAAATTGGGTGAAACAAGGAATATCTCCATACAAAATAGACAAGCTTCTCCTTAGGTTAGTTAGGAGGAAATGGTAAATCACAACCATTGTGACATAGTGACCATAAGATGCTCATGTATTTCTATTGGACAGTAATCAGACTGGAGGTATAAAAATATTTTAGGGGACTTTCCATTTAGTCGTCACTTTTGCCATGGGTTTTGTCACCATAACAAATAAAAATTAGAATAGAGAGCCTTCAATTAACTTTCTATAGTTGGGCAATTGAAATTAATATGTATATCTCATAGCTCTGGGGTCTTATATGCAGACCTTTGATATGATTCTATGAACATGATTAATATTTATTGGAATAGAGTAGGGGTTCAAATGAATTATTTCTCACATTAAGCCAATAGTCTGTGCAAGTCATTTGAGACATACTACATTATTTGATCTTATTTGACTGGTGAAGAATGTAATGAACAATCAAATATCTTCAGAAATACTTTTAGAACCATCAAATGCCACATAATTAGTGAAGAGTAAAAGTTAATAATAGCTTATGTGCCATTGGATTGGTGTAACATATTTGAAAGCAATTTTCTCCTAGATAGATCTTACTAAATGTCTAAGATCCAGCAAAAGAATCAAAAGGGCCATTATATATGCTATCTTACAACTCCAACTATCTCTCTATATATATATCCACAGGAAGCACTGAACAAATGGTTGAGTTATGCATATTTGCTTTTGAAATCATCAAATGTCACTTCATTAATGAATAGTAAAGGCTAATAGCAGCTTATGTGTTGTTGGATTGGTCTAATATTCTGGAAAGCAATTGTTCCCTAGCTAAAGGATACTAAATGTCTAATATTCATCATTGGAATATAAAAGCCCCTTGTATATGCTATCTCACAAACTCAGATAAAAATATGTCCACAGGAAGGACTGAACAAATGAGTGAGTTATACATATTTGCTTATGGAATCACAAGATATTATAATGAAAATTCATGGCTGCTTTGTTGGCACTAGAAATCACATATCACTTACATATAAACAGACTAGACATAATGATTAATGCAGATTTTGAAAAGAAATGGTAGAAACTGAATAACATATCACTTCAGGCAATAAAAATTTAGTATCTGCCAAATACTGTTAGATATGGCTTGATGACTAGAATTATACAACAGAAGCTCACTATCTTTCAAGAAATGTCAACAAGCCACATATTACAAATATAGACTTCATAAAATATATTAAAAGCCCACCATTATAACAAATTGAACTATTGCCCATAATCACATAGATATAACAAGGAACCATGAAAACTTAAGGACAACATTTTTAATAAATGACACCCTCCTAAATACTCACAATTTCTAAGAGGAATCTTTCAAAATAAAGATTTTTTGGCAGGAAAAATATAAAAATTCTTTGGGAATAGGATGAGATCCCCAACTTTCTAATACTGGAGTTTTATTAAGGACACTTATAGTGAATTTGTAGAATGTGTAGAAAATTTGTAGTTTTAAGTTAATAGTTTTATTCTTTATCCTTTTGGTCCCTGCCTCTGACAAAAAAAAAGTGCCTAGATATATTTCTATATTTCAAGATTTCATGAATGAGCCTAGATATATTAGAATATGTGAGCAAAGTGAAAATAAAAAGATTCTACTTATCACCTCTTGAAAGAAATCCCAAATGAAAACTCCCAGGAACATCATAGCCCACATACAGAACTCTCAGGTCAAAGAAAAATCACTACTTAAGCAGAAAGAAAGTGTTCTACTAAAATTTAACAGCTCCCATTATAAGAAGGATAAATATAAGATTCTGTCTTCCAAAAAGCAAAAGATCTAGACCTATAATAAATAATATCAGTTAGCAAAATGGTCTATAAACAAATCAGAGAAAAATGGACTTCCAAGGATATAGAGGACTTTTGAGCATTTATGCTTAAAAAAATAGAGCAAAGTGGAAACTTTGAAATTCCACCATGGAAGTTGAGAGAATTGTTTTAAAAAACACAAGTAAACAACTATATAATAATTTATAAGGATAAAGTATTTACATCTTACTGTGTTTGAATAGAGATGATACATATCAGGTATCATAAAAACTTTAAATAAGACAGTATCTGAAAATGGTTTTATTGTGTTTTAATTATCTGACAAAAGAAAATGTTAAAAAAAAAAAAGATGACACAATATTGAAAAAGCAGGAGAAATTAGGCAATTTAATTATTTCATATAACCAAGATATGGAAATAAAAGTCCATACAACAAAGAAGAGGTAGACCCAGACAAGATTGCAGAGTAAAGTCTCTCCAAACACCTCCAAATTCTTTTAAATAATGACTCTAAACAAAATTTTGGAGCATTAGAATATTCATAAAGATAGAATGAAGCAATATCCAGCCAAAGACAAATTAGAAGTTCAGCAAGAAAGGCCTGTGGAATCCTGATGGGAGTCCAGAGTACAAGCCACACAGTGCAGCCAACTTCCCAACTTCAGATGCCAACAAAACAAGAACAGGTTTTGGGTCCTCTGAATCAGTGGAAGTTTCTGGTGCTTTCTAGACCTCTTAGCCCAAAGACAGTAAAGGCAATTTATAAGGTCAGAAGCAAAGATTTGTCATTAGAAAATCATCAAAATAGGTGTGGGTGTGGGAAGCTGTGGCAGGCAGCAGCAGTTTCCAGAAACCTCAGCTCAACAGGAAGTCTCTTTACTAGCATTGAAGACGGACTTTCTTGCTTTGCACATTCAAAGTTACAGCAATAGTTGGGATACTTCTCACAATTCCAGGGCTAAAAAGAGGCTTATGCTTAGGTATCTAAAAGGATATCTGAAAACAGCTACACAAAACCCTTGAAGCTTTGAGCAGTATACCCTTAAAACAGAATCCTATTTAATTTTTTAATTTTTATTTTTTAGGAAAAACATGAACTGTTATTTATTTTTTAAAAATTAAGCAAAACAAAAATATAATGATCATAACTATATAAAAACTATATGTATTACATGTATGTGAAATTTACAAAGATATAAATAATTACTGATTAGAAATTTTTAATTATTGAAATTTTTGATAATAAAATGATATGGGAAGAACAAAAAATTATTTCCAAGATCTTAAAGACATTTTAAATGCAACACATCTGATAACTTCTCTGTTCCATTCTATCTTCAAAAGTTTGCAGCAACTTTTTCTTCAGCCATTGTTATCTTAAGAGCACATTTTTGCCTCACTACTTTTTAGTTTCAGAGCCCTACCTTTGAAAAAAGACTTGAAAGCTGAGTAATAGGCTGGGATAATGAACAAATAACAACAACAACAAAAGATTCCAATCATAGAAAATTACTATGATGACAAGAAAGGTCAAAACACAGAATCAGAAGAAGATAACAAAATCAAAACTCCTATATCCAAAGTCTCCCAGAAAAATAAGAATTGGTCTCAGGCCATGGAAGAATTTAAAAAGGATTTTGGAAATCAACTAAAAGAGGTAGAAGGAAAAAAAAATGGGAAGAGAATTGAGAGTGGTGCAAAAAGAAATATAAAAATCTAATGAGGAGGAGAATGCCTTAAAAAGCAAAATGGACCAAATGGGAAAGGGGGTATAAAAGCTCATTGAGGAAAATGACTCCTTGATAATTAATATTCAAACAAGAAAGAGGTAAGGGAAACAATTCTTTTTTGAACACCTGTTTTATGTGAATTAGTCAAAGAAAGATAAAACACACAGAGGAAGAGAGAGAGAGAGAGAGAGAGAGAGAGAGAGAGAGAGAGAGAGAGAGAGAGAGAGAGAGAGAGAGAGAATGAGAGTGAGTTTGGTGTTAAAGTAAATTCAACAAGGAAAATGGAGTGAATAGGAATAGGATTAAGATCAACCTTAGATTTAATGAAGTATTGGTTGGTTATAAATAAAAATACAATCTAAGCTTAAATGGGGAATTATGAAAAAGAAGTTTAAAGGGAAAGAAAAGAGTAAGAATTTGTGATAAATATGGATTTGGGAAGCAAAGACAGGTAAACATAACGTAAGATGATGGTGATTATAACTAAGAATGTGCATGGTATGAATTCAAAAGTAAAGTACAAGAGGAGAGCAGGATGAAAGAAGAATCTAACAATATGTTTATATTTATATATACAATATGTATATATGTTTATAAGTGTTTCACACTTGAAAACAACTCATATTAAGTAAAAGTAAAGCAAAATTTGTTGTATTTAATGTGAAATAAAATAACTGGGGAATGAAATCCTGATTTCAGATTAAAAATAACAAAATATGTTTAATTAAAAGACATAAACATTGGAACTGCATTTTTCTGAAAGGTACAATTGACCATAAGTTAACTTCAATTATTGACATATTTCTAAACAAAGACATAGTATTTGAATAAATAAATAAATGAATAAATAATATGGGAAAGTAAAAATTAAAATTGTAAAATGGGGGGACATACTTTAAGAGCTAAAGAAATCTAGCTGATAAATGTAGAAAATCTCATCATTAGAACAACAAAAGGAAAACAAAGCACAAAGACTAGAAGAGAATTGTAGAAAAATTACAAATCACTCAATAGGGGTAAAATTATTGAATAGGAGTAAAAAGGAGTCATTTATGTCTTACCTCAAATGTCAGCTTTACACAAATTGGCTATATGTTAGGCACAAAAACCTGAGAAATGAATACAGAAAAACAATATTATTAAACACATTATTTAGTAACCTCAAGGGACTTAAAATTATATTAAACAAAGATTCATTTAAAAGATTAAAAATCAACTAGAAAATAAATATTTTAATCCTAAATAATAGGTGTCAGAGAACAAATCATTGAAGTGATGGATAATTTAAAATTAAGCCATTAATAAGACAATATATTAAAATTTGGGTATTATATGTAAAGTTGTCTTTATGGGGGAAATATATAAAGATAAATACATATGTTTTTAAATAAAAAGTATCACATGATACAGAGAAGAGGACAGTTAGGATATATATTTAATTGGAAACTTTGAAAAGAAAAGTAACACCTCAGATATTTTTTAATCAAAGATTATATTTATGGATCTGTTGTTGAAAGTGATACATTTTTTATGCCCTCCTCATGCATATGTTCTTCTCTCTAGGTTTTCATGACACTGCCTTCTCTTGACTTTCCCTCAATCTTTATGAAAACTCCTCTTAGTTTCCGTTACTTGTTCTTTAACCATGCAATATGTAGCAACTATGAGAATCTCCCAAAGATCCATTCTGGACTTTTTCTATCCCTTTCTCATCTATATTAGTATAAATGACTGAATGAATGAATGTATAAACTCAATCAATGGTCTCTTTATCATTCATGAGTTTAGTTATCATCTTTATGCTGATAATTTCCCACATCCATAACCACAACCAGCTTTAATTCCTTTCCTGACTTCCAATACTCCATCACGAACTGCCATTGAGATATCTTGAACTGACCATCTCATAGGTATCTCATAGGTATCCCTATTACTATTTTGGGTACCTACTCATAAGCTTGGTGTCATTCTCAATTCCTCATTCTCAAGTCACTCACATATCTAATTCATTGCCAAACATTTTCATTCTTATCTTTGAAACATCTTTCACATATATCCTCTTTAGTCACATAACTGTCAGCTTAATTCAGTATCTTATCTGTTTTACCTAAGTTATTATATTAGAAGTCTAACTATTCCCTCTGTCTCAATCTCCCCCCAAAACATATACATTTTAATTCATGTTCTACTTTGCTCTCACCACCCCTTATGTACAGGTCTATTCTTATTACTTCTTTATTCAAATTGAAAATAGTTCCCTTTTGTCTTTAGGGTCAAATACAAAGTCATTTGTGTGCATGTATGTGTGTGTGTTTGTGTGTGTGTGCGTCCATTATATTTGCATATATAGCTCTTAGTATAGAGACTGGAACCTAACCAGCACCCAAGAAAAACTTTTTGACTAATTGTTCCATAATAAAACAACTAAGGAGAAATCACTATGAGAGCAGAATTAGGTACATGACATCCTTGTTGTCTGTATCCTTTGTCACAAAGCCCATTTGGAGTCTGAAAAAGATAAACCTATATCTCTAAACTCTAATTTATTGACAAAAATCAATTTTATTTGTCTTTGAATATTCCAAAATATAGACAAGAAATAGTATAACAAAATGTCTTCAGACCATTTTTTTTTTATTTTCTCATAGCTTTTAATGGAGGAAAACTTTCATGAACTGATACTAAGGGAGGTGAGTAGAACCAGAAGAACATTGTACAGAGCAACAGCAAGATTAGGTGATGATCAACTCTGATGGACTCTTTTTCAACAATGGGGTTATTCAGGGTAATTCCAATAGACTTGTGATGGAGAGAGCCATTTGTACTTAGAGAGAAGACTGTGGGGACTGAGTACAGACCACAACATAATATTTCACCCTTTCTATTATTGTTTTATTGTATATTGTTTTCCTGTATTTTGTTTTCTTTCTCATTTTTCCCTTTTTGATCTGATTTCTTTAGTGCACCATGATAATGTATACTTATGTATAGAAAAATTGCACATATTTAACATATTGGATTACTTGCCATCTAGGAGAGGGGGCAAAGGTAAGGGGAAGGAAAAAAAAATGGAATACACATTTTGCAAAGGTGAATGTTGAAAATTATCTATGCATATGTTTTGAAAACAAACAGCTTTAATAAAAAAAGAAAATAGATCCAGAAGAAATGTGTTTATATCACACACACACTCACATATATATACATATATATACATGTATATATATATATAAAACAGAGAGAGAGAGAAAAAGAGAGAGAGAAAGAGAGAAAGAGAAAGAGAGAGAGAGAGAAAGAGAAAGAGAAAGAGAGCGAGACAGAGAGAGATTGAGAGAAAGAGAGAAAGAAAGAGAGACACAGAGAGAGAGAGAGAGAGAGAGAGAGAGAGAGAGAGAGAGAGAGAGAGAGAGTGAGAGAGCACAGACTACTTGAAAACCATAATTTAAAATAGAGCCTAGAAATCTTCTTTCAGGAAATTATCAAGGAAAATTGCCCTGATATTCTGGAACTGATGGGTAAAAGAGCGATTTAAAGACTTCAGTGATCATCTCCTGAAAGAGATCTCAAAATGAAAATTCCCAAAAATATTATAGCTAAATTTCAGAGTGTCTAGACCAAGGAGAACATATTGCAAGCATCCAGAAATAAACAATTCAAACATCATGGTGCTATAGCCAGGATAATACAATATTTTTCAGGTTGAACATTAAAAAATCAGAGGGCTAGGAATATGATATTGTAGAGGCAAAAGAACTAGGCTTACAACCAAGAATCCCTTACCCAGAAAAATCAAATATAATCCTTTAGAAGAAAAAAAGGTCATTGAATGAAATACAGGATTTCCAAACATTTTTTTTTATTAAATTATCTGATTTGAAGAGAATTTTTAACTGTCTAATGCAAGACTCCCAGAGAGCATAAAAAGATAAACAGGAAAACAGTGAAATCATAGGAATCTTAATAAGGTTACACTGATTATATTTTTACTTGGGAAGATGGTACTTGTAACTCATAAGAACTTTTCTCATTATTACAGAAGTTAGAAAGAGTATATATATATTCAAGAAAAAAAAAAAAAAACTTTTACAATGGAGAGGAAGAGCAGGGAGTTAGGGGGAAGCAAGTGAATTTTACTTTCTTTAGAATTGGTTCACAAAAAGATAAACATAACAATTTGGTCTAGCAATATATCTTACTGTACTGAAAAGTAGAAGAAGAATGGGGATAAAAGAGTTTGGGGAGATTGTGATAGAAGGGATTGTAGATTGGGGGAGTGAGTGATCAGAAATAATACACTTGTGAGGAGTGAGGGTGTAAGAAGAGAGAATAGAATAAACCAGGTGGGAGAAAATACAGTTAATAGTAGTAACAGGAAAAAAAAATTGATAAAACTTCCTCTGATAAAGGCTTCATTTCTCAAATGTATAGAGAGGACAGTCAAATTTATAAAAATAAGAGCTGTTCCCTAAGTGATAGATGGTTTTCAGATGGAGTATTCAAAGTTATTTATAGTCATATAAAAATGCTCTAACTTATTAGAGAAATGTAAATAAAAACAATTCTGATATATTGCCTCATGCCTATTAGATTGTTTAATAAGACAGAAAAGAAAAAAAAAGTGGGACACACAGACATGTTTAAGGAAAGAAAGAAGAGAAAGAAGGAAGAAAGGAAAAGAAGGAGGCAGGAACAAGGAAGGAAGGATTTATTTATTAAGTTCCAGGGACTCTACAACCATTTTATGATTATCTCATTTGATTCTTACAACAGTCTTGGAAAGTAGGTACTATTAATCTACTCATTGATTGAGAAAAAACTTTAACAAACAGAAGTTAAGTGGCTTTCATGGAGTCAAACATCTAATAATCATTTGAAGCCAGATTTCACGTCTTCCTAATTCTAAGCCTACATTCTAACTCCCGAGCTAGCTATTTAATTTGTTAGGTTTCTACACAATGGATTATAGGAAGGTAGGCTTAGAGGTGACAAAAGGTAAACTTTCTTGATAATTAGAAGTCTTCAAAAGTGAATTGTATTAGAAGGAATTGGGTTTTCTGTCATTAGCAGTCTTTGACAAAACTGAATAACCATTTTTCAGGAATGTCATGAAAGGAAATATTGATCAGCTATAGATAGGCTTAAATGACCATTCTTATTTCATATTCCTGCAATTGTACTGGAAAGCCTAGAAAATATGCTCAGAATTCTCTCTATGGAATAGGAATAATTCCAACAGTGTCATATTGTCCTTGAAATTCTATCCATGATATAGAATTCTGTTTAGAAATAAAAAAATGTGAAGAATGTATTTTCCACCTTGATAGAACATATCAACAAAATATCACCACACCTCACAATTTGTTCCCCAGACATAAGCCAAAACTAAGTTTATGTTAAATCAAAGAAAATGTCATATGATATTCATTTATTATATTTTCACAAAATATAAATGTGTTAAAATAATCTCCATAATGACTGTGTTTTTTTTTTCCATATTAACTTTACCATTTTGAACATATAACATGGAGACATTTTTAATTCATTTAAGACAAGTGTCCTGTGTTTTAATTCATATTTTAAAATAACAACCACCTGGGGTCTCTACCTTCATTCTTTCCATATCTAAAATAGAAATTTTCTTCAAAATTTTTGTTTCCATGGAAAAATCTATCTACTAAATAAGGCCTATGTCCATTTTTTGACCTATTTATTTTTCCTGCTTCTTTGTTATACTTTTACTACTACCTTTTCTCATTTTCCTATAGGTTGTTATTTTTGAAAGTTTAAAGCTTTTTTTTTTTTTTTACTTATGCAGAATGGTGCCAATAATTAATGGAGTCCTCAATAAATTCTTTGACCTCAATGGCAGAGATCAACTGTTATCACTTTTTTTCAATGTCACCACCTTGGCTAGACTTCAACATAAATACTATTATGTATGTTTAAGCTGAGGAAAATATCTTTGGCAAGGAGGGAAAATTGAATTATGTAATACAAATATAATAAGATTAGGTAATAAAATCTTCAATATTTTGATTCTCACTTTATGGATTATTATTTTTGTAGTTAATGGTAACTTATATCAGGCACTGTGGCATAGATGGAAATAAGAAAGACCCAAATTCAAATCTCACCCTCTGATACATACTGGTTAAATGATACTCCCAGTATCCCCCAGGTAGCTCTCAAGACTACAAATTGAAGATTGGATATTGATCTGCTTTGGCATGAATAAATATATAAATGGATGGGTAGATGGATGGGTGTAACTATATCAATTAGTTATTATATAGCAAGCACGATGTTAAGCCTTGTAAAAACAAATCTAATGACAATCCAAAAACAAAACAAACAACCAAAAGACTCTGACATCATTTGACCTAAATTTAATATACAAAGGGGAGTTATGGCCAGGGAGGGGAGCAATTTTTATTTTATTTTTAAAAAGTTATCTAGTAGGAATAAGGCAGAGTAGATGATCATGCCCTATTGAAGAATAATGACTAAAATTTATTTGATTAAGCGTTCATGGTTTCAGAATTGGGAGTTATTGGTGTAGAGAGGAGGAGTTATAGAAAGCTTAAGTCTTGTTCTTTATGTCCCTTTGATCACAGATTGAGGAGAATTTCAAATTTTTAATTAAGAAATTTTACTAAGGCTCCCACATGTCCCAGTAAAAACATTACTAGCTGTGGTAACTGAAGACCTGAGTTCAAATTTGGACTAATCCAGATCCAAATCTTGACCTAAGTTTTGTCACATCATTTAATTTCTTTCCTAAGCTTCAATTTTGCCACCTCTTAACTGAGGGGGTTTAGAATAGATGACCTAAATCCATAATGTTATCTAGATGATATACTATATAAAAGTATAAAGTACTTATACATATATGCATGTATATACATACATACACATATATTATATATGTATATATGTGTAAACGTGTGTATGAATGCGTGTGTATGTGTGTGTGTACATAAGCATAATCTAAACATCTCTACCTTTTTGTCATAAGGAGATGAAAGACTGAGAGTAATATATTGCAAAACAAGAATTCCATAAAGAAATGAAGAGATTTCTTTGATTTTCTAAAGAAATTTTATATAACATCATGGAAAAGAGTGCTTTGTTTTGTTTTCCCCATTAGACATAAGAGAAAATTGAAAACTTTACTAAAGAAAAGAAAGTGATGGTTGATATAAACGTAGATAAACTTCAACATCCATATCCCAATCCCCAACCCCCACCACCTTCAAAGATTTCAGTTGAATTTGTGTCATTCTTTTATTCTTCATTTCATGTGCAGTTGAGTTTATCAGTCCCACATACTTTTTCTTTTGATCACTGGAACATCCTTTCCTTTATTTTCAATTCTCATCAAACTCTTAGTCTGCCTACCAACTGCTTTTCAAAGATTCAGATTTTTGTTTATCATAATGGTTTATATAGTAAGAAAATGTATTTATTACCTTTGGCCCCTTCTGTTTTCTTCCATAAGTAGTTTTATGTGCATACCAAGAATCCCCATGTCTCCTTTTAGAATCTATATAGCCACATGTAAAGTTTTTTGCTATATATTCTGTGCCCCTAGACTCACATATGGCTTTAATCACATTTATAACTTAGGACTTGACAATTTATGGAAACCAACCACAAGATGGATTTTATTATTATTATTAATTGAACCTCTACAGTTTACACTTCACTTTGATTAAAAACCCCAACAGACAACTGCTAGGGTCACAATTTGTTTCTTATATAATGTATGCATTCCAGTTCTGTTGAATGATTTTGAAGCAGAAATAAAATATTCTCTTCCATATCTCTATTTTTTTTATTTTTTTGTCCTAATACTCTCTATTGAAACAATGATGCGCTTTAAAAGAAAAACAAAACAAAATTTGCTTCAAAGGGGTATCAGTTATGCTACATAAGGGAATCTATTTAACAAAGATAAAACAGACTTTAATCTCATCCCATTCCTTCACTTTTTAAAAATAAATGTCATTGCCTTTTTTGTTATTTTAACATAATTAGATTTCCTAATATATCCCTCCCCACTCACTATTTTAGAGAACCATCTCTTTAAAGAAATAATTTTAAAAAGACAATCCAGCAAATTGAAATATGGTAAAAAGAAAGATCCTATATGTCCCCCAAATATTCATAATAGCACTTTTTTGCTAATATCAGATAGCCAGAAACAACCTAGATGTCCATTATTAAAAAATGGGTAAACTAGTTATGGCATATGTCATGTAATTTTTTTCATCATAAGAAATAATCAATATCACTTCAAAGAAATAATTAAAGACTATTAGGTTTAGATGCTAAGTGAAACAAATAGAGCCAGAAACAACATTTATATAAGTTTTAAAATAATGTAAATGCATAAAACAACAATTAACCAATGTAAACTGAATGTTATGAAGTTTGCATAATCAAATTTTGCTCTAATGGAAAGATTCAAGGCAAAGTGGACGACTAGCTTCTTTGGAGAAGTGAGCAGGATATGATAATCTGACTTAAAAATCCTCATTTTATATGTGAGATAACTGAAGTTTAGTGAGACTTTTCTAACTTTACATACTTCATGTCAGAAATAAACAGGTATTTTAACCAATGAGTATGTTACCATAGTAATCTATATTATATATGTCAAGCAATAGAATCTCTGGATGAAAAAGTACAAATATTTTATTAATTTCCTTAGCATATTTCCATATTACTTTCCACTGTGGTTAAAATAATTTATCACTCTACTAACAGAGGATTAATATTACTGTATTACCACAATGCTCTTCACTATTAAGTATGTTGATCTTTTGTATCTATACCAATCTACTGGATGTAAGAGAAAATCTGAGAGTAGTTTTTATTTGCACTACTCTTATTCTTACTGATCTGGAGCAACATTTCATAAGGTCATAAATAATTTGCAATTCTTTTTAGAATCATTTGTTTCTATCCTAGCACTTAGCCTGGCACATAATAGCAATTTAATAAATGTTTATTGCCTCCTTTAAATCTTTTTGACTACATGGATATTGGGTATTAGCTTCTGGTCTTACATATTTATGTGAGTTGCCTATGTGTCTTTGGATATCAGACCTCTGAGAAATAGGAAAGCAATCTGAAACAATTCTCACTGTCTAAATAAATTACCAATACAATGTTGTACACTTATTCCTCTTTGTTGACCTTCATGCCTTTAGTAACTAACATTTCTAAAACTTTGTCTAGTAACAATGAAGAAAGTGAGCATACTGTTTTTTTCCTACTGCATTTATTACCAAAGCCTCCAATTCTTCATTTAGTATCATTACATAGATGCTTTTTTTAGCTCATAAAAATAGGTCTTTCTACATGTAATGTTTGCTGATATTTTAACAAAAAAAAAGAGTTGTACTTTTTTCAAAGATATTTTCTACATAAAGGGATATAATCATGTGATTTAGAATGTTTTTGTTTTTAAAATTACTAAAAATGTTTATTTTCCTAATGAACTATCCTATATTTGGTTTAAATTTAACTTGATAATAAATATTTTGGTTGAATAATTATAATTTCTGGGGTGATATGATTTCACTTTTTAAATTTGCTTTAACATTAATTACTAATACTAACCTATAGTTCTCTTTGTTTATTTCATGCTTTAAATATTGAAATATTATTTCTCACAAAAGGTAGAACTTTTTCTTTCTCAGTTTTGAAGGATAATTTATGAATTGCAGGTACTCTTTATTCTTTAAAGATCTGATAAAAGTTCTCCTGAAAATCTATAAGGAATAATTTTGGTTTCTTTTATCTTAGCCCCACTTTCTCCTCATAACCAATTCCTATAAATCCTTTTTTGCTAGCTTAATTTCCCTTTCTGAAATTGTTTATTTAAGATACTTTTTTGTTGTGGTAGTGAATAAAGTATTTTATCTTTTTTGGGTAATGTTCTTCTTCTCTTAAATTATCAGTTTTGGGGCAATACAACATGACCAATAATGCTTTTTCTATTCTTCTTTGTTCCAAAATTATGTTATTATCATTTTAAAAAATTTTTTGCTAATTTGAGTTTTTTCCTTTTAAGTCCATGTGATCAAAAGTTTATCAATCCCCCCCCCAAAGAATCTGCTTTTAATAGTTTTGGTTTGAATGCATCATTTTCAAAAATTCCAGTTTTATACTTTGAAACTGTTATTTGTTATTCCAGAAATTTAGCACACTTTTATTAACAAAAGAAGTCAGGTATCTAATATAAAAAAGAAAATGTCATCAGTCTGTCCTAATCATGTCTCCACTATGACTTCTGTATTTTCAGCAAAATCTTCCTAGATCATTTATTTAATCCTTTGATATTGATATCATTCAATATCCTTCACCAAGAAGGTCCCCATCTCAAACTTATTTATATTTGGGGAGGTCATCAATCTCTTTACTCTAGCTGCTATATCTTACAACACATTGCACTCTTGCCCTCACCCCAACATTCTTTTATAGTCACAAATGGCAGACCTTAAATATGTCCAATCAATTGTAGAGCATATGGATGTATTCATGTTTGTGTGCATGTATAAGTAGGTATATAAAGATAGATAGATAAATGTCATGCATGACTTTGTGTGTCTACACAGGTATAAAACTGAGTTCCAGGACTCTTGCCTCCTGGAAGGTCTGGTAGATTAAGTTTTATTTTCCCTCTCCTCTCAGGATGCCCCAGTACTCTTAAGGAATTTTATGAGTATTTAACCTTTCAATGGATAGTTAAAGCCCCCATAAGAAATATCCCAATTCAATTTAGTCATCAACAGTCAAACTAGCTTTTAACAAAAATATTTACTTCAAAAGGTACCACAAATATATAATCTTGTCCCCCTTTAAATGTGGAAGGCATAATTAATGTCATAGGAAGGGAAGGAGGAAAATAGGTTCATATCTTAGCTTAGTTCCTACAAAGTAGTTGTAATTTCTAACCCCCAAGTCCCAGTCCTGTATTTTCTGGGTTTCCATTTTGAGTTGGGCACTTTCTTGCCTGCAATTACCTCCATGAATTGAAACTGGGGAGGAGGGGCAGAAGATCTTTCTGATCTTCTCCCAGGACCCTCAACTGATTAACAAACTCAGGCTCTGAATTAATTCTGGACTGGCAAAATCCATGAATATTGGGAGTGCAACAAATTACCAGCAAGAGATAATTTCAAAGATCACCAGAAAAGGTCTCTTTCAGGCAGGCACAGAGGGAGGTGGCCAGATACAGAAAGTAAAATGACCATTGAAAGAATTCACCAAAAACCTCCTGAAAGAAACTCCAAAATAAAAACAAAATTAAAACATGCCTAAATTTCAGAACTATCAGGCCAAGAAAAAAATATTACAAGTAGTCAGAAAAGCAAATTCCATGTTCACATTAAGAAGTGTGTCATAAGGAAGTTTTAGCCCTAATGAATTTTACTCATACATGTACAAATGCACATGGTATTTACATATAACAACATGAATATTTATCTGTATACACATAACATGCATGTAGCCATTTATATATTTAGTATATTTACATATGTACATACATATAAAAGTAGCTAAGGCAGGAAAATAATTTTGGAATTTTAATACCTAGAAACTTTTTCAAAAATCTATATCTGTAACACAATTGTGGGAAGAAATGATGTTAAAAAAGAGATGTGAGAACATTTGACAAAAGCTTTATTTAGGACTGTGTGGAGAGAAGAAATTGAAAAAAAAAAAGCAATTGTCTAAAGGTTAAATAACATGGTATATTCCACATGTATGTACTTCATCATTCAAATTTACTGTCTGAAGTTTGGGTTGAACTTAGTTAACCACTTTGATTTGACTTTGTTCACCTGTGGTCGATGATATCACTAGACTCTCTAGACAGGATTGCAGTCTTCTTATGTGCATTTACTCATACATCACATCTTTCCAGAGTTCTCCTCACATAAAATTCTTGTGGATTGTATTACAGGTATTAGACATAAGGGGTGGAAGACTGGTTTGGGAAGACTTGGGTTCAAGTTTTATTTCCAATATAATCTAGCTGTTTGACTGCTCAAATCAGTGACTCTAAAAAACTCTAGAAAGCAGCAGGAAGGCAGTGGGGGAAAGTGTTAATTTTCTTCTGTGTTTAAGACACTAAAATACTTTACAAATAATTAGACTTTAATATTACAAAATATGAATCTTGTTAATTATCTTTGGGAATATACTACAGGGAGATGCTTATCCTGATTAAATCATAGGTATGAATCACAATAATAATATTAATAATCTACAATGGGAAAATAGGGAAAGCTGTATGCTATATAGTCCATCCAAATATGGAAAAAGCTCATCTCAGTCAATTATTTGTCTGATTGCTTCACAAATGCATTCCTCTTTTGGAGAAAATTCTGCATTCTTCCCTAGCTATATAATATTTTAGTTTACTACGTAAGAACTTAGAGGGCAACATTCACACATTATCATGTTTATTAATGGAACAGGATTATAGGAGCAGCATTACTAAGGTTAGGTTAAACCTTATGCTTAGTGAGAAACTATCATTTTACCCTAAAGACTATTGGAAGATTGGAAGTCAACACATTAAAAAAAAAATAAGCTACCATATAAAATCGTTTAAAATAATTTGGCATAAACAAAGGGAGAATTAGCAGCATTATACTCTGGTCCCCAATCTAGAGTACCTTGGTTTCCTGTAAGTCTTAATAAGAATAATAGAGTTTGAGTTCTGCCTCAAAAGCTTACTAGCTGGGCAAATAACTTCACTTCTGTTTTCTTCATTTGTAAAAATAGAGATAATACTTATAGTTGCATTTGTTTATGTATAATTGACATTTAATTAGTAAAGGAAAAATCAAATCACTTCAATGCCCTGGGTAATAGGAAATACCTGGGGTCTATGTGTTAATTTAATGAAAAATGAATTTTGTCAGTAACACTGAGTATAATCTACTTAGTGGATAGTATTATTTAAATAACTTGAGAAGGACCACAAATCTTCTCTATTCATCTTTACTATTTATAATATCTTGGACATTCATCAAATTATATGCAATCATAGACAATGAAATTCATCATGTGAATTATAGTCAAATGTTCACTTTAAGTTGATTAAAGAGACAGAGATGTGAGGACAGGTGTAATGCTTAACCTTATATGACAGAAGTCAATTTATGTTTGACCATGATTGACATGAACATACTTGGCATATATTCCTAAACATACCCAACAACTGGCTTGTTCTACTGCAGTTAGGGGATGGGAATGCAAGATAACAGAACCATTAGCTTAGCCAACTTCATCAGTTGTCAGTGTTGCTAGTGAACTATAGTGTCCATTGGGTGTTAAGAAGGAATCACAGTTTGGACTATCCATTGAAATGACTACTGCTAACGTCCCCCTTCCTATGAATGGTTTCTATGAATATACAACTACAATACAAACCTGTCAACTATAATACAATAATAAACAGCCAGTAGATTTGGGATCTGGTTCTAAGTACAAGCCTGATGTACAACTGAAGCCAATGTCTTCACAAGTTGACCATGACACAAGGTGAAGGAGCTACACATACATTTACCTGTTAGCAAAGAATGAGCTGACTGTCTTAGTAATTCTTATCAGAGTGATACCCTCGTGATCTAGAGAATCCACTTAAAGTTTTTCGTTCTTGCTTCATACCAGAGGAGCTCTGATTTTTTTTTTCCTTTTTTCTTTCAAGGTGTTTTTTCAATATCTGATTGCAAAATCAGGCTTAAGTATTTGGTTATAGACTATATTTAGGTCAATGTTAAATAAATTTCATGTTCTATGAAAAAGAAATAAAAATGGTTTACTTATTTTTACTTTAAAAAGAAATTGTGTATATTTAAGGTATTGAAAAATAAAATATATTGATGATACACAAAACTCAACATACATTTTATACATTTCTAAGTTTCATTTTTTTCTACCATCTGCTGGCCTTTGCATATTACCTGTGGCTTTCCATAAAATCCCCCCAAAATTGACATTTAATTCTTCTGCCAACCTGCAATATATCAAAACTGTAATGGGGAAAGTAGTCATGAGAAAGAAATAGTTGTAATTATTTACCTAGAAGAGCTTGCATTTAAGTGACTTGCCCAATCAGAGGTAGCTACCAAGTAGTAGTAGTTCCCTATCTGCTACTCCATGCTGACCTATTGTGATTGACATTCTTCTTCATTCATTCATTTGTCTAGACTTCAATTTCCTTTCATAAATCCTCTTTTATAAAAAAATAAAAAATAAATGTTCTCTAAAGTTGCTTCTTACTTTATCCTTTTCATTTTTAGAAATGGGTTTTGTTTGTTTGCTTTGGGTTTAATATGCCTTCAAGAATTGGGGGATAAATTTATTATTAATGGACTTTGAGTACCAAAAGAAGTAAAGGCTTGCTTTAGATATTCCTTTCACAGGATATATCTTAAGCAATGTTTTATAATCTCAAAACATTTTAGACATTCAATTCTTTCAAAAAATCCAGTCACATGAACTTGGCTCTTTTCAACAATGAGATGATTTAGACTAATTACAATAGACTTGTGATGGAGAGAGTCATCTGCATCCAGAGAGAGGACTATGGGAATTGAGTGTGGATCACAACATAGTATTTTCACATTTTTGTTATTGTTTTTTCTTACTTTTTTCTTTCTAATTTTTCTTTTTTTGATATGATTATTTTTTCTTGTGCAGCAAG
This sequence comes from Sminthopsis crassicaudata, assembly GCF_048593235.1. Lineage (NCBI taxonomy): Eukaryota > Metazoa > Chordata > Mammalia > Dasyuromorphia > Dasyuridae > Sminthopsis > Sminthopsis crassicaudata. Next base: position 169,467,496 of record NC_133622.1, on the reverse strand, counting down.
ATAAATATCGAAATATGTTTTGAAGAACTGAACACATTTAGCCTATATTGGGGGAAGGGGGAGGGGCACTGAGAAGGAGAAAATTTTGGAATGCAAGGTTTTGCAAAAGTAAATATTGAAAAATATCTTTGCATGTATTTTGAAAAATAAAAAGCTATTATTATGAAAAATTCCAGTAACATGGATAGATATTTCATAGGATAAGAGTTCACTGATGTGAAATGGACACTATTATTCCTCATTAATTGTGCCCAGAATGAGAACAAATTGAATTCCTGTATCTTATTCATCTTTAACATTTTCACAATAAACTGAAAGAAGATACTTCTAAAAATAATATCATTCCATCATACATTTTGACTTTTATCATAAAAGGGGCTAAAACAACTTTTTTTTTTTAATTGTTTCAATAGGCATTCAAAATTACAAACTGCATACTTATTAGTATGAATGTTTAAGGAGGTGCTTGAGCTCTCCTAAATGGGGTATGCTCAGATTAAGACCTAGATTTCTGTGGGAAATATACAATTGAGTTTGATCATGCACCATATAGTTACTTAAAATCTTTCACAAAAAATCAAAATGAAAGTTATTTATGCTTTCATGTACCCTGAGATTAAGTGAGTTATGAACAGTTTTCTCATTCCACCACCAACTAACACTTCCTGCATTACCATCACCAAGGTAGGAATAGTTTTGTGTCAATGATGTTAATCAATCAATCAAATTTTTTTTCATTAATCACTCCAATTTTAAATTTTATTTTGTGTCATGCATTGTGTTAAGTAATAGAAATGCCAAAAATAAGCCAAATTATATATATATATATACATATATATATATATACATATATATAGAATATATATATGTATATATATATATATATATATATATATATATATGTATGTATATATATACCAAAAATAAAGAGAAGTTTCTTCTTGTCAGAAATTTACTTTACAATGGGAAAAGCAAGATAAATACGAATACAAAAAAAGATGCATATAAAGTAAATGGAAGGAAGATACTAGGTGAAGTTGGAAAGGGAGGAATAGAAAAGAATAATTTAAGTTGTATCCTAAATGGAATCAAAAGTTCTAAGGAGAAGCATTCTTAATATTGAAGTACAAAGACAGGGAGATAAGAGATGGCTTAAACTTTATGAAAAAGGAAAACAATTTAGATGCAAAGGACATTGGACATTCTTCCTTCATTTGTAGTAGTAGTAGTGGTAATAGTAGTAGCAAAAATAGTAAAAACTATCATTTACATATCATCTTAATTTTTTATAAAATGTTTTTCTTTTAATATTTTAATTTTCCCCAGTTACATATACAATAATTTTATATTTGTTTTTTAAAACTTTGAGTTCCAGATTTTCTCCTTCCCTACTCACCCTTAATCCCAAGTAAAAAGGCATATGTCAAATTATGTACTACATTTCCATAAAAGACATGTTGTGAAAAAATATATAGATAGATTTCCACCCCCCAAAAAAAAACTTCAGGAAAAATAAAGTTTTAAAAATATGCTTCAATTTGTACCCAAACACAGTTTTGTTTTGTTTTGTTTTTTTTCCTAGATATAGATAGCATTTTTCTTCTTAAGTCGCTCACAGTAGTGTGATCATTGTGTAGCTGAGAATAGCAAAGTCATTCAAAGTTGATAATTTCACAACATTGCTATTACTTTGTTTATAGGACATTTAATTTTGCTTCAGTTCATGGAGGATTTCCCAAGTTTTTCTGAGGGCATCTTGCTCATCATATCCCATAGAATTATAATATTCCAACATAATCACATACCATAGTTTATTCACCCATTCCACAACTGATGGACATTCCCTCAATTTCAAATTCTTTGCTCTGAGAAAAGAGCTACTATACAATTTAGAACCATGCCCAAAGGACTGTAAAACTCTGCAAGCCCTTTGATCCAGAAGAATTACTACTGGGTCTTTATCCCAAGGAATTCATAAAGAAGGAAAAATGACCCACATATGGAAAATGTTGGTAGCTGCTCTTTTTGTGGTGGCAAAGGACTGGAAAATGAGTAGATAGATGTCCATCCATTGGAGAATGGCTGAATAAATTATAGTATATGAAAGTAATGAAATATTTTTGTTCTATAAAAAATTGATGAACAACCTGATTTTAGAAAAGTCTAAATAGATGTCCATGAACTGATGCCGACTGAAAAATAGTAACATACTTGTACACAGTAACAACAAGATTATGGAATAATCAACTGTGAAAGACTTGGTCAGCAGTTCAATGATCCAAGGCGATTCCTTTGGAATAACTTTTGGATAGAAAATGCCATCTGCATCCAGAGAGAGAACCATGAAGACTGAATACAAATCAACACATAATATAATCACTTTTTTTCTTTTTCTTCTGTTTATTTTTTTTCTTTCATGGTTTTTCTCTTTTGTTTTAATTTTTCTCTCCCAACATGATTCATAAATAAATGTGTATTACATGTTTAACATATATTGGATTACTTGTGATCTATGGAAGGAAGTGTTGGGAAGAGAGGAAAATATTTAGAACACACAGTTTTGCAAGGATGAATGTCAAAAAGTTTTCATGCATGTTTTCAAAATAAAAAGCTTTTTAATTCTTTGTTTTTTTTTTGTTAAAACTTTTTATATTCAAAGATGCATGGATAATTTTTCAACATTGGCCCTTGTAAAACCTTGTGTTTCAAATATAAAAAAGCTTTTTGAAAAAAAGAAATGTGTATTAAAATTAATGTACATGTATAATGAGAAAAAAGCAATTTTAAAAAGCTGCTATCAATATTTTTGTATATATTGGTCCCTTTCATTAAAAAAAAATCTTTTTTTTTTTTTAGGTTCATGCCTAATAGTGGTATTTTTAGGTCAAAGGACATGCATAATTTTATAGATCTTTGGACACTGTTAATATCTTCTAATCATTTAACAATTAGGGAATATTATTTTCCCCCTATACATTTGATAAATGAGACTTACATGACACAAACTTGCTTCAACATTCTTTTTCCAATTACTATTATTAATTGTATCCTCCACCCCTGTTTATTCTACTCTCTTACCTCTCACACTGACCCTCTTCAATACTGTTTTTCTACTCCCCTTAATATGCCCTCTCTTTTATTGCCCTCCATCCTTCTCTTTCACTCCTACTTTCCTTCAGGGTAAGATAAATTAAGTGTGTATTTAGTTTCCTCTTGGAGCCAATCTGATGATAGTGAGATTCACTCCCTCCCTCTCCTCTTTGCCTCTTGCCCTACATTGTATTTTTTTTCTTTTATGGCAGAAAATTTATACCATTCCACCTCTCCTTTTCATTCTCCAAATACATTTCTCTTTCACCATTTAATTTAAATTTTTTTAGATATTATTCCTTTTGTACTCATTCTAACTGTTCTAATAGTGAAAAAGGTTTTATTATTTATTCCTCCCATGCAGGAATGCAAACAGAGAAATCTTATTAGGTCTGTTATGATATCCCTTTCTTGCTAACCTCCTTATTCTTCCTGAACTCTGTATTTGAAAATCACATTTTTAAAATCAACTCTAATCTTTTCATCTCACATACTTGAAAGTCCTCTATTTCATTTCATTCTTTTCCTGTAGTGTTCTTTTGTCTAAATTGTAATCGTACTCTTGGAGTAGATCTCTTGGGGAGCTTCTGGAGGCAGCCTTGGCTTTAGTTCAGTTTCAATAATCACCTCAAATACAGCCAGGAGTTAAAGTCCAAATATTTTATTATCTCTTCCAAAATCTTATCTCCTTCACTTGGGGCTTGGCTTGTTTTCTGGAGGCCTTCTTCTCTCCTTGATTTCTGAGAGCTCTTGTATGAATGTCTCCAGCCAGCACAAAGGTGGAAATGGGAATGAATCTTGATTCTGAATCTCCTGAAATCCTCCTCCTGAAGTTCCCTCCCAAAGTTCTCTCTGGACCTGACTCTCCTGGAGCTTCCAGTGGGCTTGTCCTTTTATATTCTCTTTTAAAGGTGTGAAAGGTGTGAACTCTGAACTAGAGAACAGTTAAGTACTGTAACGAGCTGTCGTCTCTAGAAGCTGCCAGATCACTCTCTGGGAAGAGATCTGCTGTGTCTTCTACTCAAATCTCTCCAACAGATTCTTCTTCCTGTAACGAACCATTGTCTCCAGGCAGTTGCTGTTAACTCTTGTCCAGAGAAGTGACTTCCCTTCCTGCAGGGAGCCCCGTCAAGCCTGATGCAATGCAGAGTCTTCTTCTATCTCTGGGAGTCCACTCTTTTATTCTCCCAGAGAATGGGCGTGGGATAATGCAAGGGCTTCTGGGAAGAACCACCTCAGCCAATGAGCCTGCTCCTTCCATCAAGTCAACCTGAGTTCTCACCTTGTAATTGTCCAACCTGAATTCTCACCTTGTCACTATCCAGACAACCCGAGTTCTCACCTAGTAATCCCAACATCTCCCCCTTTCTTTTGATTTAGAACATAGGACAGTCATGATCTTGAAACATAAATCCATCAATATGGGAAGTATTACACATAATTACATAAATTACATAAGCACATAGTAACATAGTAACATAATACATGCTAGAAGTATATGACAAATAACATAATCAAATAATCATAAATTGAAAATTTATAAATGTCCATAAGTCCATTGTCCATTAGTCTCATCTTGTGTGAGGAAGTCCAATGATTCCTGCTGGTTTTTAAAGTACTTTAACAGTCTTCTTATTATCCATGCTCTTTCAGTGTCAGATGTTTCTTAGATCTTCTCCTTTATTTTGAGGTCTTTCTCTTTTTCTGTCTCTCTCTGATGGACAAGGCGAATATGACTCGTTGGCACCCATCTGATTCCTTTTCCTGCTGAAGAAATACAAGCAAACCCTCTCCCCCAGGCAGTTAACCTATCTGATCCCTTCCATTCACCACTTTCTGGATCTCTCCACATCACCTGGCGATTATCCAAGGACAGTGGAGATGCTCGCACTGGACACTGCCCTTCGGGTGGGTTATAAAACCTGTCTGCCGGAGCCAGTGCATCTTTGTCAAAAATTAGAAAATTAATGGTATAGAGAACTAAATTTAGAAGTTCCCTAGGGCTACCTGTGGCTCCCCCTTTCTTTTGTTTTTGGAGGAGTGTCTTAATATCTCTGTTTCTTCTCTCTACTATTGCCTGCCCTTGAGGATTAAAGGGTATGCCTGTGGTATGTAAAATCTTATACTGTGCACAAAAGTGTGTAAAATGTTTGGACGTATATGCAGGTCCATTGTCTGTTTTTATTGCTTGTGGCACACCCATAATTGCAAAAGCTTGTATAAGGAATTCAGTGACCACTCGGGCTGTCTCTTTTGCTGCTGGCATTGCAAATGTGAATCCTGAAAAGGTGTCTACAACGACATGAATAAAAGATAGACGACCAAAAGATTTATAATGGGTCACATCCATTTGCCAGATTTCATTGGGTCTCAAACCACGAGGATTCTTCCCTGGAGGGAGTGTAGGAGCATGGAAAGGAAGACAAGCTGTACAGCTTTTTACTATGCTCCTAGCTTCCTCTCTTGTGATTCCAAATTGTAAACGTAAAGCTCAAGCAGCCTGATGATATTTAGAATGAGATTCTTGTGCTTCCTGAAATAAAGGACTACTGGCTAACATGGTTAGAAGGCTATCTGCCTTTGAATTTCCATCAAAAATGGGACCTGGAAGTCCACTATGTGAGTGGACATGCAAGATATAAATCTTGCCTGGATGTTTTCCCACTTGCTCTTGAAGTTCCTTAAAGAGCTGATAAATATTGGAGGCTGCAAATTTTATTTGGGCTGTGGCAATTCTTTGTACTACACCTACTGAATAGGCTGAATCAGTAATTATATTTACGTCTCCTGGGTAATAAGTAAGAGCTACCATGATAGCAAATAATTGAGTGGACTGAAAAGGAGTCCTGACTACTCTCTTTATGGTTAAATCATGAGAGTATACAGCACAAATATTTTCTTTTGAGGCGTCTGTAAAGATTGTTGGTCCTTTAAGAGGAACCCTAGAAACCTTTTCTTCAAAAATCCATTGCCAATTATGTAGTAGCCGGGTAATCTTTAATGGAGATCCATGTGCAAAATTTGGAGCGGTGGCCAATAAAATTTGCCATTCTGGGATGGTCTCACAGCATACATTAATTAGTATAGAATGTGTATATTTAGTATAGAATGTGTATATTTAGTATAGATATATACTGTGTATATTTAGTATATATATATATATGTGTGTGTGTGTGTGTGTGTGTGTGTGTGTGTGTGTGTGTGTGTGTGTGTGTGTATTTAGTATAGAATGTGTATATTTAGTATAGAATGTGTATATATAGAATGTGTATAGTATAGAATGTGTATATTTTTTCAGGACTTATTCCAGATAATTGTATTACTCTCTTAATAGCCTTTAATAAAATCCTAGCCACAAGCACTGGGTAAGGTGTAAGGCTTTGTTCTGGTTGTGCTGGGAGGTTCACCCACTCAATCACTCTGTCTCCTTGATGAAGGACTGCTGTGGGTGCCTCTTTTGTAGCAAAAACTGATATTTCCAAGGGTTTTTGAGTGACTCTTTCAACCACATTGGATAAAGCCAGTTCAACTTCTCTCGAAGAACTTTAAAAACCAGCAGGAATCATTGGACTTCCTCACACAAGATGAGACTAATGGACAATGGACTTATGGACATTTATAAATTTTCAATTTATGATTATTTGATTGTTATATACTTCTAGCATGTGTTATGTTACTATGTTACTATGTGCTTATGTAATTTATGTAATTATCTGTAATACTTCCCATATTGATGGATTTATGTTTCAAGATCATGACTGTCCTATGTTCTAAATCAAAAGAAAGGGGGAGATGTTAGGATTACTAGGTGAGAACTCAGGTTGTCTGGACAGTGACAAGGTGAGAATTCAGGTTGTCTGGACAATTACAAGGTGAGAACTCAGGTTGACTTGATAGAAGGAGCAAGCTCATTGGCTGAAGTGGTTCTTTCCAGAAGCCCTTGCATTATCCCACGCCCATTCTCTGGGAGGATAAAAGAGAGGACAGCCAGAGATAGAAGAAGACTCTGCATTGCATCAGGCTTGACGGGGCTCTCTGCAGGAAGGGAAGTCACTTCTCTGGACAAGAGTTAACAGCAACTGCCTGGAGACAACGGTTCGGTACAGGAAGAAGAATCTGTTGGAGAGATTTGAGTAGAAGACACAGCAGATCTCTTCCCAGAGAGTGATCTGGCAGCTTCTAGAGACGACAGTTCGCTACAATGTACCATGCTAAATTATACAACTGACTTAGCACCTTGTAAGAATCTTAACATTTTCCTCCAAAATATTATATTCAATTTTTCTGGGTAGATGATTCTTAGTTCTAAACCCAGATCCATTGTTCTTCAGAATATCATCTTCCTAGACCTCCAAACCTTTAAGAAGCTACTAAATGTTCTGTTATCCTGACTATGGCTCTACTACACTAGAATTTTTTTTTCTTTCTGGATGCTTGCAATATTTTCTTCTTGACATAGAAGTTTCCAGCTTTGGCTATAATATTCCTGGGAATTTTCTTTTGTGGATCTCTTTCAAGAATTGATTGGTGGACTCTTTCAATTTGTGTTTTACCTTCTTATTCTAGAATATCAGAAGAGTTTTCCTATCATGGTATTCAGATAGGCCAATAATTTTAAAACTATATCTCCTGGATTATTTTCCATATCAGTTGTTTTTCCAATAAGATATTTCACATAGCCTTCTATTTTCCCCCATTCATGTGAGGTGATGCTTCTAGAAGCTGCCGTTGCCAGAATGATAAAGAGCTTTTAAAGAGTGTCAAACTCATACACACACTAGTTAAGAACCACTGGTTTAGTACATAGAACTGCATTATCTTTTAATTTTATTATGAACTATGAATCATATTGATACAGTCACATATAATAATTTAAGTATTATTAGATTACCATGATAAAGGCACAATCAAGAACCTTGACATGGTATTTTGAGAAATTACCAAGGGAAATAGCCCCTATATCCTAGATACAGAAAGTAAAATACAAATTGAAAGAATCCATCAATAACCTTCTGAAAGAAATTCCCAAATGAAAATTCCCAGGAATGTTATAACCAAATTCCGGAGTTTCCAGATCAAAAGAAACTTTTCAAGCAGCCATAAAAGAACAATACAGATTTCACTGAGTCATAGTCAGGATCAAAACCAAGAACTACCTACCCAAAAAACTGGACATAATTCTTCAAACTGGAAACACATATTTAATAAAACAAAGTATTTTCAAGTATTCCTGATAAGGAGACTGGAGAGGAATAGAAAAATGTGACATTCAAACATAAGACTCAAGAGAAGGTAAGCTGATATGTGTATATATAGATATACACATATATATATATACATATATATACACAAATATATATGTATACATGTGTGTACATGTAGTTACATACACAAGTATGTATATATATACACACTTACACATATATACATACTTTGCACATATCTACATGTGTATAAATGTGTGTACATGTAGTTACATGTGCAAGTATGTATGTGTATATATATATATATACATGTATGTATATATATGTATATATATATATATGTATATATATATATATATATATATGTAAACTCCTGAGAACTTTATCACTATTAAAGCAATTAAAAGAGGATCACACATGCAGACATGAACATAAACAGTGGGCAGATATTTAAGTTGATTATGTTGGGGCAATAATACACACACACACACATACACACACACACACACACACACACACACATATATATATATGTCAACAGGTATATTGGTGGATATATCTCATACTTGTATGTATGTTTGGAGAAAAAAAGAAAGACAGAGAGAAAGACAGTCACAGAGAAGACAGATAGAGACACACAGACAGATACTCTGACAGAAGATAAAAGGGAAAGATAGAGTCAGGAAATTTTTCTCTCATAAAGAGAGCAAGGAAAAGCTTTCATAGTATAGGAGAAAATGGGGGTGAATGGGCAATACTTGACTCTCCTAATCAGAACTGGTTCAAAAAGAAAAGAATATACACATAAATACACATACATACACATTTGGGTATGAAATCTTTCTTATCCAAGAAGGAAATTGGGAAAGGATAAGATATATGGGGGTAATTGATCATAAAGGGAAGGATAGATTAAGAGACACAGTAGTCAGAAGAAAAACAGATGTTTAAAGAAAGATAGGATAAGCACACAGAGAGAAGGATAAATAAAAGATAAGATGGATGCAAATACATATTTAATAATCATAGCAGTGAATGATGAATAAGATGAATTTTTCCATTGAATGAAAAGATATAAAAGAATGGTTGAGGAACTGGAATCCAACAATAGTTATGTGCAAGAGACACATTTGAAACAGGACACACAGACAGTTAAAAAAAAAAAGTTAGAAAAGAATCTTTTAAACTTCAGCTGAAATAAAAATGCAGGAGTAGCATTCCTAATTTCAGAGAAAACCAAAGTGAAAATAGACCAAACTAAAAGAGATAATCAAGAAAACTGCATTTTGTTTAAAAAAACAAACAACAACAACAACAAAAAACAACTAAGTAGTAAAAACATTGAAGCAAATTTCTCAAATTAAGGCCTCATTTTTCAAATATCAAGAGAATTGAGTCAAATTCATTATTTTAAAAAAAGTCATTCTTAAATTGGTAAATGGTCAAAATATATAAAAAGGCATTTTTTAGAAGAAGAAATCAAAACTTTCCATATTCATATGATTAAATCCATAAAATATGAATAAATAAATACTCAATAAAGAAGAGCAAAATGAAAATAACTGAAGAAAATGATAAGTCAATAAGAAAATGAGAAAGGAGATAAGCTACATATATATATATACATATATATATATGTGTATATATATATATATATATATATATATATGTATATATATATATATATACATTAATGAATTGTTGGTGGAATAGTGAACTGTTTCAACCATTCTTCCCCCCCCCCCTGGTGCTCTATCCACTGCGCCATCTGCTGCCCCCTAAATCATTCTTGAGAATAATCTGGAACTTTATCAAAATGACAATAAAAATGTAATTCCCTTTGGGATCCAATAATACTACCACTAAGCTATACCCTTAAGAAATCAAAGACAAAGCAGTAGAATCCATCTGTACAGAAAATTTTTATCAGTTCTTTTTGTATTAGCAAAGAATAGGAAATTAAAGGGATGCTCATCATTTGGGGAATGGTTAAACAAGCTGTGGCACAGAATTGTGATAAAAATCCAACTGTGCTATAAGATAAGACAAAGGAGGTGGTTTTGGAGGGGGGAGGATGAGGATGACAAAGTGTATAAAAACTAACATAGACTGAAGTGAGAATAACAAAGAGATTATTGTATATAGTAACAACAACAATGTAATGATGACCAACTATGAAAGACTATGACCAGTACAAGGCTCTAAGACAATTCTGTTGGTCTTAAGATGTAAAAAGTTCTGTTTCCTTCCAGAAAGGGAAATGATGACCTTGGAGTACAAATTGAGGTATCCTTTTCTCCATTTGTTTTGCTTTGTTTTACAATGTTACTAATATGAAAATGAATTTTGCATGATTCATATGTAATTGATCGCTTATTTCTTGCTTTTTCATTAGGTGGGGTAGAATTGAAAGTAAAGGAACTAATCTGAAACTCAAAAGTTTTTTTCAAAGAATGTTTACAATAAAAAAATTATAAATTTATAAATTACAAAATTATAATTTACAAAAAGAATATCATCAGGTACATGAATGTCCAATATAGAAAGTGGAACACTCATGAAGCATGTCTTAGCAGGGTATTTCATTGAAATGCACTAATGTCAAGATATCAAAAGTAAAGCCATAAGAATGCTAGTTAGATATCCTTGTGAACTCTTTCTGAGAGAGCTTGATGAGAATCATATATAAGAGGAATGAATTGGTTACTATCTGCTTCATTGGAGGGATAAGCCATATGAAAGAAATAAAAAATATATCAAAGTAGTTGCAAATTTTACATCAGTGAGTTTGTCATTTATTTCTGACAATACTAGAAGGTATTATTTAAAAGATGTTTAGTGAATATATCATAAAAATCCTTGGTGTTCCCAATGATGCAATATGGTTTCATCGAGCCATCAAGCTTTGCTACGCCAAAGCTATTTCTTCTTTTCTGTTCCCAACCAAATTTCTAGATAGATAAGTAAGGGAAATATTATGGACATAGTTATTTACAATTTGTGAAATCATTTGATAAATATCTTGTTTTTGTAAGTTTATTGGTAGATGCAGTTGTGATAATAATATAATTAAACACATTCAGATTGCTTTTAATGATCATATTCATAAGGGTAGCCAATATTGAATTCTTGCTAATTAAGGTAGAAGTTTCAAATGGAATTTCCTCTGCATCTATTGTGTGTTACATCTTTTTTGTCAGTTTTACCAATGACCTATAAAAAGGTATATGGAGTGATTATCTAATTTTTCAACTAAAAAAAATTAGAAGGGATAGCGATATGTCAAGTAACATGTCAATTTCCAAACACATTAGAATAAATAATGCCCCAAATATAACAAAATGATATATAACAGTGATAAATATAAAGTCTCATATTTGCATTTCAAAAGAATCAACTTGAAATGGGGGAAAATATGTGTAGTCATACTTTGGCATTTTTAAGACACACTTAATGTCCAGAACTAGGAAAGTAATAGAATTCTATGCTCTTAGACCACATCTGAATAGAAATGTTTTACTACCATGTTAAATTATGTTTGTATATGTGTGTTTTCAGTCAAAAATTCATCATTTCTAAAAACTTCTTCCACCAATGGTATAATATTTCATGGCTAAGTTCAAAAAAATTTTTGCATGCATATATATGTATACATGAGTTCATGTATATATGTGCAAGTCTATATTATATATACACACACATGCACACACACACACACACATATATATATATATATATATATACACATATATATTTATGTGAATTTACTTAAACACTTTTCATAAAAACATGTCTGTGGTCTTCCCACTGAACTAGACTGTAACAAATCTGCATAGATTTAGAGGGATAAGATCACTGTTGTGGGTAAAAGTGTCTTCTTTAGAAAGTTTGCTTTGGTGATTTCCTGAATCTTTGAAAGAAAAATTTTAATTCATTATTGCAAAGAATTTAAACTTTTAGATTTGTTTTGAGAATATAGGATAGGGGGAGAGGTGTTTCTTCAAAATGATGATATACTTAATTTTCTATGATCTTTGAGACATGTTACAAACAAATTATGATTAAAACTAAGTTAATTAAGTCCAACAACCATTTATCAATCATTATGTAAATACAAAGCACTATAATATATTCTAGGTCAGGGTCTATGATATTTTCCCTAAAATGGAAGACATGAAAAATGAAAACACTTAAAATATCTAATATTTCTATATTGTTTCAAGGTTTGCAAAGGGTTTTATATCTTATCTGAATCTCCTAACAACTCAATGAAGAATCTGCTATTATTCCTATTTTATAAGTGAGAAAACTGAGGTTGAGAAAGACAAAATGATTTGCCCTGAATATCACAATTAATACGTCTGAAATAAAAATAGGAATGAGATCTTTCTGACTTCAATTCTAACACTCTATCCACTAAAACATATAGCTGTATTGTTAACAATAATAAAGACAATTTAAAAGAAACATACACAAAAAGTGCCCATAAACTCACTGGACATGTATTTTTATTTATTCTTTTGATTATGCATTTTTTTTCTTTTTTCTTTTTCTTTTTTGCTAACCAGAGATACTCAAAGTATAGTGAACAAAATTACAGAATTATATATTTTATAATGTATATTCCCAGGTAGCAATAACTATTCATTTCTGCCCTTGCCCTTTTTGAAACAACTTAGTATGATTGACTTTTTAAAAAAATCATTTTGATCCTAAGCAAATTATATTGCCATTCAAGGAAACAATAAAAAAGACTAGAATTATTAGAATATTGAGATGCAGTAACCAATTATCTTAATCAAGTTAGGATTCAGCTTAATTCCCTCAGTCAATTATGGTATTGATAGGACACATTCATTCACTGACAATTATGATAATTTTTTGAGGTTTAGCCTGAAAAACTTCGTGGAATTTATCATACCTCATAATTTATATGGGACCATTATTTTGCTGATTCAGAGCAAACAAGATTGGTTCATGCATATTACAGTTTACTAGATTATTTTATTTTTATATAATTACTGATTACTAAAAATTCAGAATTTATTCTCTTTCCACCATGGTAAGATTATAATAATCTCCACATCATAGGGATATTCTAATTTCTGGATACAGATGAAGATGAAATCTGACTTGGAAGTAAACAGAAATACTATTTGTGGTTTTATGAGTTTTTATTGTTACTGCTATTACTCTGAGAGAAATATGTGTCTAGGTCATCTGTGATTTCATCCTTTTAACTGACTCCAAAAGCAACTTGATGGAGTGGATAGAGTACCAGACTTAGAATCAGTAATATTCATCTTCCTGACTTCAATTTCTGGATTCAGACAATTAGTAGATTGATACGATTTGCTTTAGTTTCCTTGGAAATGGCAAAGCACTTTATTATCTTTGTCAAGAAAACCATAACAAGGGTCATAAAAAGTCTGAAATGACTGACTTAAAGGACTGAACAACAATAACAGCTAACTCCTGGCAAGGAAACTCTATCCATATTGACAACCCACATATAATATACACTCTTGAGAGCTACCTTGGACAATTAGAAGATAGACAACTTGCTCAGTGTAACACAACTAATTTGTGTCAAACATTAAACACAAATCTCTCTGGTCCCAAGCACAGCCTTATTCGTATTTATGCTAAGTCCATTTATAATTTTGAAATTTATAATTGCATGCTTTTTAGCATGATGTTTTCAGTAATGTGGACTTCATTCAGTAATGTTTTCAGTGGGATGCTTCTAAGAGAGGAATAAAAATAACATAGCTACCACACCTACAATCTTTACTTAAATTGAAAAGCTTACAAGCCAAGACTAAAGTGAAGGAAAAGTTGGTGAAAGACTTTTGCTCCATGGTCACATACCAGCAGTACAACCACACTGGTCTACTGCTATACTTAATATATGATGTTTCATCTCTTATGTCTGTACTTTGTACTGCTCTTCCCATTCCTGTGATGCTATCACTTCTTATCTCTACTCTTTCCTAGCTCTCCTAAAGACTTAATTAAGATCTTGTCTTCTACAGGGAACTTTTTCCAACTCCCCATCCTGCTAATACCTTCTCTTTCTGTGTCTGCCTCCAAACTACCCTGTATGAATCTTGAATGTACCTAATTATTTGCATGTATACGCTCTCATTACAATGTGGGCTTTTGTAAGGCAAAGACTGCATTTTTGCCTTTCTTTGTAAACCTAATGCTTAACATAATAGCTGGCACATAATAGATGCTTAATGATTGGTTGCTTACTGACTAGACTATTTTCCAGAGTTCCCTTCTCTTCCCACTGCTAAATTGCTACAATGGTTATTTGGCTCCTCTCTATTTCAGCCCGTTTTATTTTTCATTACTATAATAATCCTTCTAAAACTTTATTTTCATTATGTTCTTTTTTTACTTGAGAATGGAATAAAAATAACTGATTTTATATAGTATGTTAAAGCTTGCTAGGCACTACTAACTGTCTCATTTTAGTCTGCCAAAGGTTAATGAAGGTACTGTGGCATATCAAGAGACTGGAATAAGAATATAAGAAAAAAGTACTTGCTTGTGGTCATACAAGTGGTAAAAGTCTGAAACAAAATTTTGAATCCAGTTCTTCTGGACTCTACACCCAACTTAATGGAATATAGATTTAGATATAGATGCAGATGAGATATAAATATAGATAAAATTTAAGTATAAGTAGGTATAAATAAAATATAAGTATAGATTAAATATCAATACAGATGTATATGTATATATATTCGATATAAATATAGACATAAATTTGGGTATAGATAGATATAGGTTCAAGTATATAATTTTGTCACTTCATAAAGTTTTGTACCTCTACAGTGTTTTTGATATTTATCTGTTGACTGTTTGATCCTTCTCAACAAAATAAAGTGATTTGTCCTTGTCTTCCCGGCACCTAACAGCAGCTGGGAATAATATGTGCTTCAGAAATGTAAAATTGAACTGGTTATCAAATACAAACTCTACCATCTAATCTTTAAGGCCTTCCATCACAAGCTGCCCTCCTCATTCCACACAATTTCACTAGTTTATTTTTCTTACCCAATATTTCATTTATTTACCACTCAACTAAACTCTTTTGTTAGCATTTCATTTTATTGGTATCTAAATTTTGACATAATGTTCATTTCTGAATTTATCTTTCCTCTAGCCAGTGAATCATGTCATATAATAAGAATTTTTAAAAAGGAAGAAAAATATGAATCAGCAAATTTTTAAATATTAAAAAAATGAATCCATTAATACTTATGTTTGCTCCATATGAATAACCCCTCAGCTCTACAAAGAATGAAGGGAGATGGCATTCTAACATTTCTTCTTTGAGAGACGAGCTTAGTAATTATAATTAGATGGTGTTTAGTTTCCTGTTTATGCTGCTAGTGGCAGTGTTGATATTTACATAGTTGTGCTCATTACATTTATTGTTTTTCTGGTACTATTTATTTTACCTTTCATCATCTAAGTCTTTCTGTGACTTTCTGAATTATTCTTATACATTTTTAATGGGTCAAGAATGTTCTATACTTTTCTAATTTATTTAGCTATTAGTTCAATATCTTTTGTTTTTCTTCTCCGTGTTATTGTAAATTTAAATTTCCTTCCTTTCAATATAGAGTTAACTTTTCCTTTGTCCTCTCCCAACATATCTAGAAAGGCTGATCTTTGTGTGATGATCAAATCAGATGATAATTATAAAGTGCTTAGCACAGTGTCTGGGTCACAGGAAGCCTCAGATAAATGTTAACTGTCGTTATCTTTGGCAGTTAGGTGGCATAGTGGCTAGTGTTGGGCCTGGAATCAGGAAGATTAATATTGAGTTCATTTCTGGCCTCAGACTTGGGCCAGTGTGTTAGCTACAGTTTCCTTATTTCCAAAGCAAACTAGAGAAGGAAATGATAAAGCACTCCAGTATCTTTGCCAAGAAAACTCCAAACAGTGTCATAAAAAATACTAGAAGACTGAAACAAGTGAACAATTAATATTGAACAATAATAAGAAGCCCTTCAATCCACAATGTGTAGAATGTAAATACAAGGTGTTAATGACACACCATCTCCTTGATGCCTTCAGTATATGTCAATACCTTTCTCTGAGTAAATCAGAAGAGGCAATTTTACTTCACTTGAGATGTTTATACTGCATGTATACACTTTATAGCTTATAAATCTAGGGAGTATTATTTGAGGATTCCTTTATGGAGGAGACTCTAGAAAGGGGAAAAATAACTTTTCTCTATAGCCACCTCCCATTGTCCATGGTATCTAACAATACTTTTTGCTAAGGTAATTGCATTAAGTGACTTCCCCAGGATACCACAGCTAAGAAATATTGTGTCTGAGATCATATTTGAACTCAGGTCCTCCTGACTTCAAGGCTGATGCTCTATCCACTGCCCCACCTAGCTCTTACAATACTTTTAAAAAACAGAAAGACCCTATTCAATAGTTAGAAAATATATTTGCTCAAGACACATATTTTAAAGGAACAGACACACATATTCCAGAAAACACAGATTCAGATGGTGTTTTGTTGTTGTTGTTGTTGTTGTTGTTGTTTTTTCTTTGAGGGAGAAAAAAAACTTGGATGAATTAGGACTAATGATAGCAGAAAAGAGAGTTAGCTATGAACTGAAGAATTAGTTTTGTCAGTTAAAACTCAAGCAGAGGTTGGGAGCAGGTCCTAGAAAATCAGTCAAAGAATTCACTTTGTAGAGGTGCTACATTAACTCTCTGAAAAGAAAGAAAGGGACCTCTTGTGCAGCATAGTAAATAAAGAAATATGTTTAGAAGAATTGCACATGTTCAATATATCTGATTGCTTATTGTCTAGGGGAGGTGGGAGGGAATGAGAAAGAAAATTTTGAAACATAAGGCTTTTTAAAGGTGAATGCTGACAACTATCTTTGCATGTATTTAGGAAAGTGAAATACTATTAGTAAAAAAAAAAATAAAGAAAGAATGGGACTTCTGAAAGAAACTACTACCTTTATGAGCTTGGACAAATAACAAAATTTTCCTAATGTGTGTGTGTGTGTGTGTGTGTGTGTGTGTGTGTGTGTGTGTGTGTGTTTGCTTATTTGGTTTTTTTTTTGTTTGTTTGTTTTGTTTTGTTTTGTTTTTCATATAAAAAGATAAGGACTGGATGAGATAAGTTACTTAGACCCTGTGATCCATTTATTCTATTATTTCCAAAACCCGAAGTACTAAGAGTTGTGAGTTGTCTTTATCACATGTATTTCTTAAACATCTCACTTTTGCAGTAGTCTATGTGAGCCCATTTTCCCCTTTGATGTTGTGTGTATTTGTAATAAAGAGTGCCTCAAATTTATGGAGCAAATATTTTGTTACTACTATATTGTTCACTGGCAGATTTTTATCAGGAAGCATATTAGTAGGGATTTATATATTAGAAATGCAACTTTACAAGGCAACTCTGAGAACCAGAAGTAATAGCCTTCCTTTCAGAAACCCAAACCTGAGAAGCTCCCCACCTGGGGGGATGCTATAAAAATGATTCACCTCTTTATTAACCAACAACCCATTTATTTTCATGACTGGCCTTCTCAATTATTCTGTTGTATCATAGATAAATCATCAGTTCACACAATCTTGGTTTAAACTTGGGTTTATAATGGTCTATAAATATTTCCATAGTTGTTTTAAGTACACACATACTGTTCCAAAATTAAATTGTTAGCTTTGTCAGAGAAGGGACTGTGACTTCATTTTCTATTACATTATCTCAAATTATCCCATGAAGTTTGTTTACTTATAGTAAGGGCTAAATAAATTCAGATGACTAATGATAGTGCATATAGAGCCAATGATTTTCTAATTATTTAATTGATATATACATTGTTTTTCACTTAAGTATTCATAGATTTAGAGCTGGGAGGGATTTTAACAGGGGGACCTCATCTGGTCCACTCTCTTCATTTTATAGCACAGGAAATTGAGGCCTACAGTACTGAAATGACTTTTCCAAAGCCCACACAGGGAGAAAGCAGCAGTTTTGGGATTTGAATTTTTGCATTTAAATTCTCAAATCCTTCAAACTTTATACTGGTCTATGGAATAGTCTAAGCACAGAAAGGTTCAGTGACTTGCTACCGATTTATAGATTCACTAGAATCATATAAGCTCTGTTTGCATTCCAACTGAATTGTAATTCACCTAGTGATCTCAGCAATTTTTCTCAAATACTTTTTATTCCAGAAGCTAAAGTCTTTGAGTTTATCAAACACTACATTATTATACTCATGGACTAAGCTTAATGATCCCTAACAAATTGTTTTAACCCCTGTAATTCTCTGTATTTTCATCCATAAAATGGGGATAATACTGTACTATTTGTAAGCACCTCTTCAAAGCCTAGAGATAATATTTTATTTCTGTCCTAGAAGGCATTTTGACCAATGTCTATTGAATTGCATCTTGCCAATCCCATTAATCTTAGTTTTCTCATCTATAAAATGATGGGACTGAATGGGATTAGAGGAGATAATGGATCTCCAAAGTCCCTTCTGGAGCTAAAAATCTTTTCTATAAAATAGTTATACTCATTAACTCCCTCTCTATCCTTACCACTGTTCAGGGTTTATTGTGAGAAGCCAAAGAAGATGTACTTGTAAGATAATTCAAAAAGTCTTATTAATATATCAACTATCAAGATCACTATTACTATTATTCTAATTTATAATAGTACAAAAATGATGACTGAGTTTGAAATGGCAATGGTTACAAGGGAAAAAATAGAGGAAGATTGACTCCTCTAAGAAATTATTTTTTACTGAAGCTTTGAAGTTACATTAGATTTGAAATCCTCCTTTGAATATGCATACCAGCAGACACCAGATAATTAATACTAATTAGCCTAGGGGTTCACAGGGTCAAAAAAAAGGAGAGATGGAAAAAGTATCAAAGCCTTTAGCCATATCAGCCTGGCAGTGTCTGAGGCTGTGCACTTAGCTGTTGTGTTCAGTCTGGCAGTCTCTACATCAGTCAGTAGATAAATCTCTTTCCCAGAATTTTCAGGTCAGTGAAAATTCACAACAGACACATTTGAGCCAGACTCCTTCAGTAGAGGAAACATTGTTGGTGGCCACAGACACCAAAGGCTCAGGTAGGGAATAATTCTGCTTAAGGCTGGCTCCATTCAAATTCCCTGATTCTTCTCAACTCAACTTTCCCAGTATTTGTCCCTAACATAGCTATTTCCAGTTTGTATATAATAATTTGATTGGCTATAATTTAAATGCTCATAAAATTTAAAATAAATACAGATTAAGTGTGTGTGGCTAAATGGGGAGGGCTCCCACCCTCCTGACAGATGGCCCTGGAATCACAGAATCTGCTTTGAGATATTGGAACATATTATCTGCTCATATTCTAGAGCATACGTGGCTGGGTGTGCAGCTGGAGCAGAGGCCCACTCTGCAAGCTATTAACCCCAATGGGGTTCTTGTTAAAAGGAGATTGTTTTCAGCTTCATGCCATGTGGCTCATCCTTGCCAAATGCAAGCAGGCAGTTCTGTTGTGTGTGTGCATACATTAATCAGCGTGCACATGTGCCTTCTCCCCATAAGACACTGGCTGGTTGGTCTCTGCATGTATGCTTCACTCTTTCTAATTAGTTTCCTGCCCTCTAGTCTCTCCATCCTTGAAACAGTTATCAGTGATACTCCCAAACAAACAGCATTTTCTATTTTACTATGTATTTAGAAATGATCATTATATTTGTTATTTGTTAGGTTCAAAATAAAAAATTAAGGTTTATTTAAAAATAATATTCTATGTTAAAACTCTGACCATATCATTTATTTAAAATATAATAGGAGCTCCCTATTTCCTCTAGAGGAAGAGTTTTCAATTGGGGTTTGTGAATTTATTTTTTTTTTAATTTTAAGGTTTTGAGAAATATAGTTGGTATCTTTTTTAATCTTATGAATTTTAGTTTATGTACTTAGAAGCATGATTCTAAAAAGGGATCCACAGGCTTCATCAAGATAGTCCATGATATAAAAATAGTTAAAAAAACCTGGTTCTAAAAAAGCATACAAATTTTTTTGACATTTAGATACCTTCATAAACTTATTGCAGCCTACCTTTCCAAGATAATTGCATATTGTTCCCCATCATAACCAAGGTGATTCAGCCATACCGATAAGCTTGTTCTTCCCTATGTAGAACTGTTTTTTATCATAGCCAATTGCTAAATTTTTCATCTGAACATTTATGTATCACAATTGGCAAATTATATAAATCAGGGTTTGATTTATCATTTTGTTGTTTGTTTAGTGTTAAGAAAGAGATGGAAATAAAAGTTAATAACAAGGCTTAAGGTTAAAAGTGCATTGTATGTATTTATTTTTGGAGAGCTGGTTGTTAAACATTTATCAGCATTTTCCTTTCTGTATAGGACATTCCATCTCAATGTCACTGCACAAGCTGTTTTACATTCCTGAAAAGCCTCCCTGCTCACCTCTGTTTTTAGAATGTTTCCCTTTCTTCTGAGATTAACCCAAAGACCATCTCCACCATGAATCCTTTCCTACTTCCTTCAGTGAGATCACCCCAAGCAAAATAATTTATTTTATGTTTATATATTTTAAACTAAATACAAAATAAGGGGGGGAATAGAAAAAAAAAAAAAAAAAGAAAACAAAATAAAACATTGTCATGTGCCAGTATAACATCAGGGAAGATTCAAAATATGTAATGATCAATTTCCATTTCAAGAAATCATATATAATAATAGAAAATATTATATTCATGACTTTCCATCTTTTCTTTGCTTCTTTGTACAATACTCTTTTCTCTCTACTGTGCATTTTATACTTCATTCTTTTTCCCCCTTTGATCCTTCCCATCTCCCTAAGAGGCTACCATTAAGTATATGTATGTGTGTGCATATATATATATACATACAAAAAATGTAAACATAAATATTATTCACATCCCTACACATTGCATATATCTATATACACACATGCATACATTTACATGTATACTTACACAATACATACATATACAAATGCATTTACCCATGAGTAGATTTACATCTAAAACAATATTAATATTGTAGATATATAATATGGTTTTCTCTCTTGATTGAATTTTGTCTAAGATCAATGATTACTAGCTCTACTTTTTTTTCCTAATAAATTCTACTCCAGATCCTTGCTTTGTGTTTGTCTTATTTCCTATTCCTGCTAACTCTTTTACTTTAATCCTTCTCCTTAAATTGCCTTGCTATTATTTAACCTCTCTTCAATGATAAATCCCTTCTTTATCTTCCCCAAACCTTTTCTTTCCCTCTTTCCCTTTCTCAATAATGTACATAACTCATCCCACTGCCATAATCAGAACACTCTTCTATACACTATCTTATCCTAAGATTTTGGAGGATGTTGTACCCTTCATCGTGCATACCATATGGTATATTATGCTATATAAATGAGGTGCAAAAGAAAATTATATATGATTTCTCTATTTAACCATTCTGAATGTGAGTAGTTTTTCAGAACTACCAGCCCTCCTCCCTGCTCTAATGCCTCTGGTTTGGTTCTTCTTCTGCATTTATACACTTATACAACATAATTACTATTTTTCCCTTTTCCTATACAGTTTTGCTTTTTTAGAGTCAGATCATACACAGCTCTGCTCCAATCTTTCTTTTGAATTACCCAATTAATGATGTCAATCTTAAACAGATGAGCTTTATTTCCATATTAAAAAAAAATTTGTCCTTGTTAAGTTCCTTGAAATCAGTCTTTGATATTGGCTTTTAGTTATCAAACTGTGCATACCTTTTGACCCAGCAGTGTTTCTATTGAGCTTATATCCCAAAGAAATCTTAAAAGAGGGAAAGGGACCTGTATGTGCAAAAATGTTTGCTGCAGCCCCCTTTGTAGTGGCAAGGAACTGAAAATTGAATGGATGCCCATCAATTGGAGAATGGTTGGGTAAATTATGGTATATGAAGGTTATGGAATATTATTGCTCTGTAAGAAATGACCAACAGGATGATATCAGAGAGGCTTGGAGAGACTTACATGAACTCATGCTAAGTGAAATAAGCAGAACCAGCAGATCATTTTAAACTTCAGCAAGACTATGTAATGATCAGTTCTGATGGATGTGACTCTCTTCACTATTGAGATAATTCAAACCAGTTCCACTTGTGCAGTGATGAAGATGAAGATCTTCACCCAGAAAGAAAACCATGGAAACAGAATGTGGAATACAACATGGCATTCTCACTCTCCCTGTTGAATTTTGTTTTCTTTCTCAGTTTTTTCTTTTTCTTCCTTCTTGATCTGATTGTTCTTGTGCAACAAGATAACTGTATAAATATGTACACATATATTGGATCTAACATGTATTTCAACATATTTAACATGTATTGGACAATTTTCCTGCTAGGGGAAGGAAAGGAAAATTTGGAACAAAAGGTTATGCAGGGTCAATATTGTTAAAAATCATCCATGAATATGCTTTGTAAATAAAAAGCTTTAATAATAAAAAATAAATTAAATAAATTTTATTTTTAAAGTCTTTTTAAAATTCTTCAATAAATTATTTCTGGTCAGGGAGCTATTTAATGTTCCTCTTTGATATAGAAGAGGCTTTTTTATTTACTATCCTCCTCTGAAGATGAATCCTGCTCTTTCTTTTTCTCCTTAATATGTTTCTATGGTTGGGTACTTTTTTCTTTGCCAGTTCATTTTTTAAAAATAAGAACTATTAGTACAAACATTTAGGAGGATAAGGGAGATGGGCTATGGTGTCTCTGGCTTCACTTCAGCTCTCCCATCTGACTTGGAACAGCAAAACAAAAGATGCTCCCTCCTGCAAGTGCCCAAAATCAGCAGCATCCCTGCCCCACTACTTCTGAACCTGTGGGTGAAAGTTCCTTCTTGCCTAGGGTTGCATCTCTATAGAACAGTGAGGTCAAGTGTAACTAATAACCTGAATCCCCACAATGTCCAGGAAGTGAAAGTTCTTGTGATTCAGCCTGAAGCTAGCCCCAGAACCCCAGAATTGCTTGCTATTTCGCTGGAGGTATTTACTATTCACAACAGCTTTGGGTCTTCTACAGTTTTCCTAGGAGGATCTCTCTTATGCTCCAAGCCTCATTTATTGTTCACTGATCGTATTTTAATAAGGATGCTATGTCCAAAAAATGTTCTGTGAAAGATCAAGAAGAATCATATAAACAATGAAAAAATTGGACATGAATATTTCTTTTCCTAGTTTCCACAAAATCTCAAAAGCCCTAAAGAAAGACCTTCAACACATCTTTGGATAATTTAGGAACAATTTATGTCAAAATATGAAGAATAGGTATATATAATCAAAGGAATGACCAGGTTGTACTCAATAGTACCAGTGAGGGAATTAGCCCATTGAACAGAATGTGGATGCATCAAAATATTTCTAGTCATTCAATAGTGAGTCTAACTCATATTAAAATAACCAAAATATTCTAGAGGAATACATTTGGACTTTCTCATATTTTACTAGGTCCTGAATAAGTAGACACTGAATTGAAGTTTTTAACTTTAGACATGTACATGAGAAGAAATGTGAACATTTTGTTGTAATTATCTTACATTAATAAGTAGTCAAGATGTTCTTCTATCTATAAATTCACTCATTTCTTCTTTATAGCAATTCATTAGCTTATGATTTCAAGCTACAAATTGAATCATGGATCTTATCTCTGTTAGTACTTTTATCACAGATAGAGATCTTAACCTAAATAAATATTTCATCTTGTACTGTTGCTTTCCAAAATACTTTATCCTCCCAAAGAAATGAAGGCCCTCCTTGGGAGTTTCTTATAGATCATGGGTAACTATAAACCACTTGGACTCTCCCTTGATCATGCTTATATCTCATAATATCTCAAATTCCAATTAGACACAATGACATTCATTTTTTAATGTTTTAAACTAAGACCTATCAAAATTACATGACTACCCTAATAGCATATAACTATTTGCAGTGCCTCTTCAACTAGTATCCTACCAAGTGCTGTTTGCATTATACAAATTTGACGTGATAGGGTGCTAATTTGACATCTGTTTACAGATAGTTTTTAATCTTTAAAAAACAGTAGAATTCTTTATTCAGGTTCGAAGTTATGAAGAAGTCTCAATTTTGAAAATATTTTCATAGTTTATGTCTTTGAGGCTATAGACTGAGTTACTCTGAATACATTTTTTCTCATTAGGGGAAATATAGATGCAAATATATACCCAAAGTATTCTCTTTAATTCTATTAAAATATTCTTGTTAGCATAAAACAGACTTGAATGTATTTTGTCTTTCTGATGAATTTCTCAGTTTTGTCTTATGAAAAAATAGGTACTTTTAAATTAATGCTTCATTTTTTTTATATAATTTTTTTATTAGTAGTTTTTTTTTTTTTTTTTTTTAACCAGGTATTTGCATGGGTAATTTTACAATATTGACAATTGCCAAACCATTTGTTCCAATTTTCTTTTTTTTTTTTTTTTAATTCATTTTTCCAAATTATCTCCTCCCTCCCTCCAATCCCTCCCCACAAATGGCAG